>NC_057812.1:142617608-142990277 GCF_018294505.1 Triticum aestivum
AAGTGACAAGACCCTGCGCCGGAGATGACACCTGAGTATAGGCGCCGTGTTCGGCATACCATAGTCAGCCTCACCGTCTGCAGTCACTATCATCATGGCTGTAGAGCTAGCCTGCTTACAACTAGCCCTGTTCGACATAATTTCCCGTGTGTAGATGCCCGTGCATTGCACGGAACACCAAGATTGGGGGTGGACGGCTCCGGCAGCGGGCATCGCGCCAGATTTTTCCACGGCCTTCTAGATGTGGTTGGGAGGAGATAAGGCTGATTGTGAGAGAAAAGGAGTTGTTTGTAAATAGGGAACAAATGCGGGCATCTTTTTGCAAAAATGGAGAAGCTTGGTTTGTATGCGTTAGATCTAGATCCGACGGCTATTGGTGAAAGATGGGAGGCACAACATCATCACCAACTCAGGACCTGTTTGATTTGCAGAATTTTGAAAACACAGGAATAGGACACGGCAATATTACAAGTTTCAAACTGATATGACAAATGTTAGGAGTAATGCTGCACCTACGAAGAGGGAATTACTAGGAAGTTTACGTAAGAACTTTCGTTACTTTAGGTGGATGCAACATTATCGTACAAACTAAAATCCACCGCCCTAACAAGTCACTAATGGGCAAATAAGTTTTCGAGTCTCTGGCCAGTTGATGTTTCAAAAATAAATTTTGCTTCTACGAAGACTTTTTCATTTAGGCTTAGACGCTTGTGGTGATCAGCACGCCATTCATTGTTATGCCAGAGAATGCCAAACCTCATTACCTTGAGCACACTTGCCTCCAGAACAAAGAACCTGGCCAATTTAATCTCAGATGTGCTGCCTCGGTAGTCGATCAAATCAATTTCTGTAAGATGGAGATCGAGGCATTCGATGAGATTTTTACAGTGCAGCACATTTTTCACTTTCAGATCTTTTTTATCTGCAAAAGAAGAGAACATATTAGAGCATCTGGCTGCATAAGATTGTCGTGTCATCAAGAGGTACCAATATCATTCACTCATACAATAGGGTTGGCTGGCTAGTGATATTTTCCCTCTCTCTCTCTCTCTCTCTCTCTCTCTCTATGTTTCCTCTCATTTAACTAGGAGCACGTGAAGAGCTTGGCATTTGTTGCCTTCCACTATGTGGCCGATGCCATATTTCGCAAAAGTATGCCACATAATACGCATCGATGTCAAATCAAAAGATTTTGGCACCGCTCTTGCGATGTGAGAGAGTTGGCACCGCTGTGCACACGGACCCACATGTATAAACAAATCAATCAAACCAACTACACCAGCCTCTCACTCTCCCAAACAAGTGTTTTTATTGCCTCAGTCCTCTCTCTCTCCCACGCAGTGTTTTTTCATTGCGTGAGTTAATTTGGCACCGGAGCAAAGTAGGTGATCCAGATTGGGGCACCAGGTGAGCAATGGAGGGGCATCGATGCCAAATGCATCACAAGTGAATTTGGCACATGTTTTGACCTACATAGCCCACTTTTGTACTCCCTCTGTCCCAAAATTCTTGTCTTAAATTTGTCTAAATACGGATGTATCTAGTTACATTTTAGTGTTAGATACATCTGTATCTAAACAAATGTAAGACAAGAATTTTGGGACGGAGGGAATACTACCTCGTATTTAGTATAAAATTTTGACCATAGATTTACATAAGAAAATGCCAATGCATGTCACTAAAAATTACACCATTTTAAATTATGTTCAAATACGAATCCAACGATATAGTTCTTAGTGACATGCATTAACATTTTGTCAGTTAAATCTATGGTCAATTTTTGATACTACAAAATTGGAAGAGTAAACCAGGACGGAGGTAGTACTTGCTCTTAGGGTAACAATAGAGTTACTGGAGTAGTCTAAGTTACTTTCCACTATGACTAGCCTAGGCTACTATAGTAGTACATCATAAAAACGATGCAGGTGATCACGTGAGAAAAAAATACTAAAAACATTTCTTTTGGTGCAGTGCGTAGATGCAGTTTTGAACACTACACTTGTCATCGTAATTTGGGAAAATTACGAAAAAATTGAGCTAAGTTGTGATTACCGTAACTTATAGGAAAGAAGTTTCACCTCGATGAGTAGTTTCTCCGTGCACGGAAAGCATGTAAGGAATCAAACAACTTGATCCAGATTGAGGCCGATAGATTTTAGTGCTAAGATCTTCACTGTGCGCATGGACTGGGTCAAGCTTGTGGGAATCATTTTCTGGAAGACGGTCGTAAATACATCAAGAAGAAATTTAAAAATATGAATTTCAAGAAGACGGAGAAGAAGATGAGTGATGTACCTGAATGATTACGGATCCAATAAAGCGTTCGGAGAATTTGGCAAACGAGTACACCAACACTGTCTATTTCGGCGCGTCAATGACCTTGATTTTTGTTGGACCTTCTAGATCTGATACAAGCAATCTCCCCAGGAAAGGCGCATTCTCAATGACCATAACGTGGAACAACTGGAGTGATCTCTTCCCAATTGATGTCTTGTTGCGGGGCCAACAAGACACATAAATCCATCAGAGATTCGTCGAGGCAATGTGGAGGCTAATGAACCCGTGGATCTGCTCAAGACGAAGGTACTCGAGTGCAGTACAGCTGCGGAGCAGGTGCTCCATAGCCTTCTTCAAGATGACAACGTCGAAGAGGTCCAGCTGCTTGAGTTGAGGGAGAAGAAGGGCATGCGCGGCATTAATATGGGGAAGATAGCAGGAGCTGAAGCTAGCGCGGCGCAGCGTTGGCGTGAGGCGGAGCGCGGACGGCGGTAGAGAGCGACATCGTCTAGCTTCAAAGTTGAGCTCCTCGAGCTGATCTAGGGCGGGGATAAGAACCACTCGTCGAACTTGGGTTGGACCTTGCAGTTGGTACTGAACGTGCGGATGTCAAGGCATCTGGCTGGCCTAGGGTGCGATGAAAGGATCTTGGAGACTGCGGCCATGCGTTTGCAATCCCCGTCGCAGAGGCATCTGTCGACGGTGAGGTTGAGGGGGACGCAACGCCAGAGGGGGCGCCACCACCGGGAGAGCAGGGCAGTCCGCACAGCAGATTTGGTCGGGAGGAGGCCGATGATGACGAGCAGCATGTCGTCGGGGAGGCTGCTGATGAAGTCCAGGCTCGCCGAATGCGGTTTGGCTAGAGCCGCCACCGCTTGTTGGCTGCCTCTCCGTCCATCTCAATCAGCGGCGACGCCGGTGTACACGTGTGCTGGTGTGTGTTGTGTGTTGGGTGTGCGCGAGTGCGTCCTTCTGTGCATGCTGCCGCGCAGTGGTGAATTGTGCGCGAGTGGGTCCTTCGCGCACAAGAAGTTTGTCCTCAATGCGCCCTCAATTTACTAGCGTGCGGGGTGCTACCCCGAGTGGTTTCAACTTTGTTTACTTCACCGCGTGTCAGATGGGTCTCTAGTTTACTTATTTTCACCCACTGCCACATGGGCCAGCACATGAAGATACAGTACACGAGCTGACAAGGCAGCATGTGGATTGGTTGACTGGTCAACTAAACAATATACGGAGCTATACGTTGACGCAGTGAGCGTATAATCTGTCGGTATAGAGAGTTTGAGTGAGAGGGGAGGCCCGTGAGAGATAGCAGAGAGAGAAAGAGCTACTCCCTCCGTTCGATAATGTAGTTCCAAATTTTTTTAAGTCAAACTTTTGAAACTTTGACCAAGTTTACAAAGAAATTACTTACATCTACAATACCAAAGATAAATGATAGTATGAAGTAAGTACATGTTGTGATGAATCTAATGATTGTTCCAGATGTAAATGTTTTTCTCCACATATACCTGGTCAAACTTTTCTGAGGTTTGACTTTTCAAAACATCCATATGCTTATGGACGTGACAGAGTCCCTAAATAGAGAGAGAGAGAGAGTGAGTGAGTGAAAAAAGTGTGTGTGCGTGTGTGAAAGAGACATGGACAACACACAATAAAAGTAGAGAAAAAGTGTGTGTGTCTTATGCAAACATATCACACATGCATCTTCGACAACGGAGGTAAGGTGAGGAGATAGTGTGTGGTTGTTTGGAACCGAGAGAGCAAGACCCCTAGCACGTGGCCAAGAGGGGTCTGACAAACAAGGGAGAGAGGTCGAGAGAGACGTACAGACAAAATGCAGACATGGGGAGGAGAGAGTGTATGTTTGTCATAGAGAGATCCGCTGGAGGTCGTGATGGGACTACATGGGTGGGAGATCGAGTGACAAGGTGTGTGCGCGATAGAAGATGCCCCAAGAGATATCGAGATAGACGTATGGATGGAAGGAGACAATACGTGTGTTCCTAATGGCTAGTAAGAGATAATCATACTTAGGAGGGGGGAGTGCTTGCGCCTATGATGGAGTGAGGGATTATGGTACTTAGGGGGGTGCGTGTCACATGGAGAGAGAACAAGGGCGGAGAGTGTTGGATGGGTCTATATGTATAGCGCGAGCGAGACATGTGTATGTGTGAACTAGGGAGATATAAGGCCGGTTTGGCTTGCGTCCTGAGCATCTTTTGCCTGGCCTGGGGTTGTGGCTGGATTTCATGCATGCTTGTTTGGTTTACCATGTGAAAAAGAAAGCCCGCCTGGCCTGGGTTCCCTTGCACTTTAATTAGCTTGGCTGAACTCTAGACACTACAAGTATCCTGGCCCAAGCGACCGATTTCGAACGCCTAGCCGTGCCTGGTCGTGTGGCCACGAGGCTAACAGCAACATGGATGGATATTAGCATTAGATAATTGATGCATGGATTGATTGATGGGACATTGATGCTTTACCTGGCCCAGGCGTGAACCAAACGCTTCAGCACCACAGAAGCCTAGCCAGGCAGAAATATTTTACATCTCATGTCCACACCAGGCAGTACCAGCCATCAAGGCATGAGGGTCAGGTCACGAACCAAACTGACCAATAAAGTTTGAGAGAGATTGAGGAGCGCCGATAAGGCTGAGTGGTGCGTCAGATAGCTGAGAGGGGGAAAGAGATATCCCATCCGCTCGATAATGCAGTGCATGTAAAAAAATTAGAAGTCAAACTTTGGAAACTTTGATCAGGTTTACGCAAATGTTATTTATATCTACAATACCAAATATACATCATACAAACTACATCTCATGGTGAATCTAATGGTATATGTTTGCCGTACTAGATGTAATTGTTTTTTCTCCACGTACATGGTCAAACTTTGTGATGTTTGACTTTTCAATAAATCTATATGCTATGGACCGAGAAGAGTGCCTCAGTCGAGACAGATCAAGTGTGTGTGAAGGAGAATGATTAAGTGTGCAAAAGGAGTATGTGTGTGAAAGAGAAAGTGACAACAAACTATAAATTAGAGAGAGTCTGTGTTTTTTCGTTTCTTATGCGAACATATCACGCATGCATCTCCGAGATGGAAAAGCGAGGCGAGGAGATACATGAAGATAGCTAGTGTGTGATTGTTTGCAACGGAGAGAGGCACCCCTGTAGCACATGTCCAATAGAGGTCTATCCAACAAGGAACAAAGGTCGAGAGGGACACATGGATGTCATGGACGCATGCATGGGGAGGGAGAGAGGGTGTGTTTGTGATAGAGAGATCCCGTCGAGATCATGAGGGGACTATATGGGTGGGAGATCGAGGGAGTGCGTGCGCCATAGAAAGATGCCCCAAGAGAAATTGAGATAGACCATGCACATGTTTGTGATGGAGACTAAGATTAGCTAGTCATATACATATAGTGGGGACTGCGTGTGCCTATAATTGAGTGAGAGACCATCATACTTGGCTAGCTGGGCATGAGATTGTGTGTGTGCGCGTGTGAAATGGAGAGAGAACGAGGGGGAGAGATAGATTTTTAGATGGGCCTATCGAGTGCGAGTGAGATATGCATGTGTATGTGTGACCCAGGTGGATGGAGAGTTTGAGAGAGGGGGAAGAGCTCCGAGATGACATAGTGGTGCGTGAGAGAGTTACGGGCAAAGAGCCAGGAATTTGTGTGCGTACGATGAGTGCACCCAAGATATCTAGCTTGGACTAGCTAGAGTATCATACATAGTGTGCGAGAGAGACCTATAGATGGTGTATATATGCATGCGAACTAGAAAGACCCCCCCGCCCACACACACAAAGAGAGAGAGAGAGAGAGATGGAGAGAAAGGGAGAGGGACCAACAAGGTTTTTGTGTCGGATGCGTGCGACAGAATTGAAGATTGTCGGAGAGAGAGAGAGAGAGAGAGAGAGAGAGAGAACAGGAGTCCAGGAGAGGGGGAGGTCGCGTTTTACGCGTCAAAGACTAATATAAACCATGTTTCGATATAAACTTGCATTCAAATATTTAAATTGGAGAACATATTGTCTGCAATCCACACATGAACGGATATATGCGTATATCAAACAAGTTCATTAATTTGACTTTCAACATGTTCATGGAGTACTATAATACTGTACAACATGCTACTCGATTGAGGTGTTCAATTTTGGATTTAGTTCACTATTTTGACCTACTGAACGAGCTATTTCATTGAATCGAGATATTTCATTTTGGTTTTGATTCGTGTTTTTGAGTGGGTCAACTATTTGTCATATAGTAAATCGCTAGCAACGAGCATGTAAAAACACATTACTCCCGAGCATCATCTCTCCATCTAGAAAAGAAGTGGCAAGCTAATATTTCAAAATTTGATCTGAATCGACTTGGTAAGGTAGACGTGGATGCTTGTTCTCCCAAAATTTGAACGAACCGTTAAACATCCTCTCTGCTCGGTGGAATTCGCCCGAGCAAATAAATGGGAGACGCGAAATTACCGTCCTATGTGGGACACGCATCAATTGGCCCGTTCTACATCGAGGGTAGGTTCGTAACTTCATCCAAGTGCGCCTTCTCCTCAGCCGAAATGACATGTGCCGAATAATTCATAAACCATGGTCGGCAAAACACGCTCTCCTCGCCCGAAATAGCTTGCTCCCACTATTTCCAAACATGCTCTCCTTGCCCGAAATCGCTCACGCCCACTATAGTTCAAAACACACCCTCCTCGCCCGAAATCGCTCCCGCCCACTATTTGGGGAGAAGCAAAGTTACTCTACTATCCCCGACCCTCAGTACACAGACCCAAGCCGAGAAGCCTATAGGCAAGGGTAGAACTATAACTCCCCTCACATTTTAGACAAATGCGTTCGTAAGACATGGTTTCGCTCCCCTCCCAATTCCCCCCGCCCGCCCCCATTTATACCTCGTGGGCGCCAAATCACCTTCTCCCCGGGAAGCTCCCTTCTCCCGAGCCGCGAAACCTCAGCCCCACCTCCATGGCACCTCCACTGCACCAATTTCACAGCCGCCCTCCTCCCTAATGCCGGAGATGTTGTCCATTTGCCGTCGTGCACTGGGCCGTGTGCCTCTTACTCCGTGCTGCTGGTGTTGCCTCGACGACGGCCGCGTGAATCGTACCGGAGCCGATTCACCCCCGCTGTTGTTCATGGCGTCGGAGCGGCTCCAACTTTGGATTCGTCCAGAGTCCTGGAGCTGCTTCCGCGTAGCCGTAGACCGTCGCGACATCGCTCTTTCCCTGCCGCCGGTCGCCACCGCAACCGCGCCGGCCTCACCAACTCGGCAGCTGGACCTGCCTACTTCACCATGCCGCCAGATAGGTCGCACCCTCATCTCAAATCACTTTATTTAGGCGTCAGTTGTCTGAATTTTTTTCTGGGGCAATCGATTCCCAATGGGAAGCAGCACCCCTCGAGGCGGCGGAGCTCCTAGGCTGCCGGTTGGCTGGTGTCTAACGTAAGGGTGCGGGGCCGCAAGTTCGCCGCGGAAGCAGCGCTTAGATGGCTATCTTTTAGAGTTGTGTGGGTTGAAGGTACTGCCGCCGCCGGATCTGGATGACGGGGAGTCTTTGTGGATTGGCCGGGGGCGGCGCAACCACGACAGTGCGGTGGGGCGGGGAGCGGGGTTTTGGCCGGGGCCATGGATGGCGGAGGCAGGCTGCTCTACCATTGGTCGCTGGCTCTTCGGGGAAGATTCCAAACAGTGTCAGCCGGGAGGCACAAGACGGCCAGCCACCCGGCGTAGATCGGATAGTACCAAAATAAAATAAAATCGTGCGACCCCAATTTAGTCTTCAGCCAATAGACGTGTGACCACTCTCGTACCTTGTTGTTGATCTCTTAGTGTATTTCTTCAGGTCAAAGAGATATGTCGTTCTTAACATTATGCATTATCTGCATCTTCAGACACACCGTCTTTCTACTCACCGCAGCTGCTCCAACAAGGGAAGCATACACCAGAAGGGAGCTATAGTCCCCACTCAACAGTTCCCTGCATCGAATGCGCGTGCCCGACATGGACAACCACAACAACTGCAGGGCCATCGACAAGTCAGCACATGATGCTCACTCCTATGGATGGCAGCCAGATAGGTTGTACCCTCATCTTACTTGTGTGCAACATTTATGGCTTTGTTATTCATCTAAGCATGGAAAATAGATAATCACATTTCACTGTATATTCATGTTGATCTCTTACGGGTCTTGTTCAGGTGTTAACGTTGTTCAATAGTTCAGCTAAGATACTTGTTCTTTAGGTAACGTTGTTCCATAGTTATCATCCATCAGCCAATGCTATCCCACAGGCTGGTGATTATAGTATTATACCACTTCTAGTATTACCTATGTTTTTCTTTAATACTTTTGTGTGCCATCTAGTTAATCTCGAGTACAAACGATACATATTCTGTAGCTTTCATCTGTGTTCTCCCTTTAGTTTATGAGACATGTTGCTGCTAGTTAACCCCAGTCCTACTATTTATGTCATCTCCTACAGGCACTCATTACATAAATCTAACTACTAGTTGTCTTCCATGCATGTCAGATATAATTGCACACACTGATATATCCACAAGAACCTCAAGGAGCAATGTAAAGGCCAATAAACTTGATGTCAATGATACCCAATATGATGGAACATGTAAAGGCAGTTCTTCAGAAGACTTGCAGAAAGATGATGAATCCTCTTCACCCCACAAGGTCCTTGCTCTAACTTGGCCTGTGATATGGGTACAACATGCATATAATGTCCTGGAGTGTATCTACTCTGTCGCAATGCCATGTGCTTAGCATGCTGATCATGCATGTAAATATGTCATGCCTTCCTGTTTTTCAGTACCTATTCCATTCATGATAACATGTTTTCAAATTCAAGGACTGTCATTCTACTCTATCACAATGCCATCTGCTTAATTTAGACATCATGCTTCTGAATATCTTATGCATTGTTATTCATCAGTATTTACTTCATATGTCTACAATACCATGTTTTTTTACATTGAAGTGTTGTTCTAGTGCTATGTTGCAATGCCATCTTATTTTCCCAATCATACACGTGTATGTTGCCTTAGTTATTTCTGTACGTATACCGCTAGCATACAGTTTTACATTCAACTAGTGTTTTTTTGTTGTGTTGTCCTGTCGTATCCCTAGCTCTTACACCATACTCCCTCCGTCCGGATTACATGTTGCCGAAATGGATAAAAAGGATGTATCTAGAACTGAAATACGCCTAGACCCATCCATTTTTTCTAGATGGAGGGAATACATGTTAATATGTCATGCCTTTCTATTCTTCAGTACCTATTCCATCTCTCTGATGTCGCATGTTTTATAATTAAAGCACCATTCTTCTATACAAGGCATGTGCTACGTCTTGAGCTTGCGTTGGTTTTCCCCGAAGAGGAAGGGATGATGCAGCAGAGTAGGGTAAGTATTTCCCTCAGTTTTTGAGAAACAAGGTATCAATCCAGTAGGAGCCCACACTCAAGTCCCTCGTACCTGCACAAAGCGATAGCTACTCGCAACCAACGCGATTAGGGGTTGTCAAGCCCTTCATGGTCACTTACGAGAGTGAGATCCGATAGATAGAATATTTTTGGTATTTTTGATATAAAGACGCAAAGTAAAAAGTAAAGGCAAAGTAAAAAGCAAAACAATATAAAAGTAATGGAGATTGATATGATGAGAATAGACCCGGGGGCCATAGGTTTCACTAGTGGCTTCTCTCAAGAGCATAAGTATTCTACGATGGGTGAACAAATTACTGTTGAGCAATTGATAGAATTGTGTATAATTATGAGAATATCTAGGCATGATCATGTATATAGGCATCACGTCCGTGACAAGTAGATCGAAACGATTCTGTATCTACTACTATTACTCCACTCATCGACCGCTATCCAGCATGCATCTAGAGTATTAAGTTAAAAACAGAGTAACGCCTTAAGCAAGATGACATGATGTAGAGAGATAAATTCATGCAATATGAAATAAACCCCATCTTGTTATCCTCGATGGCAACGATACAATACGTGCCTTGCTGCCCCTTCTGTCACTGGGTAAGGACACCGCAAGATCGAACCCAAATCTAAGCACTTCTCCCATGGCAAGAACTACCAATCTAGTTGGCCAAACCAAACTGATAATTCGAAGAGACTTGCAAAGATAACCAATCATACATAAAAGAATTCAGAGAAGATTCAAATATTATTCATAGATAGACTTGATCATAAACCCACAATTCATCGGTCTGAACAAACACACCGCAAAAAGAAGAAGATTACATCGAATAGATCTCCACGAGAGAGGGGGAGAACTTTGTATTGAGATCCAAAAAGAGAGAAGAATCCATCTAGCTAATAACTATGGACCCGAAGGTCTGAGGTAAACTACTCACACTTCATCGGAGAGGCTATGATGATGTATAAGCCCTCCATGATGCGTCCCTCTCCGGCGGATCTCTGGAACAGGCCCCAAGATGGGATCTCGTGTATACAGAAAGTTGCGGCGATGGAATTAGGTTTTTTTGGCTCCGTCTCTGTTTGTTTGGGGGTACGTGTGTATATATAGGTGGAAAGAGTACGTCGGTGGAGCACCGAGGGGCCCACGAGGCAGGGGGGCGTGCCCCCCACCCTCGTGACCACCTCTTTGATCCCTTGTAGTAGGGTACAAGTCTCCTGGATCACGTTCGGTGAGAAAATCACGTTTCTGAAGATTTTATTCCGTTTGGACTCCGTTTGATATTCTGTTTATCCGAAACACTGAAAATAGGCAAAAAACAGCAATTTTGGGATGGGCCTCCGGTTAATAGGTTAGTCCCAAAAATAATATAAAAGTGGAAAATAAAGCCCAATATAGTCCAAAACAGTAGATAATATAGCATGGAGCAATCAAAAATTATAGATACATTGGAGACGTATCAGCATGCAAGGGGAAGACGACTATGTTAGAATCTGAAGGGTTTCAAACAAGGCCTTTCCAAAAGATCCAAACGTCAGGAGATAATAAACCAACTCCAGTTTTTATAGATGCTGCTCCAGCACAGAGAAACCCAACTCCTACTGATAATAAGCAGATTCCAGTGGCCAAAGAACTAGTCCGCTCCAGTCCAGCAAAAATGTGTCAACTCAATTCTAAGAAGCGTGTGCGTATCCTTGCATCATGAAATTTTATAGCATGCTGATCATATTTTCTACATGTTTCTTACCCATCTCTCTTTTAGAAAATAATCTTAACAGATAGAAGAATTTCTGCAATGGTATCGTTTATGAGGAAAGATTCTTGCAGGAATTCTCTGTGCTCCAATGTACATGTAAGTACCTGTTGTATATCACTATATTTTTACATCAGCCTGTATTTTTTTAATCAGCGTGAATCCAACCTTTATCTGATCTATATTTAGTTGTAGCAAAATGTATGATTAAAGGCCACAATGTTGATTTTGCAAGGAAAACTGCCTGGTAGTTTTGCATCCTGAGCTGCATGAGTGTACTATCTCATATCAGTGGGTTTGAATACTTTGGTTCTGCAGTGGGTTTTTCAGTGTTTTTTTACTGGGTTGTCCTGTCGTATCCCTAGCTCTTACATCATACTCCCTCCTTCCGGATTAAATGTCGCAGAAATGGATAAAACTGGATGTATCTAGAACTGAAATACGCCTAGACCCATCCATTTATTTCTGGATGGAGGGAATACATGTCAATATGTCATGCCTTTCTATTCTTCAGTACCTATTCCATCTTTGATGTAGCATGTTTTATACCTGAATCACCATTCTTCTATATAAGGCATGCAAGGGGAAGACGGCTATGTTAGAGTCTGAAGGGTTACAAACCAGGTCTTTGCAAAAGATCCAAATGCCAGGAGATAATAAACCAACTCCATTTTTCATAGATACTGCTCCAGCACAGAGAAACAAAACTCCCACTGATAATAAGCACATTCCAATGGCCAAAGAACTAGTCTGCTCCAGTCTAGCAAAAGAATGTCAACTCCATTCTAAGAAGTGTGTGTGTATCCTCGCATCATGAAATTTTATAGCATTCTGATCATATTTTCTACATGTTTCTTACCCATCTCTCTTTTAGAAAATAAGGTTAAACGATACAAGACTTCCTCCATTGGGATCGTATTCGAGGAAAATATCTTGCGGGAATTCTCTGTGCTCCAATGCTGATGTAAGTACCTGTTGTATATCACTATATTTTTACATCAGCATGTATTTTGTTAATTAGCGTGAACCTAACCTTTATTTGATCTAAAATTAGTTGTAGCAAAATGTTAAAGGGGCCAATGTTGATTTTTGTAAGGAAAACTGCCTGGTAGTTTTGCATACTGAGCTTCATGAATGTACTATCTCATATCACACACATTACTGAATTATAGTGCTTCTCTGGTTGCCCATTCATTCATTGTGTCAATGTTGCTTTCGTATTACCTTACCTGGCTGATGATAGTTGTGCCATATTGTGTTAATTTGGTGTAGGCTAGTTGCCCAAACATTCGTTGTGTCAATGTTGCTTTCCTATTATCTGACTTGGCCAATGATAGAAATGCTAGTGTGTTAATTTTGTGTAGGCTGCTGAAGATAAGAAGACAAACTCTGAAAATAGCAAGGAAACCCCATTGTTTCTTTCCAGTAAATCTAGGCCAGGTAATATGGCAATAACTCCTGATTAATCTGTTTGGTTCCCATCCTAATTTATGTTATGATGTAGTGGTCGAGACACTCTCCACTATCAATAATACAAGCCTGCCAAAATCGCCATCTGAATCTGTTCAATATCCTCTGTCTCGAATGCAACGGAATAAATGTATGTTTGTGAACCAATTAATGACTGAAGCAATGATGGAAATGGTGGATGAATCAGAGGTGCAGAGTCGTGCGACACAACAACTGATCTATGTTTTCAGAGACAGTGTAGCAAAGCAGCAAGAACTTTCCCACATGCTTATGGGCGTCATCTGTGCTGAGGCTGCAGATTGTGACGTTGTAGATGGTTAGGTTCCGCTTATTTATTTGCAATGGCATCAATATTTGTTTGCCCAGTGGATGTAATTTCATGTAATATATGCTGGATGTGCAACGTTATTCCCTGTATGCCGTACCTTTGCATGATCGGTGTTGGTCCTGTGCGTAATTGCTCATTGTAATGGGCTCAAATTATCTAATTTGGCCTAAAGACATGAACGAACTTTAATGGGCCCATTAAGTTAATGGGTCGTTACTAGGCCGAAAGTTAATGGTCGGCCCTCTTACCTCCCGGGTCGTTAACAGGCCGACATCAAAGCGGGCAACAGGTGGCCCCAATTTATTTCACGGGCCGTTAACAGGCTGTTACTAAGTTTGGGCTACATATGGCCCAACTATACTGTAGGCCTTTAGCAGGCCGAAAGAGACAGCAGGCTTGTACTGGACCATGAAGAGCATGGGCCGCTAAGAGGCCGAAAGTCAGGTCGTATTGTAAACGGCCCAACTGTGTTGTGGGCCTTTAGCAGGCCGAAAGAGAAACCGGGCTGGTATTGGACCATGAAGTGCATGGGCCATTAAAAGGCCAAAACTAAGGTCCGACTACAAATGGTCCAACTCATTTATGGTCCGTTAACAGGCCAAAAGGCACACAGAGCCGGGAATTGGCCCAACACTTAAATGGGTCGCTAAAAGGCCAAAACTCAGGTCCGACTACAAATGGCCCAACTGATTTATGGGCCGTCAACAGGCTGAAAGTGACACCGGGCCAGAAATTGGCCCAACATTTAAATGGGCCGCTAAAAGGCCGAAACTCAAGTCCGACTACAAATGGCCCATCAGATTTATGGGCCGTAAACAGGCTGAAAGACACACCAGGCCGGAAATTAGCCCAACATTTAAATGGGTCGCTAAAAGGCCGAAAGATGTACATCCTAAAAATTGGCCCATCCATTAAATGGGCCGTTAACAGGCCGAAATCTCATCGGGCCGATATTGAGCCCAAATATATAGCGGGCTGTTAACGGGCTCGAACTGACGATGGGCTGCAATGGTGACAAATCTTTAAGGGGCTGTTGACAGGCCGAATTGGCACATCTCGTATGGGCTGTGGGATTAAATGGACCTGACACAAGGAGGCCTTATATGGGCCGGCCTGCTAATTTTTACTGGGACGGCCTTTTTCACCTGAATGGGCCACTGTTGGGCCGTGCCACATGTCGACCTATCATAGGCGCCTCCTGTCCAATGAGTGGATGACATCTATCCCAACGGTGAGGCAACACGTGTTTCCTGTGGCCAATGATGATTTTACACGTGGAAAATCCCCATTGGTCCGGGCTGTTAACGGGTTATCAGATCCAAAACCGGACCCGATAGCTTAACGGCATTCTGTTACGGTGGATGTCACGTGTCGGTCACCCTTGACGAGAGCACTTCTGTGACGCGCGATTTATTGTCATGGAAGTGGACACTTTCGTGATGATAATTTTGGTAATGTCATGGAACACTTCTACGACAGCACAGGTATGACTCTTGATTCTGTCATAAAATCGTCATGGATGTACATGCATGACAAAAAACGCGACCTACTGTGACAAACACGTATCATCATAGAAGTGTATTTTTTTGTAGTGCATGTGCTCAGATTGTCTGGGTACTATAATTGCTTGAATCAAGTGGGAGTTAATCTTCCAGATAAAATAGTGATTTGACAAAATTCTCTAGTCACCATCACCAAGTTAGTAGAACTTCGTGATGAACTATAGTATGCAAGGGATGACGAAAACGATTCCCGAGCTTTTCATGATGATGAAATCGATGAAGGTAGAAATCAAGAAAGAGCATCAAGTGTTGATGATTAACAACACCACTAGTTTCAAGAAAAGGGCAAAGGGAAAGAAAGGGAACTTCAAGAAGAATGGCAAGCAAGTTGCTGCTCAAGTGAAGAAGCCCAAGTTTGGACCTAAGCCTGAGACTAAGTGCTTCTACTACAAAGGGACTGGTCACTGGAAGCGGAACTGCCCCAAGTATTTGGCGGATAAGAAGGATGGCAAAGTGAACAATGCTATATTTGATATCGATGTGTACTTTACTAGTGTTTATAGCAACCCCTTGGTATTTGATACTGGTTCAGTTGCTAAGAGTAGTAACTGGAAACGGGAGTTACAGAATGAACAGAGAGTAGTTAAGGGTGAAGTGACGATGTGTGTTGGAAGTGGTTCCAAGATTGATATGATCATCATCGCACACACCCTATACTTTCAAGATTAGTGTTAAACCTAAATAAATGTTATTTGGTGTTTGCGTTGAGCATGAATATGATTTGATCATGTTTATTGCAATACGATTATTCATTTAAGTTAGAGAATAATTGTTGTTCTGTTTACATGAATAAAACCTTCTATGGTCATACACCCAATGAAAATGGTTTGTTGGATCTCGATCGTAGTGATACACATATTCATAATATTGAAGCCAAAAAAGATGCAAAGTTAATAATGATAGTGCAACTTATTTGTGGCACTGCCATTTAGGTCATATTGGTGTAAAGCGCATGAAGAAACTCCATGTTGATGGGCTTTTGGAATCACTTGATTATGAATCATTTTGATGCTTGCAAACCATGCCTCATGGGCAAGATGACTAAGACTCTGTTCTCCGGAACAATGGAGCGAGCCACTGACTTATTGGAAATAATACATACCGATGTATGCGGACCAATGAGTGTTGAGACTCACGGCGGGTATCATTGTTTTCTGACCTTCACAGATGATTTGAGCAGATATGTGTATATCTACTTGATGAAACATAAGTCTGAAACATTGAAAGTTCATATAATTTCAGAGTGAAGTGGAAAATCATCATAACAAGAAAATAAAGTTTCTATGATCTGATCGTGGAGGAGAATATTTGAGTTACGAGTTTGGTCTTCATTTGAAACAATGTGAAATAGTTTCGCAATTCACGCCACCTGGAACACCACAGCGTAATGGTGTCTCCGAACATCATAACCATACTTTATTAGATATGGTACAATCTATGATGTCTCTTACCGATTTACCACTATCGTTTTGGGGTTATGCATTAGAGACAGCTGCATTCACGTTAAATAGGGCACCATCTAAATCCGTTGAGACGACGCCTTATGAACTATGGTTTGGCAAGAAACCAAAGTTGTCGTTTCTTAAAGTTTGGGGTTGCGATGCTTATGTGAAAAAGCTTCAACCTGATAAACTCGAACCCAAATCGGAGAAATGTGTCTTCATAGGATACCCAGAGGAAACTATAGGGTACACCTTCTATCACAAATCCGAAGGCAAGATATTCGTTGCTAAGAATGGATCCTTTCTAGAGAAGGAGTTTCTCTCGAAAGAAGTAAGTGGGAGGAAATTAGAACTTGATGAGGTAACTGTACCTGCTCCCTTATTGGAAAGTAGTTCATCACAAAAACCGATTCCTGTGACTCCTACACCAATTAGTGAGGAAGCTAAGGATGATGATCATGTAACTTCAGATCAAGTTACTACCGAACCTCGTAGGTCAACCAGAGTGAGATCCGCACCAGAGTGGTAAGGTAATCCTGTTCTGGAGGTCATGTTAATTGACCATGATGAACATATGAACTATGAGGAAGTGATGATGAGCCCAAATTCCATGAAATGGCTTGAGGCCATGAAATCCGAGATGGGATCCATGTATGAGAACAAAGTGTGGACTTTGGTTGACTTGCCCAATGATCGGCAAGACATAGAAAATAAATGGATCTTCAAGAGGAAGACGGACGCTGATAGTAGTGTTACTATCTACAAAGCTAGACTTGTCGAAAAAGGTTTTGACAAAGTTCAAGGTGTTGAGTACGATGAGATTTTATCACTCGTAGCGATGCTTAAGTCTGTCCGAATCATGTTAGCAAACTGCCACATTTTATGAAATCTGGCAAATGGATGTCAAAACTACATTCCTTAATGGATTTCTTAAAGAAGAGTTGTATATGATGCAACCAGAAGGTTTGTCGATCCTAAAGGTACTAACAAAATGTGCAAGCTCCAGCGATCCATCGATGGATTGGTGCAAGCATCTCAGAGTTGGAATATACGCTTTGATGAGTTGATCAAAGCATATAGTTTTATACAGACTTGTGGTGAAGCCTGTATTTACAAGAAAGTGAGTGGGAGCACTATAGCATTTCTGATAAATATATGTGAATGACATATTGTTGATCGGAAATAATGTAGAATTTTCTGGAAAGCATAAAGGAGTATTTGAAAGGAGTTTTTCAAATAAAGACCTAGGTGAAGCTACTTACATATTGAGCATCAAGATCTATAGAGATAGATCAAGACGCTTGATAAGTTTTTTCAATGAGTACATACCTTGACAAGATTTTGAAGTAGTTCAAAATGGAACAGTCAAAGAAAGATTTCTTACCTGTGTTACAAGGTGTGAAATTGAGTAAGACTCAAAGCCCGACCACGGCAGAAGATAGAAAGAGAATGAAAGTCATTCCCTATGCCTCAGCCATAGTTTCTATAAAGTATGCCATGCTCTGTACCAGATCTATTGTATACCCTACACTGAGTTTAGCAAGGGAGTACAATAGTGATCTAGGAGTAGATCACTGGACAGCGGTCAAAATTATCCTTAGTGGAACAGGGATATGTTTCTCTATGGAGGTGACAAAAGGTTCGTCGTAAAGGGTTATGTCGATGCAAGTTTTGACACTGATCCAGATGACTCTAAGTCTCAATCTAGATACATATTGAAAGTGGGAGCAATTAGCTAAAGTATCTCCGTGTAGAGCATTATAGACATAGAAATTTGCAAAATACATAACGGATCTGAATGTGAAAGACCTGTTAACTAAGATTCTCTCACAAGAAAAACATGATCACACCTTAGTACTCTTTGGGTGTTAATCACATAGCAATGTGAACTAGATTACTGAATCTAGTAAACCCTTGGGGTGTTGGTCACATGGCGATGTGAACTATGGGTGATAATCACATGATGATGTGAACTATCGATGTTAATCACATGGTGATGTGATCTAGATTATTGAATCTAGTGCAAGTGGGAGACTAAAGGAAATATGCCCTAGAGGCAATAATAAAGTTATTATTTATTTCCTTATTTCATGATAAATGTTTATTATTCATGCTAGAATTGTATTAACCAGAAACATAATACATGTGTGAATACATAGACAAACATAGTGTCACTAGTATGCCTCTACTTGACTAGCTCGTTAATCAAAGATGGTTAAGTTTCCTAACCATAGACATGAGTTTTCATTTGATTAACGGGATCAAATCATTAGGAGAATGATGTGATTGACTTGACCCATTCCGTTAGCTTAGCACTTGATCGTTTAGTATGTTGTTATTGCTTTCTTCATGACTTATACATGTTCCTATGACTATGAGATTATGCAACTCACGTTTACCGGAGGAACACTTTGTGTGCTACCAAACGTCACAACGTAACTGGGTGATTATAAAGGTGCTCTACAGGTGTCTCCGAAGGTACTTGTTGGGTTGGCGTATTTCGAGATTAGGATTTGTCACTCTGATTGTCAGAGAGGTATCTCTGGGCCCACTCGGTAATGCACATCACTTAAGCCTTGCAAGCATTGCAACTAATGAGTTAGTTGTGGGATGATGTATTACGGAACGAGTAAAGAGACTTGCTGGTAATGAGATTGAACTAGGTATTGAGATACCGACGATCGAATCTCGGGCAAGTAACATACCGATGACAAAGGGAACAACGTATGTTGTTATGCGGTCTAGCCGATAAAGATCTTCGTAGAATATGTGGGAGCCAATATGAGCATCCAAGTTCCGCTATTGGTTATTGACCGGAGACGTGTCTCGGTCATGTCTATGTAGTTCTCGAACCCGTAGGGTCCACACGCTTAAAGTTTCGATGACGGTTATATTATGAGTTTATGAGTTTTGATGTACCGAAGGTTGTTCGGAGTTCTGGATGTGATCACGGACATGACGAGGAGTCTCAAAATGGTAGATACATGAAGATTGATATATTGGAAGCCAATATTTGGATATCGGGAGTGTTCCGGGTGAAATTGGGATTTTACCGGAGTACCGAGGGGTTACCGGAACCCCCGAGGGTTTAATGGGCCATAGTGGGCCTTAGTGGAGAAGAGAAGAGGCGGCCAGGGTAGGGCCGCGCGCCCCTTCCCCCCTAGTCCGAATAGGACAAGGAGAAGGGGGCGGCGCCCCCCTTTCCTTCCTCTCTCCCTCCTCTTTCCCCCCTTCTCCTAATCCAACAAGGAAGGGAGGGAGTCCTACTCCCGGTGGGAGTAGGACTCCTCCTGGCGCGTCTCCTCCTGGCTGGCCACACCTCCCCCCTTGCTCCTTTATATACGGGAGCAGGGGCACCCCAAAGACACAACAATTGATTTGATCTTTTAGACGTGTGCGGTGCCCCCCTCCACCATAGTCCACCTCGATAATACTGTAGCGATGCTTAGGCAAAGCCATGCGTCGGTAGAACATCATCATCGTCACCACGCCGTCGTGCTGACGAAACTCTCCCTCAACTCTCGGCTGGATCGGAGTTCGAGGGACGTCATCAGGCTGAACGTGTGCTGAACTCGGAGGTGTCGTGCGTTCGGTACTTGATCGGTCGGATCGTGAAGACGTACGACTACATCAACCGCGTTGTGCTAATGCTTCCGCTTTCAGTCTACGAGGGTACGTGGACAACACTCTCCCCTCTCGTTGTTATGCATCACCATGATCTTGCGTGTGCGTAGGAATTTTTTTGAAATTACTACGTTCCCCAACACCATGCTAGTTTATTTTCCTTTTTATGCTTTCTTCTTGTGTGTTTAATAAACCTTAAGAAAAAAATTAGTTGTAGCTTTTAGCTAGTTACAATTTCCATGCTTGTAGTAGTAATTAAAAAGAAAACCCAAAAAGATTTCCTATTCTTCTTTTTGCTTGTTGGGAGCTTTTCCGTGTAAATAGTTTTATTTCTTTTCTTTGGGGGTCGATAGGAGAAGATCATGATTAAATTGATGAAGTGGCTCTTATATGCATTATTGTTGATCTGACAAAAGAGCCCATATTGCCTTGTCTTCTCCTGTTTATTGAATGCTTGCGGATTCCAACTTAGTCCAATGCACGTGCACTATTATTATCCACATCATTTGGTCATGCAAGTGAAAGGCAATTATGACGATATGTGATGGACTGAGTGAGATAAGAAAAGCTGGTATGAACTCGACCTCTCTTGTTTTTGTAAATATGACTAGTTCATCGTTCCTGATTCGGCCTATTATGAATAAACATGTTTGCAATGACAACTAGGGATCATAGTTTCTTGTGCCATGCCTGATTAGCTAGGAGCTTATAATGGTTTACCTTGCGTGCCAACATGCTATTAAAATGGTTGTGATGTGGTATGATAGGGTGGTATCCTCCTCTGAATGATTTAAGTGACTTGACTTGTCACATGTTCACGCATGTAATTGAAACAAAATCAACATAGCCTTCACGATATTTATGTTCATGGTGGATTATATCCTACTCATGCTTGCATTCGGTGTTGATTAATTTTAATGCATGTTCATGACTGTTGTCGCTCTCTAGATGGTCGCTTCCTAGTCTTTTGCTAGCCTTCACCTGTACTAAGCGGGAATACTACTTGTGCATCCAACTCCATAAACCCCAAAGTTATTCCATATGAGTCCAACATACCTACCTATATATGGTATATACCTGCCGTTCCAAGTAAATTTGTATGTCCCAAACTCTAAACCTTCAAATAAATATCATGTTTTGTATGCTCGAATAGCTCATGTATCAACTAGGGCTGTCCGTATCTTCATGTTAGGCGGGTTATTCTCAAGAGGAGTGGACTCCACTCCACACTCACGAGAAAATGGCTGGTCACCGGGATGCCCAGTCCCATGCTTTATGCAAACTAAATCAAAATAATTGCAAACAAAACTCCCCTGGGACTCTTGTTAGTTGGAGGCACTCGTTGTTTCGAGCAAGCCATGGATTGATGCTTGTTGGTGGAGGGGGAGTATAAACTTTACCATTCTGTTTGAGAACCGCCTATAATGTGTGTAGCATGGAAGATATCGCCATCTCTTGGTTGTTATGCTGACAATGAAAGTATACCGCTCACAATATTATTCACCTCTATTTCAAAACCAAGCTCTGGCACCTCTACAAATCCCTACTTCCCTCTGCGAAGGGCCTATCTATTTACTTTTATGTTGAGTCATCATCCTCTTATTAAAAAGCACCAGTTGGAGAGCACCGCTGTCATTTGCATTTGTTACTATTAGTTTACATTGAGTATGACTTGAATGGATCTCTTTTACCATGAATTACAATGTCTAGTCAGTCCTTGATCTTTAAAGGTGCTCTGCATTTATGTTTTGCGGTCTCAGAAAGGGCTAGCGAGATACCATCTTGTTATATCATATTATGATTGTTTTGAGAAAGTGTTGTCATCCGAGATTTATTATTATTGCTCGCTAGTTGACTATGCCATTGATATGAGTAAACATGAGACCTATGCGTTATCGTGAATATGGTTAGTTCATAATCTTTGCTGAAAACTTGAATGCTGGCTTTACATATTTACAACAACAAGAGCAAACAAAGTTTGTAAAAGTTTTTCTATATCACTTTTAGTTTATCAACTGAATTGCTTGAGGACAAGCAAAGGTTTAAGCTTGGGGGAGTCGATACGTCTCCAACATATCTACTTTTCCTGACGCTTTTCCTCTTGTTTTCGACTCTAATTTGCATGATTCGAATGAAACTAACCCCGGACTAACGCTGCTTTTAGCAGAACTACCATGGTGTTGTTTTTGTGCAGATATAAACGTTCTCGGAATGGAACGAAACTTTGTGAGGAATTTTTATATCAATAAAGAGAATTCGGAATACATGCCTACATTACATTGATGAATTGGAGCTAGTTCTGTGTCACCCTAGGTTATGACTGTTACATGATGAACCGCATCCGGCATAATTCTCTATCTCCGATCCATTGCCTACGAGCTTTCCATATATTGTTCTTCGCTTATTTACTTTTCCGTTGCTATTGCTATCATCACTACAAAATACCAAAAACATTACTTTTGCTATCGTTACCTTTTGCTACCGTTACCACTACTATCATATTACTTTGCTACTAAACACTTTGCTGCAGATATTAAGTTTCCAGGTGTAGTTGAATTGACAACTCAGCTGCTAATACTTGAGAATATTCTTTGGCTCCCCTTGTGTCGAATCAATAAATTTGGGTTGAATACTCTACCCTCGAAAACTGTTGCGATCCCCTATACTTATGGGTTAACAGTCCCCCATGTTTTGATGAGCAAATTTACTATGATGAAAGCATGCCACCTATCTATGATGATTATTGTGATGACACGTATCCTATAAAGAACAATTATAACCATGGAACTTGTCATCTTGATTTTAATTTTCAGTCCCATGATAGCTATTTTTTTGAATTTTCTCCTCCCACTACTATGAATGAGAAGAATTTTGCTTATGTGGAGAGTAGTAAAATTTCTATGCTTGTGCATCATGAAAATAATGCTTTATGTGATGGGTATATTGTTGAATTCATTCATGTTGCACTAAAAATTATTATGAGGGATGAATATATGCTTGTAGGAGTTGCAAAAATATCAAATTTCCTGTCCGTGTTGAAAATCTTGAAGTTATGCTTGTTTTACCTTCCTATGCAAGTTAATTCTTGTTTGTTGGGGAACACAGTAATTTCAAAAAAAATCCTACGCACACGCAAGATCCATCTAGGTGATGCATAGCAACAAGAGGGGAGAGTGTTGTCCATGTACCCTCGTAGACCGTAAGCGGAAGCGTTATGACAACGCGGTTGATGTAGTCATACGTCTTCACGATCCGACCGATCCTAGCACCGAAGGTACGGCACCTCCGCGATCTGCACACGTACAGCTCGGTGACGTCCCATGAACTCTAGATCCAACTATGGTCGAGGGAGAGTTTCGTCAGCACGACGGCGTGATGACGGTGATGATGAAGTTACCGACGCAGGGCTTCGCCTAAGCTCTACAACGATATGACCGAGGTGGAAATCTATGGAGGGGGGCACCGCACACGGCTAAACAATCAACTTGTGTGTCTATGGGGTGCCCCCTCCCCCGTACATAAAGGAGTGGAGGAGGGGAGGGCCGTCCCTCTCATGGCGCGCCCAAGGGGGGAGTCTTACTCCTGGTGGGAGTAGGATTCCCCCTTTCCCTAGTTGGAGTAGGAGAAGAGGGAAGGAGGAGAGAGGGAGAAGGAAAGGGGCCGTCGCCCCCCTTCCCTAGTCCAATTCGGACCCAAGGGGGAGGGGGCGCGCGGCCTACCCTAGCCGCCCCTCGCTCTCTCCACTAAGGCCCATTAAGGCCCAATAACTCCCCGAGGGGTTCCGGTAACACCCCCCCCCCCCGGTACTCCGGTAAATGCCCGAACTCATTCGGAACCCTTCCGATGTCCAAACATAGCCTTCCAATATAGTGATCTTTATGTGTCGACCATTTCGAGACTCCTCATCATGTCTGCGATCACATCCGGGACTCCAAACTACCTTCGGTACATCAAAACATATAAACTCATAATATCGATCGTCATCGAACGTTAAGCGTGCGGACCTATGGGTTCGAGAACTATGTAGACATGACCGAGACTCACTTCCGGTTAATAACCAATAGCGGAACTTGGATGCTCATATTGGTTCCTACATATTCTATGAAGATCTTTATCTTTCAAACCACATAACAACATACGTTGTTCCCTTTGTCATCGGTATGTTACTTGCCCGAGATTCGATCGTCGGTATCTCAATACCTAGTTCAATCTTGTTACCGGCAAGTCCCTTTACTCGTTCTGTAATGCATCATCCCACAACTAACTCATTAGTCACATTGCTTGCAAGGTTTATAGTGATGAGCATTACCGAGACGGACTTAAGTATCGCTACGGGTGAGAAGGTCTCATCGTAGTCAACTCCTTGAACTTGTCGAAAATCTTTCGCAACAAGTCGAGCTTTGCAGACAGTAACATTACCGTCAGCGTCAGTCTTCTTCTTGAAGATACATTTATTCTCAATGGCTTGCCGATCATCGGGCAAGTCAACTAAAGTCCACACTTTGTTCTCATACATGGATCCCATCTCAAATTTCATGGCCTCAAGCCATTTTGCGGAATCTGGGCTCATCATCGCTTCCTCATAGTTCGTAGATTCCTCATGGTCAAGTAACATGACCTCCAGAATAGGATTACCGTACCACTCTGGTGTGGATCTTAGTCTGGTTGGCCTACGAGGTTCGGTAGTAACTTGATCAGAAGGTTCATGATCATCATCATTAGCTTCCTCACTTACTGGTGTAGGAATCACTGGAACTGATTTCTGTGATGAACTACTTTCCAATAAGGGAGCAGGTACAGTTACCTCATCAAGTTCTACTTTTCTCCCACTCACTTCTTTCAAGAGAAACTCCTTCTCTAGAAAGGATCCATTCTTGGCAACAAATATCTTGCCTCCGGTTCTGTGATAAAAGGTGTACCCAACAGTCTCCTTTGGGTATCCTATGAAGACACATTTCTCCGATTTGGGTTCGAGTTTATCAGGTTGAAGTTTTTTCACATAAGCATCACAGCCCCAAACTTTAAGAAACGATAACTTGGGTTTCTTGCCAAACCATAGTTCATAAGGTGTCGTCTCAAAGGATTTCAATGGTGCCCTATTTAAAGTGAATGCAGCCGTCTCTAAAGCATAACCCCAAAACGATAGCGGTAAATCAGTAAGAGACACCATAGATCGCACCATATCTAATAAAGTGCGGTTATGACATTCGGTCACACCATTACGCTGTGGTGTTCCAGATGGCGTGAGTTGCGAAACTATTCCGCATTGTTTCAAATGAAGACCAAACTCATAACTCAAATATTCTCCTCCACGATCAGATCGTAGAAACTTATGTTTCTTGTTACGATGATTTTTCACTTCACTCTGAAATTCTTTGAACTTTTCAAATGTTTTAGACTTATGTTTCATCAAGTAGATATACCCATATCTGTGCAAATCATCTATGAAGGTTAGAAAATAACGATATCCGCCACGAGCATCAACACTCATCGGACCGCATACATCAGTATGTATAATTTCCAATAAGTCTGTTGCTCGTTCCATCATTCCGGAGAACGGAGTCTTAGTCATCTTGCCCATGAGGCATGGTTCGCAAGCATCAAGTGACTCATAATCAAGTGATTCCAAAAGTCCATCAGCATGGAGTTTCTTCATGCGCTTTACACCAATATGACCTAAATGGCAGTGCCACAAATAAGTTGCACAATAATTATTAAACTTATATCTTTTGGCTTCAATAATATGAATATGTGTATCACTACTATCGAGATTTAGCAAAAATAGACCACTCATCAAGGGTGCATGACCATAAAAAATATTATCTATTATATAATTAAAACAAGAGTCAAACGAGACAAGATATTGATCCACATAGGTTAAAATTATATAATCCATTGATTTAAATTTTAACGATTGAGATTAAAAGATCTAAAAGTTACGCAAAAACTTAACATGATCTGATACGTGCCAGGTAAAGCCACATTGACATACACAAAGTCGTGATGGATTTCTAAATCTGGTGCAATCCGGTTGTGGCAAAGAAGGCAATCCAATTAAAAAAAGGCCCTAAAAAAAGGAGCGCAGTCCTACTAAAACAAAAGAGCACAGTCCGGTTGTATGTAGGAGTTGTACAACGATTGCATCTAGGAGTTGTAGTACTGCATGCAATGACGTCAGCAGTTAGGAAATTAAATAGGTTTGGTCGGTACGTGGCTAATGACGTCAGCAGTTAGGAAATTAAATAGGTTTGGTCGGTACGTGGCTGCTAGCCAGGTTAGCTAGCCATGAATTGATTTTTTAGAGGACTTGATGGATTTCAATATACTATTGTTATTATTTTTTAGGGATCAATACTAAATACTGTCACTAGAATACTAGATACATACACACAATTCGTTTTTATTGATTAGGTCGATAGTAAATGTATTGTTTAAGTTTTTTCATATATATGATTAGACACACACACACTAAACTTTTATATGAAAAAATTATACATATGAGCTTAAACCTAAAACTAAAATGTGTGTTAAAAAGTATATGTGGACGTGCATGGGTTATTTAGATATTCAACACACACGGGTATGATAATATATGGACAAAAGAAGAAAATTGGTTTTTTTTCAAACGCGAAAATTGATTTCAGTATACCAAATATTGGCGCTAGATTGAGATACGTAAAATCATTTTTTAATTGAATATAGGGAGTTTTTTTAGAGAACTTGATGGATTTCAATATACTATTGTTATTATTTTTGAGGTATCAATATTAAATAATGGCACTAGATACATACACACAATCCGTTTTTATTGATTAGATCGATAGTAAATGTATTGTTTAAGTTTTTTCATATATATTAGACACACACACACACTACACTTTTATATGAAAAAATTATACATACCAGCTTAAACCTAAAACTAAAATGTGTGTTAAAAAGTATATGTGGATGTGCATGGGTTATTTAGATGGTCAACATACACGGCTATGATAATATATGGACAAAAGAAGAAAATTGGTTTTTTTTTCAAAAGAGAAAATTGATTTCAGTATACCAAATATTGGCGCTAGATTGAGATACGTAAAATCATTTTTTAATTGAATATAGGGAGTAAATTTCCTATGAAAGTATGTTCATATATATAATAAAATTGTAATTCGTACCAACATGACATTGCCTCAGTCGGTAAGAATAAGCTATGATGATGGGACAAAATGAAAAAATGTTCTAGAAAATACATACATACATACATACATACATACATACATACATACATGGATGCATGCATGCATGCATACATACATACATATAATGTTTGAATGCATGCATGCATACATACATATAATGTTTTACTAAATCTTGGTGAATATGGATACATAACATTAATAGGCAAGCATCATAGAATATTAGAGTAATACCCATATGTTGATGCATTTCGATGCATGGCGTCTCCTAATAGAATCTAACTACAATACCACTATTGATAAGAAATGTGGAAGGGAAGTGCACGATGTTTTTATGAGCCATCAATATTTCAATTGATTCTCATTTGAAATTTCTCTAAAATATATAAAATACTCAGATTGCCGTGCTATTTTTGGTGTATAATGTATTGGTTGACCTAAAATTTGACAATGTGATAACAAATCTAGCCGCGCAAATGCGCGGGTCACCCCTGCTAGTTCAAATAAATAGAACAACCATTATTCTCTTATTTAATGTATAACCGTCTCGCATCAAACAAGATCCAGATATAATGTTCATGCTTAACGTTGGCACCAAATAACAATTATTCAGGTCTAAAACTAATCCTGAAGGTAGATGTAGAGGTAGCGTGACGACGGCGATCACATCGACTTTGGAACCATTTCCCACGCGCATCGTGTACGTCAGGAGGCCTCACCGGAGCGAAAAAGGGACCGCGGAGTAAAAAGAATTCTACTCTCCGATATATATAATTCTAAGACTCAAAGCATTTTGTTCTAGACTCAACAATGTCAACGATTCGATTAAGCAGGGGGCTCCTGAGTCGGGGATGGCTCTCATTACCAACTAGTAACGCCCACAATGCGGCTATATCTCCCACGTGTCGGGGCATGACTTAGAGGCATAGCCGCATGTTGGTTTAGACGCAAGTGGGGTAATCTTCACACAATCCCATGTACTGAATAGGAAAGGGATAACGAGTTTGCTTACAATCGCCACTTCACACAAATACAAGTTAGACATACATCATCCAGAGTACAATCAAGGTCCGACTACGTAACCAACGTAAAAGAAGACAACCCCAAATGTTAGATCCCCGATCGTCCCAACTGGGCTCCACTACTAATCATCCGGAAAAGACACATAATAACGACTAAGATCTTCATCGAGCCCCCACTTGAGTGCGGTTGCGCCACCTGCACTGGTATCATCGGCACCTGCAACTGTTGGAAGTATCTATGAGTCACAAGGACTCAACAATCTCACACCCGCGATATCAATACTATTTAAGCTTATGGGTAGGGTAAGGTAATCAGGTGGGGCTGCAGCAAGCACTAAGCATATATGGTGGCTAACATACGCAAATGAGAGCGAGAAGAGAAGCAACGCAACGGTCGAGAAGCTAGAAGTGATTAAGAAGTGATCCTGAAACTACTTACGTACAAGCATAACACAAGACCGTGTTCACTTCCCGGACTCCGCCGGGAAGAGGCCATCACGGCTACACACACGGTTGATGCATTTTAATTAAGTAAAGTGTCAAGTTCTCTACAACCGGATATTAAGAAATTCCCATCTGCCACATAACCGCGGGCACGGCTCTCGAAAGTTTATACCCTGCAGGGGTGTCCCAACTTAGCCCATCACAAGCTCTCACGGTCAACGAAGGATATTCCTTCTCCCGGAAAGACCCGATCAGTCTCGGAATCCCGGTTACAAGACATTTCGACAATGGTAAAACAAGACCAGCAAAGCCACCTGATGTGCTGACAATCCCGATAGGAGTCGCATGTATCTCGTTCTCAGGGCGACACCGGATGAGACTAGCTACGAGTAAAACCAGCCCTCAAGTTTCCCCGAGGTGGCCCTGCGGGCAGCTCGGTTCGGACCGACACTTAGAGAAGCACTAGCCCGGGGGGTTAAAATAAAGATGACCATCGGGTTAATTACTCCCAAGGGAAAGGTATAAGATGTGGTGAGGCAAATGGTAAAACCAAGGTTGGGCCTTGCTGGGGGAGTTTTATTCAAAGAGAACTGTCAAGGGGTTCCCATAACACCCAACCGCGTAAGGAACGCAAAATCAAGGAACATAACACCGGTATGACGGAAACTAGGGCGACAAGAGTGGAACAAAACACCAGGCATAAGGCTGAGCCTTCCACCCTTTACCAAGTATATAGATGCATTAATTAAATAAGAGATATTGTGATAACCCAACATAACCATGTTCCAACATGGAACAAACTTCAGCTTCACCTGCAACTAGCAACGCTATAAGAGGGTCTGAGCAAAAGCGGTAACATAACCAAAAAACGGTTTGCTAGGAAGGTGGGCTAGAGGCTTGACATGGCAATATGGGAGGCATGATATAACAAGTGGTAGGTAGCGCGACATAGCGATAGAGCGAACAACTAGCAAGCAAAGATAGAAGTGATTTTGAGGGCATGGTCATCTTGCCTAAGATCCTGCAAGGAAGAAGAACGAGTCCATGAAGTAGACGAACCAACGTAGTCGAACGAATCCTCACAACTCTGGAACGAAACCGAAGCTAATGAGAGAAGCAACCCAGAAAAAAGCAAGCAACATAGTAAACAACCATCACATAAACATGGCATGATGCACAACCAAGTATGATGCATGTCCGGTTTAATGAGGCATGGCATGGCAAAGTGCACAAACAATACTACAAATTGGGTGGAGCTCAATATGCAACGAGTTGCATATTGACGGAAGACCACATTCAAACATTTAGTTCACTCTCGTTTATGTACCCAACAATATTAAATGTTGTTAAACATGGCAACTGGTGAAGCATAATAAAACTACATATCTAGGCAAGTTTAAATGAGGCCGGAACAACAAGCAACAAGTCCGGAAAATCCTCATGTGCATATTTTAGATTTGGTACTTTTCTGTCCTAAAGCATATTTTAGAGTTGTTAAACATGCAAGATGGGTGCTCCATATTAAACTAGGCATTTTTATATCCCATTTACATATAAAGTTTATTTAATTTGGAGCTACGGTTATTTAGTTATGGAATAAATCATTTTAGCATGGAAATTAAGCAAAATATATGCAAACAGCAATTTAAACATTTAAAACATGCATGAAAGTTGGATATTGTGAAACTAGATGAAATTCTAGTCATTTTTCATATATAAAAATCATTTTAATCCGATGCACCATTTGTGAGTTATTAAATGCATGAACTAGGGGGACTTTTCTATAAAACTGCACTCTCTGGAATAATTAGTAAATCGCTTCGCGGGGAAAAAACATGAGTCAGGCCGAATCTGCTGGCCCAACACTGCACAAGGGGCTGGAGGGGGTCTGCTCACCTTGCGGCCCATCAGGCCAAAAGTGGAGCTGGGCCGAGGGGAGAGGCGGAGCTAGATTGGGACGCAGTAGGTCGCAGATGGGCCTTGGCTTGCGGGGCCCACGCGGTCGACCACACCGGTGAACACACGCGGGATCGAGCAGAGGCGCGGCGGCGCCATGCACGTCACCGGCGAGCGATGAAGACTCGGATCCGGGGCGAGTTGGTGGGAATGGGTGGATCCGATGCAGAGGGGTCCAGATCCAGCCGGAGGAGGGGCGACGACGACTTGGGGTGGCAGCGGCAAACTCCAGCATTCCCCTGACGAACTGCAGAACGGGAGGCAGAGAGAGATGAGCTCGGGAGAGCAAGAGGAATGGAAAAAGGAGAGGAGAAGGAGACGGCGACGGGGCACTGGCCTGACTGGACACGGGTCCGGCGCTGAGCTCGCCGACGCGGCTGCCGGAGGTCGGGCGACGCTGGGGCAAAGGAGCTCAGCTCCTCCCGATCCAGATCGGGAGCGAGGGAGTGGGAGGCGACGCGGTCGGCGCCCGATGGGCTCGCGTGGGCCGCGGCTTGCTGAGGTGCTGGTGCGCGAGGTGGTGCGGCGGGATAGGCCGGGGCACGGCGGTGGTGGCACCAAGTGGCGACGTGGGAGTGCACCGGCGCTGAAATCGAGGAGGGAGCGGCGGCTGGCTACGGAAATTGAGGAGGGGGTATGTAGGAGGCCAAAAAAGGAGAGAGGGGTTTATAAATAGGGAAGGTTAGGGTTAGGGTTAGGAGGGGTTTTCATCTGTTTTCGGGTATCGGATCTCGATTCGACGGTCCGGAGCAGAGGGGATAAGTAGGTGGTCTGATTGTGGATGTGCAGAAGGCCTCGGGCTGAGAGGAGAGAAGAGAATAGCAGCCCGGCAACGGTTTCCGGAGACCGAAAACACCCGACGTATGACCGGCAGCGGTGCCGCTATAGTTATTCGTTGGGGCATCAAAAGAACTCCGAATGCGATGAAACTTGGCAGGGAACCTACTGACAACATAATAACACCGCATGCAAACTTTCATCCCATTCCGAGAACATTTTCCGGCCACTTATAAAATACTATTTCGGACATGACGCGGGTGCATGCAAGTGTGTCTGGGCTCAGAACGGACAACGGAAAGAACTGGGAGACCCGGACGGATGCAAGTTTTGAAAACATGATGATGCAATGTGGATGATGACATGGCAAGATGCAACACGCAAGCAATGACAAGGCAACAACAATGAATAACTGGAAGACACCTGGCGCATCGGACTCGGGGCGTCACAACACTCCACCACTACAGGAGGATCTCGTCCCGAGATCTAGGATGGCATCGGAGAGAAGCAGAAAAGGAAGAGGAGAGGTAAACTAAGTTGCTTCTTGGACAAACGAGTGAAACCACTAACCTTGAGAGATTGAACAAATTGAAAGAAAGAATACAACAAAGATGAACAAAGTTGAAAACACTCCGTTAGAAAAGAGGAACAAGGAACATTACTAGAACCTTGTAGGTTGAAAGGCATAAGAAAAAGGGTTGCAATGGCCAAGAAGTACATGCGAGCACTCCGGTTGAAACGAGATGGAGAAGGAATAAGAATGATATAATTTGGGCAGCACTCCGACTGAAAAGAGATGCAAGACTTGATAAGATGAAAAGAACTTGAGCAGAGATGATACAACACTCCGGTTAAATGGGTAAGCACGAAAAGAAAATGACCCTCATAATTTGAGATGATGAGCAAAGAGACCAACATCACAATGCCTCCGGAAGGAAGAATAGAAGATATATCATTGGAATCACAAAAAGGAGAAGAAAAAGTCAGCTTCTGCCACCAATGAACTAGGAAAGCACCCTTCCAAGAAGGTTAAAATGGAGTTTTTGGAAAAACCAACAATGAAATGAATAAGCTTGTAGTGGGTTTATGGAAAACATCTCAAAACTAAGGTGAAATTCTACCACTAACGGAATCAATTGCTTGCTTGAGAGCAACGAAGAGATGAAAACTTATTTCATTGCGAGAATAGGAGGAAACTAGGATTATAGATAAGCACCACAATAGAAACATTCCTTAGGGAAGGCTTTAGGTGAAATCTATACCAAGATAATGCTACCTCTTGAGCTTGCTTTGGATTTCCCCGAAGAGGAAAGGATGATGCAGCAGAGTAGCGTAAGTATTTCCCTCAGTTTTTGAGAACCAAGGTATCAATCCAGTAGGAGGCCACGCTCAAGTCCCTCGTACCTGCACAAAACGATAGCTAATCGCAACCAACGCGATTAGGGGTTGTCAATCCCTTCACGGTCACTTACGAGAGTGAGATCTGATAGATATAATATTTTTGGTATTTTTGGTATAGAGATGCAAAGTGAAAAGTAAAAGGCAAAGTAAAAAAGCAAAGCAAGATTAAAGTGATGGAGATTGATATGATGAGAATAGACCCGGGGGCCATAGGTTTCACTAGTGGCTTCTCTCAAGAGCATAAGTATTCTACGGTGGGTGAACAAATTACTGTTGAGCAATTGACAGAATTGAGCATAGTTATGAGAATATCTAGGCATGATCATGTATATAGGCATCACGTCCGTGACAAGTAGACCGAAACGATTCTGCATCTACTACTATTACTCCACTCATCGACCGCTATCCAGCATGCATCTAGAGTATTAAGTTAAAAATAGAGTAACGCTTTAAGCAAGATGACATGATGTAGAGAGATAAATTCATGCAATATGAAATAAACCCCTTCTTGTTATCCTCGATGGCAATGATACAATACGTGCCTTGCTGCCCCTTCTGTCACTGGGAAAGGACACCGCAAGATCGAACCCAAAGCTAAGCACTTCTCCCATGGCAAGAACTACCAATCTAGTTGGCCAAACCAAACGGATAATTCGAAGAGACTTGCAAAGATAACCAATCACACATAAAAGAATTCAGAGAAGATTCAAATATTATTCATAGATAGACTTGATCATAAACCCACAATTCATCAGTCTCAACAAACACACCGCAAAAAGAAGAAGATTACATCGAATAGATCTCCATGAGAGAGGGGGAGAACTTTGTATTGAGATCCAAAAAGAGAGAAGAAGCCATCTAGCTAATAACTATGGACCCGAAGGTCTGAGGTAAACTACTCACACTTCATCGGAGAGGCTAAGAAGATGTAGAAGCCCTCCGTGATGACGGCCCTCTCCGGCGGAGCTCCGGAACAGGCCCCAAGATGGGATCTCGTGGATACAGAAAGTTGCAGCGGTGGAATTAGGTTTTTGGCTCTGTCTCTGTTCGTTTGGGGGTACGTAGGTATATATAGGAGGAAGAAGTACGTCGGTGGAGCTTCGGTGGGCCCACGAGGGTGGGGGCGCGCCTGGGGGTATAGGGCGCGCCCCCTACCTCGTGCCCACCTCGAAGCTTCCTTGGCGTAGGGTCCAAGTCTCCTGGGTCATATTCGGGAAGAAAATCACGTTCCAGAAAGGTTTATTCCGTTTGGACTCCGTTTGATATTCCGTTTCTTCGAAACACTGAAATAGGCAAAAAACAGCAATTCTGGGCTGGGCCTCCGGTTAATAGGTTAGTCCCAAAAATAATATAAAAGTGGAAAATAAAGCCCAATATAGTCCAAAACAGTAGATAATATAGCATGGATCAATCAAAAATTATAGATACGTTGGAGACGTATCAGGCATCCCCAAGCTTAATTCCTGCTCGTCCTCGAGTAGGTAAATGATAAAAAGAGAATTTTTGATGCGGAGTGCTACTTGGCATAATTTCAATGCAAATCTTCTTAATTGTGATATGAATATTCAGATTCGAAAGATTCAAGACAAAAGTTTATATTGACATAAAATAATAATACTTCAAGCATACTAACAAAGCAATTATGTCTTCTCAAAATAACATGGCCAAAGAAAGTTATCCCTACAAAATCATATAGTCTGGCTATGCTCTATCTTCACCACACAAAGTATTTAAATCATGCACAACCCCGATGACAAGCCAAGCAATTGTTTCATACTCTAACTTTTTCAAAACTTTTTCAATCTTCACGCAATACATGAGCGTGAGCCATGGATATAGCACTATATGTGGAATAGAATGGTGGTTGTGGAGAAGACAAAAAGAGGGGAAGATAGTCTCACATCAACTAGGCGTATCAACGGGCTATGGAGATGCCCATCATCAATAGATATCAATGTGAGTGAGTAGGGATTGCCATGCAACGGATGCACTAGAGCTATAAGTATATGAAAGCTCAACAAAAGAAACTAAGTGGGTGTGCATCCAACTTGCTTGCTCAAGAAGACCTAGGGCATTTTGAGGAAGCCCATCATTGGAATATACAAGCCAAGTTCTATAATGTAAAATTCCCACTAGTATATGAAAGTGACATAACGAGAGACTCTCTATCATGAAGATCATGGTGCTACTTTGAAGCACAAGTGTGGTAAAAGGATAGTAACATTGTCCCTTCTCTCTTTTTCTCTCATTTTTTTATTTGGGCCTTTTCTCTCCTTTTTATGGCCTCTTTTTTTCTCTTTTTTTTATTTTTCGTCCGGAGTCTCATCCCGACTTATGGGGGAATCATAGTCTCCATCATTCTTTCCTCACTTGGGACAATGCTCTAAAAATGATGATCATCACACTTTTATTTTTCTTACAACCAAACTCGATACTTAGAACAAAATATGACTCTATGTGAATGCCTCCGGCGGTGTACCGGGATATGCAATGAATCAAGAGTGACATGTATGAAAGAATTATGAACGGTGGCTTTGCCACAAATATGATGTCAACTACATGATCATGCTAGCAATATGACAATGATGGAGCGTGCCATAATAAACGGAACGGTGGAAAGTTGCATGGCAATATATCTCGGAATGGCTATGGAAATGCCATGATAGGTAGGTATGGTGGCTGTTTTGAGGAAGGTATATGGTAGGTGTATGATACCGGCGAAAAGTGTGCGGTATTAGAGAGGCTAGCAATGGTGGAAGGATGGGAAAAAGTGCATATAATCCATGGACTCAACATTAGTCATAAAGAACTCATATACTTATTGCAAAAATCTAGAAGTTATCAAAGCAAAGTATTACGCGCATGCTCCTAGGGGGATAGATTGGTAGGAAAAGACCATCGCTCGTCCCCGACCGCCACTCATAAGGAAGACAATCAATAAATAAATCATGCTCCGACTTCATCACATAACGGTTCACCATACGTGCATGCTACGGGAATCACAAACTTTAACACAAGTATTCTTTAAATTCACAACTACTCAACTAGCATGACTCTAATATTATCACCTCCATATCTCAAAACAATTATCATGCTTCAATCTTTTCTTAGTATTCAATGCACTCAAAAGAAAGTTTCACAAATCTTGAATACCAAGCATGTTATTATTAAGCAAATTACCATGCTATTAAGAGACTCTCAAAATAATTTAAGTGAAGCATGAGAGATCAATGGTTTCTTTAAAACAAATCCACCACCGTGCTCTTAAAAGATCTAAGTGAAGCACATGGAGCAAAATTATAACGCTCAAAAGATATAAGTGAAGCACATAGAGCAAAACTACATATCTCAAAAGATATAAGTGAAGCACATAGAGCAAAATTATAACGCTCAAAAGATATAAGTGAAGCACATAGAGCAAAACTACATAGCTCAAAAGATATAAGTGAAGCACATAGAGTATTCTATCAAATTTTAATTCATGTATGGCTCTCTCAAAAGGTGTGTATAGCAAGGATGATTGTGGCACACTAAAACACAAAGACACAAATAATACAAGACGCTCCAGGCAAAACACATATCATGTTGGTGAATAAAAATATAGCTCCAAGTAAATTACCGATGGAAGTGGACGAAAGAGGGGATGCCTTCCGGGGCATCCCCAAGCTTTGACTTTTTGGTGTCCTTGGATTATCTTGGGGGTGCCATGGGCATCCCCAAGCTTAGGCTCTTGCCACTCCTTGTTCCATAATCCATCAAAAGAATTCACCCAAAACTTGAAAACTTCACAACACAAAACTCAATAGAAATCTCGTGAGCTCCGTTAGAGAAAGAAAACAAAAGACCACTTCAAGGTACTGTAATGAACTCATTCTTTATTTATATTGGTGTTAAACCTACTGTATTCCAACTTCTCTATGGATTATAAACTATTTTACTAGCCATAGATTCATCAAAATAAGCAAACAACACACGAAAAACAGAATCTGTCAAAAACAGAACAGTCTGTAGTAATCTGTAGCTAGCGCAAGATCTGGAACCCCAAAAATTCTAAAATAAATTGCTGGACGTGAGGAATTTATCTATTAATCATCTGCAAAAATAATTAACTAAATAGCACTCTCCAAATAAAAATGACAGCAGTTCTCGTGAGCGCTAAAGTTTCTGTTTTTTACAGCAAGTTCAACAAGACTTTCCCCAAGTCTTCCCAACGGTTCTACTTGGCACAAACACTAATTAAACACAAAAAACACAACCAAAACAGAGGCTAAATAAATTATTTATTACTAAACAGGAGCAAAAAGCAAGGAATAAAAATAAAATTGGGTTGCCTCCCAACAAGCGCTATCGTTTAACGCCCCTAGCTAGGCATAAAAGCGAGGATAGATCTAGGTTGTGCCGTAGTAATAAGATAGATCGGTGAAACTCATTTCATATTCTCTACGTTCGGCAGCAAGTTTTCTTTGAGGCAAGCAAAAGTAATCAAAAGGGCTAAATTTAATAGGACAGAAGTCCCCAAGATCAATTTTAGGAGGTATAGGTTCCTCTTTCGGCCCTTCGTATTGTACAACCAATTCATCATTATAAGCATTCTTTTGACAGAACCTTGTGAGCCTAAACTCAAGAGAGCATCCTAGCTCATTATTTCGAATAGCCAAATCATCATTAAGTTCAGAGATTCTATCAATTAAAATATTGATTGGCACCTTTTTTCTAAGGTTTTCATTAAAAGCAACATAGTCAAGAGATTGAAAGCGCATAATTTCTTCTTGATCAAAGAGGATAGATTCTATGGGAGGACGACCAGCGTCCACCCTATAGTGCGCAAAGATTTCTTTGGCTTCTTTTATTATAAATCTGAATTCATGAGCCAAAAATATAGTAGCGGCACGCTTAACAGAAGAATGCTCGATATTAGAAAATTCTAGGAAAACTCTTTGTATAGATGGGTGCATATGCATAAATTGCCTTTCAAGTTCAACGATAAGCATGGCAATAGCGTCCGCAAGACTACTAGTTCTATGGAGAATAGAACCGCCCATAGAGGGCAAAGCACCGGCACAAGTAAAGAAATCTTGAATAACTCCTTTTCCAATAATATTACCACTACCGATTCGAAATCTTTTTGTATGGTAGGTAGGGGGTTCTTCAGCAGGAGCATCAGAATTTTCCATGATATTGTTATCGCCCATATCGGCGATAACTTCCCCAATTTCAGACATAACGACAAGCAAGCAATCCAACACACGAGCAAACAAAAGGCAAGCGAGAAAAAGGCAAACGGAAAAAGAGGGAGAAGGAGAAGGAGATTGGGAAAGAGAGGGCGAATAAAACGGCAAGGGTGAAGTGGGGGAGAGGAAAACGAGAGGCAAATGGCAACTAATGTAATGCGAGAGATAGGGATTGTGATGGGTACTTGGTATGTTGACTTTTTGCGTAGACTCCCCGGCAACGGCGCCAGAAATTCTTCTTGCTACCTCTTGAGCTTGCGTTGGATTTCCCCGAAGAGGAAAGGATGATGCAGCAGAGTAGCGTAAGTATTTCCCTCAGTTTTTGAGAACCAAGGTATCAATCCAGTAGGAGGCCACGCTCAAGTCCCTCGTACCTGCACAAAATGATAGCTACTCGCAACCAACGCGATTAGGGGTTGTCAATCCCTTCACGGTCACTTACGAGAGTGAGATCTGATAGATATAATATTTTTGGTATTTTTGGTATAGAGATGCAAAGTGAAAAGTAAAAGGCAAAGTAAAAAAGCAAAGCAAGATTAAAGTGATGGAGATTGATATGATGAGAATAGACCCGGGGGCCATAGGTTTCACTAGTGGCTTCTCTCAAGAGCATAAGTATTCTACGGTGGGTGAACAAATTACTGTTGAGCAATTGACAGAATTGAGCATAGTTATGAGAATATCTAGGCATGATCATGTATATAGGCATCACGTCCGTGACAAGTAGACCGAAACGATTCTGCATCTACTACTATTACTCCACTCATCGACCGCTATCCAGCATGCATCTAGAGTATTAAGTTAAAAACAGAGTAACGCTTTAAGCAAGATGACATGATGTAGAGAGATAAATTCATGCAATATGAAATAAACCCCATCTTGTTATCCTCGATGGCAACGATACAATACGTGCCTTGCTGCCCCTTCTGTCACTGGGAAAGGACACCGCAAGATCGAACCCAAAGCTAAGCACTTCTCCCATGGCAAGAACTACCAATCTAGTTGGCCAAACCAAACGGATAATTCGAAGAGACTTGCAAAGATAACCAATCATACATAAAAGAATTCAGAGAAGATTCAAATATTATTCATAGATAGACTTGATCATAAACCCACAATTCATCGGTCTCAACAAACACACCGCAAAAAGAAGAAGATTACATCGAATAGATCTCCACGAGAGAGGGGGAGAACTTTGTATTGAGATCCAAAAAGAGAGAAGAAGCCATCTAGCTAATAACTATGGACCCGAAGGTCTGAGGTAAACTACTCACACTTCATCGGAGAGGCTATGATGATGTAGAAGCCCTCCGTGATGACGGCCCTCTCCGGCGGAGCTCCGGAACAGGCCCCAAGATGGGATCTCGTGGATACAGAAAGTTGCGGCGGTGGAATTAGGTTTTTGGCTCCGTCTCTGTTCGTTTGGGGGTACGTAGGTATATATAGGAGGAAGAAGTACGTCGGTGGAGCTTCGGTGGGCCCACGAGGGTGGGGGCGCGCCTGGGGGTATAGGGCGCCCCCCTACCTCGTGCCCACCTCGAAGCTTCCTTGGCGTAGGGTCCAAGTCTCCTGGGTCATATTCAGGAAGAAAATCACGTTCCAGAAAGGTTTATTCTGTTTGGACTCCGTTTGATATTCCGTTTCTTCGAAACACTGAAATAGGCAAAAAACAACAATTCTGGGCTGGGCCTCCGGTTAATAGGTTAGTCCCAAAAATAATATAAAAGTGGAAAATAAAGCCCAATATAGTCCAAAACAGTAGATAATATAGCATGGAGCAATCAAAAATTATAGATACGTTGGAGACGTATCAGATAACTCCTAGGAAAAATAAAAGATGGGTTTAAATGCCTCATTCTTGCCAACATGTGAATCTTGAACCACGAAGAGAAATTGTCAAGAATGATATAACACCACTTCAAAAGATAAGGGGGAAGGGATTGAACTTCGGAATGCAAGATGAAGAATGCTTGACCTCCTCAAAACAAAACATGTATTGAGCACCATGTTTATCTTTGAGTATAGCTTGGCGGACCATAACTTCGAGAGAAATCTTGAAGAATGAATAAAGAATGAAAGGAATCCTTTATGAGCCACCAGGTTGATCCTCCATGAAGAACTCCGGTAACAAAATGATGATAAAACGAAAGAGAAGTTGGAAACACAAGGTGAAGCCTTGTAATAATTTAGATGGATCTTCGTGATGATATAATTGAGAGAGCTTGGAACTCTGGGAAAAGAAAGATGAACAATTGAAACCGAGAATTTTTTATGAACCTGCGGAATAAGGATTTGAATTTACTCGATGAAACAAGAATAAGAGTTGCATTATGCATATCCTTCACCAATTTAAATTGATGACAAGCAACGGATTTGGCATACTACTTATTCTCGTAGAAAGGATTAAGTGAGATATAGCGTAAACTTGAGAAGGTCTTCAACGAACCACCGATAGGATTTGGGAAGAATAAATGAACTAATGTGAGAACATATAGGAGTAGGAATCTTGAACAAACCACCGTAAGACTTAAAAATGATCAAATAAAAGATAGCGAAACACCAGGAAGAATTAGCAAATGAACGAAGATGCTTGAGAGAAATTAGATGCAAGTGAACGAAGAGATCCCGAGCTAATTAGAGAATAGTTGAATGATGCACCGGTATGATTTGGAGAACGAGAGCTGAAAGCTGGAATGAATAATTCGGAGATGATGGGTTCCGGAGAATCAAACTAAAAAAAACTCTTGAATTGCTCCGTATGGGTGAAAAGAATTCTCACAATCGAAAACAATTATGAGAGGATGGCATAACGCTAGAACCACGAATCTTTGATAGAATGGATAAGATTTGGAGGAAAACTCTTCTTTGGTCTTCACAATCCGAGAATGACGACAAGAAACACCACCATGAATTGTTGAGATACTCCGGGATGAAAATTAGAAAGGTTGAACCGACGATGAAAAGAATTTGAAAGATCTTGGAGAAAGACATTTGACTGATGATAATTCATCCTTACGTCAAACTTTGAAATGAATTTTAGAATAGCTCCGGGAAAATTAGAAGAGTCAGATAAGATCCTGGGAAAGACCTGTGGGTTAGGGCCCACTCAACAGAAACACCGTTGAACGATTTAAAAGATAGATTGCGCCGGTTGAATTAAATGGCTCGAAAGAGATAACAACCTTGAGATATCTTGAACGAATTAGCAATGGGAACGCGAATCTTCTGAGATGTCTTTAGCACTCCGGAACAATTGAATAGTAAGAGGTGAACGATTAAGAGGTGCACCAGCATGAGAAAGCATTTGAACCGAGGAAAGGATATGATCGACAAAGCTTGAATTGAATCCACCGGAGAAGAAAAGAATGGCGAATGATGAACTTAAAGCTTCCTTAGTATCTTTCTAAGAATCAACGGATAAGAACATTGAAAGAAAAGAATGAAGAGACTTCACATTCATAAGATGGATACTTGATTAAGAAATCTGAATCCTTGAAGAAAAGGGTGGGAGGGCGGGAAAACAAAGGCAACTTGGGACGGATGAAACAAATAACGTTGAGAAGACTTTGAGTTGATCTTGCGGATGGGAAAAATGATAGGATTATCTTGAAGAGAATCACAATGGTTGGAAAGAATTGACATGACAACCTTAATGATCAAGAAGGATTGGTATTCACATAGAAGTGTGAGAACACCACTTAGGGAAGGTATGGAATGAACACTTGTGTGACGCCCGGATAATTAAGCTACAGTAACCCTCTGCTAATGATGCCACATCACTTCGATTTCTGTTGCTAATCTCGCGTTAGTTCGAAACCAATTCAAATTCAAATTCAAAATCAAGCAAACAATAAAAGTTTTCAAATATTAAAACTAAAATGTTTGGAGTGAACCAAATAGTGCATAGGTAAATATGGTGGAGAAACCACACTTTTATAAAATGTTCAAATACTCTAAAATGAATAAAACCGTAGCAAAAACATTTATTTAAATGCCTTTGGTATTTAATAAAATGCTAAACTATTTTATTTCGGAGTAAAACTTTTTATTGCGGTGGGTTATTTTGAAACATTAATTTAGGAGCTTTTGTCATATTTTACTAAACTAAAAATAATGTATAACTATAAATAAAATAGAAAATTGGAATAAAAGAAACAGAGAAGAAAAATAAGAAAAGACCTAAACTATTGGTGGACTGGGCTCTAGGTCAACAGTGGGAGCCCAGCCCACCTCGCCACCTCCTCCTTGCTCCTGCTCACCAGGAGCGTCGTGGACACGTGTGCCCCGTCCATGGCCGCGGATGGCCACGCGGCGTCCATCCCATGGCTCCCCGTCGTAGATAAGGTCTTCCCCAAGCCCCGGACGAACCCTAGATGCCCCTAGATCTCACTTCCCCTTCCTACCTCGCTCCTCTGTTCGCATTCGAGCGTGCCGGCCGGCGCTGTTCGTTGCCACTGCGACCACCGACTTTCCCATGATCTTCCGCCATGTCCCCGAGCTCCGCAACGAAGCACTCGTCCCCTCCATCGAATCACACGAGCTTGAACGCCCTGCAACGCCATAGCCATCGCCGTCTTCAACCTCGGGAGCCAACCACTTCCGCCTTTGATTCACAACCACCAGAGCTTCCCCGAGCAGGTTGACCTCCTCTTCGCGGTCCCTATGAGCTCCTCCTCTGTCTTCCTCTCGCCCCGTTGTCAATCCGTCATTGTAGAACCGTGTCCCGTGCCCGACTATCGCCGCCATGGCTGGAGCGCCGTTCGCGCCTGCTCCTGCTGTATCTCGCGCCCAAGCCGGCCTGGCCGTGACCGCCTACATGTGCTGCACACCTGTACCGCGCCCCGCTAGCCTGCCCCTCCTGCACCTCCGTATGCTGTCGCTCTACTCCCCCAATCATTGCTTGCCCCAGCCGCCCCATGCGCCACCCTGCGCACTGCGCCCAGTCCCGTGTCCGCTGTGCTCCGGCGCGCTGGCTCGTCCGGTCGTCCGGCCACGCGCCCAGCGCCGCAGTCGCCCGCGGCTCTGTCGCCATTCTGCCATTCCCTGTATTTCTATTGCTTTTGCGTGCTGCCATGGCCTCGCGTCCGCTCGCTGCTGCTCTATTTCTGCTGTCGCGCTGCTGCTCCTGCTTGTGCCGCTAAACTGCTGCTACTCCCTAAGGGCATCTCCAGCCGTTGAGCCCCTCGGGAGGCATTGTTTCCGCCTCCTGGGGGGCTACCGGCGAATTTTTTTGCCTGGGGGTGAATATTTATCCACTCGTTGCCCGCACCCAGCCACCATCACCATGCGAACCACCCTGGCTAGCGGATCGCTTGCTCGGTGGCGATGAAGCGCGGCCACGGCGCGTGCGCGGCGCTGCTGAACCCGTCGGCGGCGGAGCACATGGTGTGGCCATCGCCGCTCAAGTTCATCGGCGAGCTGCGGGCGGACACGAGGGCGTTCCTGGAGGCGGCAAGAGGCGGCTTTACCGAGGCCAACAGGGAGCGGGAGAAGAAGATCCTGGGCAGCAAGTACTCGGACTCCTCGCCGATACAAGGTCAGAGGCGTGCAGCTCGTGCTCTGCTGCCACAGCAAGCCCAACCCGATACGAGAAGCCGGCGTCATCACGGCTGTGCCGGAGGCGGTCGCGGAGGTCACGCGAGGGGAGCAGCAGTCTCGTCGGCCGGTTGCCGCATCGAGCAGCAGCGAGGTGAGCCGGCCGCGCCCGCGGGATCCGGCCGGAGAGGCGAGCTCGGGTGGCAAGGAGGAAGGCGACGGGGCTGCGGGTGGACGGCACGCCGCCACCCAGGAAGCAGAGGAGCGGCACTAGGATCTAGGCGGCGTCCGGGGCGTCCTCGACGGCGCGGCCGTCGTCTACTTCAACTACATCGGCGACGACTCCGCATCCACCATGGCCGAGAAGATCTGGGACCCCGCCTGCGCGCTGCCCGTCGGCATCGCCGGCTCCGTGCTCAACGTCTCCACTGCTCGTAGGTGGTGAACGCGTGCACCGCCGCCGTCACATGCTCGCGCTCCAGGGCACCGGCCTCGGCTACTCGTGGGAGGTAGGAGGCGCCGCGGGGACGGCGCAAGCGGGAGCGGGTCCGGTGTAGCTCGACGTCGTCGGCGAGGCGTTCTGTGCGGGCAAGAGTTGGTGGGGGAGAGAAAGAGAAAAGAGATCATGTGGGTGGGCCTGAAGGAAAAGTGAGGAGAGAGAGGGAGTGGGAGGCTGACAATGGGCCCAAAGCAACTAAAGTAGTCTCTCTCCTCCCCCAGCTGGCCCCAGGATCCTGGGAATGGGATGAGAGCGCCGGCCGTAGTTTTGGCCAAATCCGGCGATATTTATGCTCCTGGGGGCGCGAGTGGAAACTTTTTTAGCCGCCGACGCTGGAAATGTGCTCTTGGGGGTCTTCCTGGGAGGACGGGTGGAGATGCCCTTATCCTGCTAGCTGCCGCCGCTTGTGTTGCTTTGCTGTTGCTATTGCCGACTGCAATTGCTGGCTGGTGGTGGTGGTGGCTATGGCCGTGTGTGCGTAGGCATTGTGTGTGGCCGGCTTGATTAGTTTAGGCTAATTTAGATTACTTACGTAATCTTTGTTAGGTTAGTTGCTAACCTATGGCAGGTGGACCCCTTTTAGTAAAGTTAGATTTTATTTATTTTGTCTACATACATATAGTCTATGCCATGTGGGCCTTGCCTTTCCTTTTGACCGGTCAATTTGACTTGGTCAATTCGGATTAAAATTAATAACAAAATTACAAAAAATGTTTAAAACTTCGATAAATCATAGAAAAATAACCGTAACTCCGATGAAAATAATTTGTACATGAAAGTTGCTCAGAACGACGAGACGAATCCGGATACGCACCATGTTCATCTGCCACACATCCCTAGCATAGCGAACATGCAACCGTCCCCCTCCATTTCATCTGTTCGAAAATGCCAAACACCGGAAAAACTTCCCCGGATGTTTTCCCACTTTGCCGGTAGCACCTAGTACCGTATTAGGTCACCACTAGCGCTGTGTAATGCCATGTTATGCTTTGTGATACTTTGATTACTCTGTTATTTATTGTGTTCCCCTCCATTACTTCTTTCCGGTAGACCCCGAGACCACTGCCGATACCCTGTGATCGACTACATCGACGATGACCCCTCCTTCTTGCTAGAGCAACCAGGCAAGCCCTCCCCCCCTGATCAACCTGATATCGCCTATTCTTCTCTCTACTGCTTGCATTAGAGTAATGTAGCATGTTACTGCTTTCCGTTAATCCTATTCAGTTGCATAGCCTGTCATTGTTGCTACAGTTGTTGATACCTTCCCTGCAATCCTAAATGCTTAGTATAGGATGCTAGTTTATCATTAGTGGCCCTACATTCTTGTCCATCTGCTATGCTATATTATCGGGCCATGGTCACTTCGGGAGGTGATCACGGATTTATACATACTACAATACTATACATGATACATGGTGGTGACTAAAGTCGGGTCGGCGCATAGAGTACCCGCAAGTGATTCCGATGTGGGGGATGAAGGGACAGGTGGTTCCATCCAGGTAGTGGTGGGCCTGGGTTCCCGACGGCCCCTGACTGTTACTTTGTGGCGGAGCGACAGGGCAGGTTGAGACTACCTAGTAGAGAGGCGGGCCTGGCCCTGGTCGGCGTCCGTGGTTACTTCAAAATAACACGCTTAATGAGATCTTGGTATTTGATCTGAGTCTGGCCACTGCCCTATATGCACTAACCAACTATGTGGGAACAGTTATGGGCACTCGATGTTGTGGTATCAGCCGAAGCCTTCTTGACGTCAGCGACTGAGCGGCGCGCGCCGGATTGGACTGAAACGCCTGCTCTTGTATTAGGGAGGCTAGGTCTGCTTACCGGCCGCGTTCCCAATGTGCAGGTGTGCAATGGGCGACGGGCCCAGACCCCTGCGCCATAGGATTTAGACCGGCGTGCTGACCTCTCTATTGTGCCTAGGTAGGGCTGTGATGTGTTGATCTTCCGAGGCCGGGCATGACCCAGGAAAGTGTGTCCGGCCAAATGGGATCGAGCGTCTTGGGAAATGTGGTGCACCCCTGCAGGGAAGTTTATCTATTCGAATAGCTGCGTCCCTCGGTAAAAGGACGACCCGGAGTTGTACCTTGACCTTATGACAAATAGAACCAGATACTTAATAAAATACACCCTTTCAAGTGCCAGATACAACCCAGTGATCGCTCTCTCACAGGGCCACGAGGGAAGGATCGCCGGGTAGGATTATGCTATGCGATGATACTTGGTTAACTTACCATCTACTGTCTTCTACTGTTTCAAGATGGAGGCTGCCAGAAGCGTAGTCTTCGATAGGACTAGCTACCCCCCTCTTATTCTGGCATTCTGCAGTTCAGTTCACATATACTACCCCTTTCATTGATACCAATGCATATGTAGTGTAGTTCCTTGCTTGCGAGTACTTTGGATGAGTACTCACGGTTGCTTTGCTCCCCCTTTTTCCCCTTCCTATACTTGGCTGTCGCAAACAGATGCTGGAGTCCAGGAGTCAGAGGATCCCAAGGATGGTTCTACGCGGAGTTCGACTTCAAGGAGTAGTTAGTAGGTCCCAGGCAGGAGGCCTCGCCTTTTCGATCATTGCTACTTTTGTGCTAGCCTTCTTAAGGCAATCTTGTTTAACTTATGTTTGTACTCAGATATTGTTGCTTCCGCTGACTCTTGTGTATTCGAGCTATGTATTCGAGCCCTCGAGGCCCCTGGCTTGTAATATAAAGCTTGTATTATTTTTAATTTGTGTCTAGAGTTGTGTTGTGATATCTTCTCGTGAGTCCTTGATCTTGACTGTACACATTTGCGTATATGATTAGTGTACGGTCAAATCAGGGGCGTCAAAACTTGACATTGAAGCAACTTGAATACCACAACTTAAAACAAAACAAAGGATTGGCTTACAAAATAAGCCGGAAACAAGCATATGATAGATCCCATATTGTATCATGTGTATGTTGGAAAGATATTCTAGGAGCTACTTGAATTCCCACTTATAAACTCCTGAAACTTTTTGGTTATGCAATCGGGTGTTGGGGATACAGGGGAAGCATCATATCTCACCCAAACTAACAATTCCTACATCCAGTTGTATCCATCCTTCAACACATAACCAAGAAACCTTCGGAAATCATGTACCTCAACCTTCGAAAAGTATCCGTTATACGAGTTATGGCAATACTCCCGAACTCCCACCCCAGTACTAGGTGGCATCGAGGTTATCTCACCAATAACTGCATAAAAGATATTTTTGATGTCGGTGAACTCAGGTATTCCAGAACTGCAACAATAAAATTATGACGACAACACCTTGGAGCTCAACTCCCCGAGACACTGCCACAACCCCTAAATGTCAGGAGGCACCAAGAACAATGTTCTCATCACAAGACTATCGGAACGATTCCAAAATGCCCGCGTGATCCTAAAAAAATCGTGAAATTTTAGGAGAGAAAAGTCAAAACTTGTACGTCAGGAGGCCTCACCAGAGCGACGAAGGTACTGAGGAGTAAAAAGAATCCTACTCTCTGATATATATAATTATAAGACTCAAAACATTTTTGTTCTAGACTCAACAACATTAGCGATTCGATCAAGCAGGGGGCTCCTAAGTCGGGGATGGCTCTGATTACCAACTTGTAACGCCCACAATGCAGCTATATCTCCCACGTGTCGGGGCACGACTTAGAGGCATAGCCGCATCGTGGTTTAGTCGCAAGAGGGGTAATCTTCACACAATCCCATGTACTGAATAAGAAAGGGATAAAGAGTTGGCTTACAATCGCCACTTCACAAATACAAGTTAAACATACATCATCCAAAGTATAATCAAGGTCTGACTACAGAACCAAAGTAAAAGAAGACAACCCCAAATGCTAGATCCCCGATCGTCCCAACTGGGCTCCACTACTGATCATCTGAAAAAGACACATAACAACAACTAAGATCTTCATCGAGCCCCCACTCGAGCGCGGTTGCGCCACCTACACTGGTATCATCGGCACCTGCAACTATTGGAAGTATCTGTGAGTCACAAGGACTCGTCAATCTCACACCCGCGAGATCAAGACTATTTAAGCTTATGGGTAGGGTAAGGTAATGAGGTGGAGCTTCAGCAAGCACTAATCATATATGGTGGCTAACATACGCAAATGAGAGCGAGAAGAGAAGCAACGCAACGGTCGAGAAGCTAGAAGTGATCAAGAAGTAATCCTGAAACTACTTACGTACAAGCATAACACAAGACCGTGTTCACTTCCCGGACTCCGCCGAGAAGAGACCATCATGGCTACACACACGGTTGATGCATTTTAATTAAGTCAAGTGTCAAGTTCTCTACAACCGGATATTAACAAATTCCCATCTGCCACATAACCACGTGCACGGCTCTCGGAAGTTTATACCCTACAGGGGTGTCCCAACTTAGCCCATCACAAGCTCTCACGGTCAATGAAGGATATTCCTTCTCTCGGAAATACCCAATCGGTCTCGGAATCCCGGTTACAAGACATTTCGACAATGGTAAAACAAGACCAGCAAAGCCACCCGATGTGCCAACAATCCTGATAGGAGTCGCACGTATCTCGTTCTCAGGGAAACACCGGATGAGACTAGCTACGAGTAAAACCAACCCTCAAGTTTCCCCGAGGTGGCCCCCCAGGCAGCTCGGTTCGGACCAACACTTAGAGAAGCACTGGCTCGGGGGGTTAAAATAAAGATGACCCTCGGGTTAATTACTCCCAAGGGAAAGGTATAGGATGTGGTGAGGCAAATGGTAAAACCAAGTTTGGGCCTTGCTGGAGGAGTTTTATTCAAAGCGAACCGTCAAGGGGTTCCCATAACACCCAACCGCGTAAGGAACACAAAATCAAGGAACATAACACCAGTATGACGGAAACTAGGGCTATAAGAGTGGAACAAAACACTAGGCATAAGGCCGAGCCTTCCACCCTTTACCAAGTATATAGATGCATTAATTAAATAAGAGATATTGTGATAACCCAACATAACCATGTTCCAACATGGAACAAACTTCAGCTTCACCTGCAACTAGCAACGCTATACGAGGGGCTGAGCAAAAGCGATAACATAGCAAAAAACGGTTTGCTAGGAAGGTGGGTTAGAGGCTTGACATGGCAATATGGGGGGCATGATATAACAAGTGGTAGGTAGCGCGACATAGCGATAGAGCGAACAACTAGCAAGCAAAGATAGAAGTGATTTCGAGGGTATGGTCATCTTGCCTGAGATCCCGCAAGGAAGAAGAACGAGTCCATGAAGTAGACGAATCAACGTAGTCGAATGAATCCTCACAACTCCAGAATGAAACCGAAGCTAACGAAAGAAGCAACCCGGAAAGAAGCAAGCAACATAGTAAACAACCATCACATAAACATGGCATGATGCACAACCAAGTATGATGCATGTCCGGTTTAATGAGGCATGGCATGGCAAAGTGCACAAACAATACTACAGATTAAGTGGAGCTCAATATGCAACGAGTTGCATATTGACGAAAGACCACATTCAAACATTTAGTTCACTCTCGTTTATGTGCCCAACAATATTAAATGTTGTTAAACATGGCAAGAGGTGAAGCATAATAAAACTACCTATCTAGGCAAGTTTAAATGAGGCCGGAACAACAAGCAACAAGTCCGGAAAATCCTCATGTGCATATTTTCGATTTGGTACTGTTCTGTCCTAAAGCATATATTAGAGTTGTTAAACATGCAAGATGAGTGCACCATGTTAAACTAGGCATTTTTCTATGCCATTTACATATAAAGTTTATTTAATTTGGAGCTACCGTTATTTAGTTATGGAATAAATCATTTTAGCATGGAAATTAAGCAAAATATATGCAAACAACAATTTAAGCATTTCAAACATGCATGAATGTTGTATATTGTGAAACTAGATGAAATTCTAGTCATTTTTCATATATAAATCATTTTAATCCGATGCACCATTTATGAGTTATTAAATGCATGAACTAGGGGGACTTTTCTGTAAAACGGTTTTCGGAGACCGAAAACGTCCGACGTATGACCGGCAGCGGTGCCGCTATAGTTATCCGTTTGGGTATCAAACGAACTCCGAATACGATGAAACTTGGCAGGCGACCTACTGACAACATAACAACACCGCATGACAACTTTCATCCCATTCCGAGAACATTTTCTGGCCACTTATAAAATACTATTTCGGACATGTCACGGGCGCGTGCAAGTGTGTCTGGGCTCAGAACGGACAACTGAAAGAACTGGGAGACCCGGATGGATGCAAGTTTTGAAAACATGATGATGTAATGCAGATGATGATATGGCAAGATGCAACACGCAAGCAATGACAAGGCAACAACAACGAATAACTGGAAGACACCTGGCGCATCGGACTCGGGGCGTCACACATCGTCACCTCGTCCTTAGCCAATCTTCGCTTAATCCGTAGCCCCTATTTTGAGTTGCAAATATTAGCAACAGAACCAGTATCAAATACCCAGGCGCTACTGCGATCATTAGTAAGGTACACATCAATAACATGTATATCAAATATTCCTTTCACTTTGCCATCCTTCTTATCCACCAAATACTTGGGGCAGTTCTGCTTCCAGTGACCAGTCCCTTTGCAGTAGAAGCACTCAGTCTCATGCTTAGGTCCAAACTTGGGTTTCTTCACTTGAGCAGCAACTTGCTTTCCATTCTTCTTGAAGTTCCCCTTCTTCCCTTTAACCTTTTTCTTGAAACTGGTGGTCTTGTTGACCATCAACACTTGATGCTCCTTCTTGATTTCTACCACCGCAGCCTTTAGCATTGCGAAGAGCTTGGGAATTGTCTTATCCATCCCTTGCATATTATAGTTCATCATGAATCTTTTGTAGCTTGGTGGAAGTGATTGAAGAACTCTGTCAATGACACTATCATCAGGAAGATTAACTCCCAGTTGAGTCAAGTGGTTGTGGTACCCAGACATTCTGAGTATATGTTCAGTGACAGAACTATTCTCCTCCATTTTGCAGCTATAGAACTTATTGGAGACTTCATATCTCTCAATCCGGGCATTTGCTTGAAATATTAACTTCAACTCCTGGAACTTCTCATATGCTCCATGACGTTCAAAACATTGTTGAAGTCTCGGTTCTAAGCCGTAAAGCATGGCACACTGAACTATCGAGTAGTCATCAGCTTTGCTCTGCCAGACGTTCATAACATCTGGCGTTGCTCCTGCAGCGGGTTTGTCACCTAGCGGTGCTTCCAGGATGTAATTCTTCTATGTAGCAATGAGGATAATCCTAAAGTTACGGACCCAGTCCGTGTAGTTGCTACCATCATCTTTCAACTTAGCTTTCTCTAGGAACACATTAAAATTCAACGGAACAACAGCACGGGCCATCTATCTACAACAACATAGACATGCAAAATACTATCAGGTACTAAGTTCATGATAAATTGAAGTTCAATTAATCATATTACTTAAGAACTCCCACTTAGATAGACATCCCTCTAATCATCTAAGTGATCATGTGATCCATATCAACTAAACCATATCCGGTCATCATGTGAGATGGAGTAGTTTTCAATGGTGAACATCACTATGTTGATCATATCTACTATACGATTCACGCTCGACCTTTCGGTCTTAGTGTTCCGAGGCCATATATGCATATGCTAGGCTCGTCAAGTTTAACCCGAGTATTCTGCATGTGCAAAACTGGCTTGCACCCATTGTATGTGAACATAGAGCTTATCACATCCGATCATCACGTGGTGTCTCAGCACGACGAACTGTAGCAACGGTGCATACTTAGGGAGAACACTTATACTTTGAAATTTAGTGAGAGATCATCTTATAATGCTACCGCCGAACTAAGCAAAATAAGATGCATAAAGGATAAACATCACATGCAATCAATATAAGTGATATGATATGGCCATCATCATTTTGTGCCTTTGATCTCCATCTCCAAAGCACCGTCATGATCACCATCGTCACCGGCTTGACACCTTGATCTCCATTGAAGCATCATTGTCGTCTCGCCAACTATTGCTTCTATGACTATCGCCACCGCTTAGTGATAAAGTAAAGCAATTACATGGCGATTGCATTTCATACAATAAAGCGACAACCATATGGCTCCTGCCAGTTGCCGATAACTGTGTTACAAAACATAATCATCTCATACAACAATTTATATAATCACATCTTGACCATATCACATCACAACATGCCCTGCAAAAACAAGTTAGATGTCCTCTACTTTGTTGTTGCAAGTTTTACGTGGCTGCTACGGGCTTCTAGCAAGAACCATTCTTACCTACGCATCAAAAACCACAACATAGTATAGTGATTGCTTTTTGATCTTCAGAAAGAACCCTGTTCATTGAAACAGATTCAACTAAACTTGGAGAAACAGACACCCACTAGCCACCTTGAAAGAACATGCGGTGCCCCCATGTTTGGTTTTGGTAATTGATGACAATCTCTATGGACTAATGGTTGCCTTGAGTTATATTTGAAGGTTTTTTCCATAGTCTTTTCTTGGAGTACATGTGTTGGTTTCAAGGAGAGTTTGTGTCGACCAAGGTGCTATTCAAGGAATTATCCAAAGATTGTTCATGTGAGTGTTGAGCTTATTGCAAGCATGTCTTGGAGAAGAAGATTGTGTGATCATTCATGTCTACCTTCAAGACATCATCCAAATGAAGAGAATTGGAAAATTCAAGGTTGATCAAGATTAAGTCAAGAATGAATCAAGTTGATCAACACACAAAGCATACATGATGTACTGAGGGATCAAGTGATCCCATGGTATGGTAAGCATTGTCCATTACGCTTTGTTTGCTAACCCATAATTTTCGTGAGAGTTCTTTGTGGGGTTAGGTTGCGATGTGCAAGTTCAAGTGGAGCATCATGAAGAGATCAAATGCTTGAAGCTTGCCATCCATTATGGTAGTAATGGATTTATGAAAATGTGTCGAAGAGTGGCTCACCCATAGTGGAGTATGGGGGAGCAATAAACTAGTCTTCATCGAGCCAACGCAATCAAGAAATGTGGTCCAACTTGAGGGAGTCAAGATCGTCATCATCTAGCTCAAGTGGACCATGTGCAAGGCAAAGGTTTGCCCTTGATAGGTTCTATTTTACCGGTCTCATGGTGGTAGTTGGGAGACCGGGTTATAGGATCAATTGTCGTACTATCAAGGGGGGCTCTCGATGAGTAGCCTGATCGTATCTTTTGTAGAGAGCTCAAACCATTGCATACTTGCATCATCTTTATTGGTTCTTGTTTGGTTCTTCTCTTTGTGAGTTTTGGAGCTTATGATCATCTTGATGACAAGCTCGAGTTCATCGAAAACGGAGTTCACTCACATCTTCTATGATGTTTTCGACGTTGGAGGTTATGTCGGTTCTTCTTTGTTGGAGATTTCACTCCTCTATTTGTTAGGCATACCTCGTCATCTTGTTTCCAACAAGCTTGAGCTTGCTCGATTCAGAGCTCATTTGCAGAAGTTATGGCAGTTCTGGTTTTCCTTGGAGTATACTTGTTTTCATGGAAGTGGCATATGTTTGGTGCCAGCGGTACTACCGCGGGGCCAGAGCGGCAGTACCGCGTATCGCCACAAGCGGTAGTACCACTGTCTCACAATGGTACTACCGCCCATGGCCATAAGCGGTAGTACGGCTCTGACTCCATGCTGGTACCGCCTCGACTCGAGACGTGGTTTTCTCATGTCGGGTTCAGCAGCAATAGTAGTGGCAGTAGGAGCGGTTGTGCCGCTCGTGTGTAGTAGTACTGTTGGGCCAAGCGGCAGTACTGCCGCTGCCAACGGTAGTACCGCTGGCCCCAGCGGTAGTGCCGCTCATACGGCTCTGCCTTGCCCTATGCTTTGCTCCGCTCTCTATGTTCTACCGCCCGGGCGGTAGTACCGCTCGTGCGCGGACTGAGCACATAACGGTTGGATTCGGGAGCTCCTATAAAGGGGGTCTTCTTCCCCATTAAGCCTTATCTCTTGAGATCGTGTTCTTCCCCCATTGTTGACCTTCTTCGAGCTTGCTAACTCTCAATCCCTCCATGGATTCTTGCTAATTTTGAGGGGAAAGGAGAGAGAAGATCTAGATCCACATTTCCACCAATCACTTTCTCCTCTATGTGAGGGGAACCCCTTGGATCTAGATCTTGGAGTTCTTGGTGTTCTCCTTTTTGTTCTTCCTCTCATTTTCCTCCCTAGCATTAGTTGCTTTGGTGGGATTTGGGAGAGAAGGACTTGGCCACTCCATGTGCCCTTGCCATTGCATTTGGTGCATCGGTTTGAGTTCTCCACGGTGATACGTGGAAGTTACAAGTTGAGAAGCTTATTACTCTTGGGTGCTTGGTACCCTTGAGCTTGTTCCTCTTGGGTGCTTGGGCGCCCTAGACGGTTGGTGGTGTTCGGAGCTCAATCATTGTGGTGTAAAGCTCCGAGCAAGCGTTGGGGTCTCCAATTAGGTTGTGGAGATCGCCCCGAGCAATTTGACGGGTTCCGATGACCGCCCCCAAGGGTTGCCAAAGTGTACGGGTTCGGTGACCGCCACCAAGGGTTTCCATTTGTACGGGTTCGGTGACCGCCCTCAAGGGTCCCTTAGTGGAATCATGGCATCTTGCATTGTGCGAGGGCGTGAGGAGATTACGGTGACCCTAGTGGCTTCTTGGGGAGCATTGTGCCTCCACACCGCTCCAAACGGATATTAGCATCCGCAAGGGTGTGAACTTCGGGATACATCGTCGTCTCCGCGTGCCTCGGTTATCTCTTACCCGAGCCCTTTACTTATGCACTTTACTTTGTGATAGCCATATTGTTTCCTGTCATATATCTTGCTATCACCTAGTAGTTAAATATTGCTTAGCATAAGTGTTGGTGCACATAGGTGAGCCTAGTTGTTGTAGGTTTGGTGCTTGACAAATTAACCACTAGGTTTATTCCGCATTTGTTCAATCCTAAACCATAAATATTTTAAAGCGCCTATTCACCCCCCCCCCTCTCTGCGACATCCACGATCTTTCACACCTGTGTGCGAAGCACGTCGGTAGAACCAGTCTCGTGTAAGCATACGCGTAATGTCGGTCTAAGCCGCTTCATCCAACAATACTGCTAAATCAAGAATCAACTAGTGACGGCAAGCAATATGTATATACTCACGCCCACAACTCCTTTGTGTTCTACTCGTGCATATAACATCTACGCACAGCACTGGCTCGGATGCCATTGTTGGGGAACGCAGTAATTTCAAAAAAATTCCTACGCACACGCAAGATCCATCTAGGTGATGCATAGCAACGAGAGGGGAGAGTGTTGTCCATGTACCCACATAGACCATAAGCGGAAGCATTATGACAACGCGGTTGATTTAGTCGTGTGTCTTCACGATCTGACCGATCCTAGCACCGAAGGTACGACACCTCCGCGATCTGCACACGTTCAACTCGGTGACGTCCCACGAACTCTAGATCCAGCTGAGGTCGAGGGAGAGTTTCGTCAGCACGACGGCGTGATAACGGAGTTACCGACGCAGGGCTTCTTCTAAGCTCTACAACGATATGACCGAGTTGGAAATCTGTGGAGGGGGGCACTGCACACGGCTAAACAATCAACTTGTTTGTCTATGGGGTGCCCCCTCCCCCCTATATAAAGGAGTGGAGGAGGGGAGGGTCGGCCCTCTCATGGCGCGTACAAGGGGGGAGTCCTACTCCCGGTGGGAGTAGGATTCCCCCTTTCCCTAGTTGGAGTAGGAGAAGAGGGAAGGAGGAGAGAGGAAGACGGAAAAGGGGCGCCGCCCCCCTTCCCTAGTACAATTCGGACCCAAGGGGGAGGGGGCGCGCAGCCTGCCCTAGCCGCCCCTCTCTCTCTCTCCACTAAGGCCCATTAAGGCCCAATAACTCCCCGGGGGTTCCGGTACCCCCCCCCGGTACTTCGGTAAATGCCCGAACTCATCTGGAACCCTTCAGATGTCCAAACATAGCCTTCCAATATATCGATCTTTATGTCTCGACCATTTTGAGACTCCTCGTCATGTCTGCGATCACATCCGGGACTCCTAACTACCTTCGGTACATCGAAACACATAAACTCATAATACCGATCGTCATCGAACGTTAAGCGTGCGGACCGTACGGGTTCGAGAACTATGTAGACATGACCGAGACTCACTTCCAGTCAATAACCAATAGTGGAACCTGGATGCTCATATTGGTTCCTACATATTTATTCTACGAAGATCTTTATTGGTTAAACCACATAACAACATACATTGTTCCCTTTGTCATCAGTATGTTACTTTCCCGAGATTCGATCGTCGGTATCTCAATACCTAGTTCAATCTCGTTACCGGCAAGTCCCTTTACTCGTTCCGTAATGCATCATCCCGCAACTAACTCATTAGTCACATTGCTTTCAAGGCTTATAGTGATGAGCACTATCGAGAGAGCCCAGAGATACCTCTCCGACAATCAGAGTGACAAATCCTAATCTCGATCTATGCCAACTCAACAAACACCATCGGAGACACCTGTAGAGCATCTTTATAATCACCTAGTTATGTTGTGACGTTTTTTTAGGGAAGTTATGTTGTGACGTTTGATAGCACACTAAGTGTTCCTTCGATATTCGGGAGTTGCATAATCTCATAGTCATAGGAATACGTATAAGTTATGAAGAAAGAAATAGCAACAAACTAAACAATCATCGTGCTAAGCTAATGGATGGGTCAAGTCAATCACATCATTCTCTAATGATGTGATCTCGTTAATCAAATGACAACTCATGTCTATGGTTAGGAAACTTAACCATATTTGATTAACAAGCTAGTCAAGTAGAGGCATACTAGTGACACTCAGTTTGTCTATGTATTCACACATGTACTAAGTTTCCGGTTAATACAATTCTAGCATGAATAATAAACATTTATCATGATATGAGGAAATATAAATAACAACTTTCTTATTGCCTCTAGGCCATATTTCCTTCATTGTTCCCATAAGTTGTTTGCTCACAAAATCCCTATGCATAGGAAGTGGGTTATGCTTAAATGTGTTAGTCATATTCTTCATGATGCTCTCTTTATGTGTCAATTCTTATCTTTTATGTGAGCATCATTGAAATTATCATGCCTAGCTAGAAAGGCATTAAAGAAAAGCGCTTGTTGGGAGACAACCCAACACCTTTACCTAATGTTTTTGTGTTTTCACATGACTATGCTACTGTAGTAATCATGTTTTATTGCTTTTGTTTCAATAAAGTGCCAAGTAAGACCTTTGGGATGATCTATGGTGATAGTTGATTTGATCTTGCTGAAAAACAGAAACTTTTGCGCTCGGGAAAACAATTCTATTTTTTAGCAGAAGCATGATAAAATACTGATTACTTTTTCAGAACATTAATGAACAAATTGCTCATGTTGTCCTAATTTTTCAGAATTTTTGAAGTTATATAAGTATTCAAGAGCTATAGATTACTACAGAGTGTCCTGTTTTTGAAAGATTCTGTTTTTGATGCATAGTTTGCTTGTTTTCTAGTTTCTATGGCTTATATTGCTTAATATAAATTGTAGAAATGATAGGGTACAGTAGGCATCATGTGAGAAAAATTGTGAATCTTGTCTTGACAGTACCTAAGTGGTGATTTGCTTTCTTATACTAACGGAGCTTACGAGTTTTCTGTTAAGTTTTCTGTTGTGAAGTTTTCAAGTTTTGGGTAAAGATTCGACGGACTACGGAATAAGGAGTGGAAAGAGCCTAAGCTTGGGGATGCCCAAGGCATCCCAAGGTAATATTCAAGGACAACCAAGCATCTAAGCTTGGGGATGCCCCGGATGGCATTCCCTCTTTCGTCTTTGTTTATTGGTAACTTTACTTGAGGCTATATTTTTATTCACCACATGATATGAGTTTTGCTTGGAGCGTCATTTTTTTATTAGGATTTTTTTGCTGTTATTTAGAGTAATGTTTTTCGTCTTTTAGTTCAATAAAAAGGTCAAGTATAGCCTTTCCCATGCTTATTTTTCAAGTCTATATGTTGATGTTTTAAAAACAGAAAGTTTGTTGTTATGTTTTGAATATTTGTGAATAGTTAGAACATGATAAAATCTTGAATCTTTGCCATAATGATTAACAACAAATTATCTACAGTGTGGTAATTTTTCAGAATTTTTGGAGTTAAAGAAGTATGATTCTTCTTGCATTCTTTACAAACTATCCTATTTAGACAGATTGCTGTTATGATTGCATTGTTTGCATATGTTTGCTTATTTAATGATTCTATTTGATGATATGAGTATTAAATATACAGATGCATTTAGTATGCAATGTCAAGTTATAATTTTAGTGATTTTCTATAGTAGAGAATGATAAGGATTAGCATGGATTTATACTAACTTATCTCACGAGTTCTTGTTGAGTTTGGTGTGGATGAAGTTTTTAAGATTTAGGGAAACCGCGATATGCATGAAAGGAATTAAGGAGACATAACAGCTCAAGATTAGGGATGCCCAAGGCATCCCTAATTAATATTTCAAGAAGTCTCAAGCATCTAAGCTTGGGGATGCCCCGGTAGGCATCCCACCTTTCTTCTTCAACAACTATCAGTCAGTTTTGGTTGAGCCTAAGTTTTTGCTTCTTTACATGATATGTGCTATCCTTGCAATGTCATTTTATTTTGTTTTGCTTTCTGTTTGACTAAAGTACTTAATATATGAAATTTTATTTATGAGGATTCTTCACATAGCTACATGATTATTCAACTACTCATTGATCTTCACTTATATCTTTCGGAGTAGTTTGTCATTTGCTCTAGTGCTTCACTTATATCTTTTTAGAGCACGACGGTGGTTTTATTTTGAAGAAATTTTTGAACTCATGCTTCACTTATATTATTTTGAGAGTCTTAAACAACATGGTAATTTGCTTAGGTTATGAATTTAGCCCTAATATGATAGGCATCCAAGAGGGATATAATAAAAACTTTCATATAAAGTGCATTGAATACTATGAGAAGTTTGATTCTTTATGATTGTTTTGAGATATGAAGATGGTGATATTAGAGTCATGCTAGTGGAGTAGTTGTGAATTTGAGAGATACTTGTGTTAAAGTTTGTGATTCCCGTAGCATGCACATATGGTGAACCGTTATGTGATGAAGTTGGAGCATGATTTATTTATTGATTGTCTTCCTTATGAGTGGCGGTCGGGGACGAGCGATGATCCTTTCCTACCAATCTATCATCCTAGGGGCATGCGTAGTACTTCGTTTCGATGACTAATAGATTTTTGCAATAAGTATGTGAGTTCTTTATGACTAATGTTGAGTCCATGGATTATACGCACTCTCACCCTTCCACCATTGCTAGCCTCTCTTGTGCCGCGCAACTTTCGCCGGTACCATACACCCACCATTACCTTCCTCAAAACAGCCACCATACCTACCTATTATGGCATTTCCATAGCCATTCCGAGATATATTGCCATGCAACTCTCCACCGTTCTGTTTATTATGACACACTCCATCATTCTCATATTGCTTTGCATGATCATGTAGTTGACATCGTATTTGTGGCAAAGCCACCATTCATAATTCTTTCATACATGTCACTCTTGATTCATTGCACATCCCGGTACACCACCGGAGGCATTCATATAGAGTCATATTTTTTCTAAGTATCGAGTTATAATTCTTGAGTTGTAAGTAAATAAAAGTGTGATGATCTTCATTATTAGAGGATTGTCCCATGTGAGGAAATAAAAAAATAAAAAAAGAGAAAGGCCAAAAAAAGAGAAGGCCCAAAAAGCAAAAAAATGAGAGAAAAAGAGAGAAGGGGCAATGCTACTATCCTTTTACCACCCTTGTGCTCCAAAGTAGCACCATGATCTTCATGATAGAGAGTCTCCTATGTTGTCGCTTTCATATACTAGTGGGAAACTTTCATTATAGAACCGTTCTATTCCACCTATAGTGCTATGTACATGGCTCACACTCATGTATTGCGTCAAGATTGAAAAAGTTTGAGAACATCAAAAGTATGAAACAATTGCTTGACTTGTCATCGGGGTTGTGCATGATTCAAATATTTTGTGTGATGAAGATAGAGCATAGACAGACTATATGATTTTATAGGGATAACTTTCTTTGGCCATGTTATTTTGAGAAGACATAATTGCTTTGTTAGTGTGCTTGAAGTATTATTATTTTTATGTCAATATTAAACTTTTGTTTTGAATCTTATGGATCTGAATATTCTTGCCACAATAAAGAGAATTACATGGATAAATATGTTAGGTAGCATTCCACATTAAAAATTATGTTTTTATCATTTACCTACTCGAGGGCGAGCAGGAATTAAGCTTGGGGATGCTTGATACGTCTCCAACGTATCTATAATTTTTGATTGTTCCATGCTATTATATTATCAATCTTGGGTGTTTTATATGCATTTATATGATTTTTGGGACTAACCTATTAACCTAGAGCCCAGTGTCAGTTTCTATTTTTTCCTTGTTTTTGAGTACTACAGAAAAGGAATACCAAACGGAGTCCAATTGACGTGCCAATTTTTGATGATTTTTTGTGGACCAAAAGAAACCCCCGGAGTAAAAGAGTTGGGACAGAAGAGTCCCGAGCCATCCACGAGGGTGGAGGGCGCGCCCTACCCCCTGGGCGCGTCCCCCTATCTCGTGGTCGACTCGGAGACCCCCCTGACGTGAGACCGACGCCAAAATTTCCTATAAATACAGAAACCTCCAGAAAATAACCTAAATCGGGAGTTCCGCCACCGCAAGCCTCTGTAGCCACCAAAAACCAATCGGGACCCTGTTCCGGCACCCTGCCGGAGGGGGATCCATCATCAGTGGCCATCTTCATCATCCCGACGATCTCCATGACGAGGAGGGAGTAGTTCACCCTCGGGGCTGAGGGCATGTACCGGTAGCTATGTGTTTGATCTCTCTCTCTCTCTCTCTCTCTCTCTCTCTCGTGTTCTTGATTTGGCACGATCTTGATGTACCGCGAGCTTTGCTATTATAGTTGGATCTTATGATGTTTCTCCCCCTCTATCTCCTTGTGATGAATTGAGTTTTCCCTTTGAAGTTATCTTATCGGATTGAGTCTTTAAGGATTTGAGAACACTTGATGTATATCTTGCATGTGCTTGTTTGTGGTGACAATGGGATATTCACGTGATCCACTTGATGTATGTTTTGGTGATCAACTTGCGAGTTATGTGACCTTGTGAACTTATGCATAGGGGTTGCTACATGTTTTTGCCTTGACTCCCCGGTAGAAAGGCACTCTTTGAAGTTCTTTGTGTTGGTTGAATAGATGAATCCGAGATTGTGTGGTGCATATCGTATAATCATACTCGCGGATACTTGAGGTGATATTAGAGTATCTAGGTGACATTAGGGTTTTGGTTGATTTGTGTCTTAAGGTGTTATTTTACTACGAACTCTGGGGCTGTTTGTGACACTTATAGGAATAGCCCAATGGATTGATCGGAAAGAATAACTTTGAGGTGGTTTCGTACCCTACAATAATCTCTTTGTTTGTTCTCCGCTATTAGTGACTTTGGAGTGACTCTTTGTTGCATGTTGAGGGATAGTTATATGATCTAATTATGTTATCCTTGTTGAGAGAATTTGCACTAGTGAAAGTATGAGCCCTAAGCCTTGTTTCGAAGCATTGCAATATAGTTTGTGCTCACTTTTATCATTAGTTACCTTGCTTTTTTATATTTTCAGATTACAAAAACCTATATCTACCATCCATATTGCACTTGTATCACCATCTCTTCGCCTAACTAGTGCACCTATACAATTTACCATTGTATTGGGTGTGTTGGGGACACAAGAGACTCTTTGCTATTTGGTTGCAGGGTTGTTTGAGAGAGACCATCTTCATCCTACGCCTCCCACGGATTGATAAACCTTAGGTCATCCACTTGAGGGAAATTTGCTACAGTCCTACAAACCTCTACACTTGGAGGCCCAACAACGTCTACAAAAAGAAGGTTGTGTAGTAGACATCAACTCCCACTCCTCCAAGTCCGCCACCGCATCAGCAGACTCCTGCTCCTCCAAGTCTGCCACCGCGTCAGCCCACTCCTCCTCCTCCAAGTCCGGCACCGCATCAGCTGACTCCTCCTCCTCCAAGTCTGGCACCACGTCAGCCGACTCCTCCTTGTCCAAGTCCTCCACCGCGTCAGCCGACTCCTCCTCCTCCAAGTTCGGCACCGCGTCAACCGACTCCTCCTCCTCCAAGTCAGGCACCACGTCAGTCAACTCCTCCTCCAAGTCAGGCACCGCCTCAGCGGGCTCTGCCGCCTCTGTAGGGTAATGTAGTATTTCAAAACAATTCCTACGATCACCCAAGATCTATCTAGGAGAAGCATAGCAACGAGTGGGGAGAGTGTGTCTACGTACCCTCGTAGACCAAAAGCGGAAGTGTTTAGTAACGCGGTTGATGTAGCGGAACGTCTTCGCGATCCAACCGATCTAGTACCGAATGCACGGCACCTCCGCGATCTGCACACGTTCAGGTCGGTGACGTCCCTCTAACTCTAGATCTAGCTGAGGCTGAGGGAGAGTTTCGTCAGCACGACGGTGTGTTGACAGTGATGATGAAGTTACCGACGCAGGGCTTCGCTTAAGCACTACAACAATATGACCGAGGTGGAAAACTGTGGAGGGGGCACCACACGCAGCTAAAGATCAACTTGTGTGTCTATGGGGTGCCCCTGGCCATGTATATAAAGGAGGGAGGAAGAGGAGGCTAGCCTAGGAGGGGCGCGCCTATAGGGGGAGTTCAACTAGGATTCCTAATCCTAGTTGGAGTCCCCTTCCTTTTCCATGAGGAGAGAAAGGGAAGGAGTAGGAGAGGGAGAAGGAAAGAGAGGGGGCGCCGCCCCCTCTCTAGTCCAATTCGGACTTGCCATGGGGGGCGTGCGGCCACCCCTTGAGGCCCTTCTCTCCTTTCCCTTCTGGCCCATTAAGGCCCACTACTTCCCCCGGCGAATTCCCGTAACTCTCCGGTACTCCGAAAAATACCTGAATCACTCGGAACCTTTATGATGTCTGAATATAGCCTTCCAATATATCGATCTTTACGTCTCGACCATTTCGAGACTCCTCGTCGTGTCTGTGATCTCATCCAGGACTCCGAACGACATTCGGTACATCAAATCACATAACTCATAACACAAACCGTCATCGAACGTTAAGCATGCGGACCCTAAGGGTTCGAGAACTATGTAGACATGACCGAGACACATCTCTGGTCAATAACCAATAGTGGAACCTGGATGCTCATATTGGCTCCTACATATTCTACGAAGATCTTTATCGGTCAAACCACATAACAACATACGTTGTTCCCTTTGTCATTGGTATGTTACTTGCCCGAGATTCGATCGTCGGTATCATCATACCTAGTTCAATCTCATTACCGGCAAGTCTCTTTACTCGTTTCGTAATGCATCATCCCGCAACTAACTCATTAGTCACATTGCTTGCAAGGCTTATAGTGATGTGCATTACCGAGAGGGCCCGGAGATACCTCTCCGACAATTGGAGTGACAAATCCTAATCACGATCTATGCCAACTCAACAAACACCATCAGAGACACCTGTAGAGCATCTTTATAATCACCCAGTTATGTTTTGACGTTTGATAGCACACTAAGTGTTCCTCCGGTATTCAGGAGTTGCATAATCTCATAGTCATAGGAACATGTATAAGTCATGAAGAAAGCAATAGCAATAAACTAAACGATCATAGTGCTAAGCTAACGGATGGGTCTTGTCCATCACATAATTCTCTAATGATGTGATCCCGTTCATTAAATGACAACACATGTCTATGGCTAGGAAACTTAACCATCTTTGATTAACGAGCTAGTCTAGTAGAGGCATACTAGGGACACTCTGTTTGTCTATGTATTCACACATGTACTAAGTTTCCGGTTAATACAATTCTAGCATGAATAATAAAAAATTATCATGATATAAGTAAATATAAATAACAACTTTATTATTGCCTATAGGGCATATTTCCTTCAGCCTCAGCAACAGCGAAAGAGAGGCGCCGCAGCTACGTCGGCTAGCGGTACAACAGGGGGCAAGAAATACAAATTTGGTCCAAGCCTCAAGCCTCTTCCAAAGTTGCCTTACCACATGACTGACGAGGAAACCGACGCCCAATTGAAGGCCCATTTTGGACTGAAACCGCCCCCGCTGCCAGAGGAGAAAGTACCTAAGAAAGTGGTAAAACACTTTATTGATAATGCTCAACCGGCTGTGAAGCATAGGGACTTAGACTATGAGCGCCAAATCAAGAAGTCCTATCATGCACAAAACTCGAAGCTTCGAGCTCGAGCTCGAGCTCGAGCTCGAGCCAAGGAGCTGTTAAAAAAGGGGGGGAAATTGTTCCCCAGCTGGGAGAACAGGCGATGCCATCGATCCCCTCGGCTCGCTCATTGTACAAACACATGCGAGTACCGGCGCTGATCAGCTGGTAATAACCGATGATCATCGCAGGTGGGCTAAAGAGGCAAGTGTCACTGTAAAACAACTCCTGGGCATCGAGGCCTTCGAAACGTTTAAACAGGGGGAACTAAAACGAAAATATGTCTGCGGCTAACCTCTGGTCAAGCCCGAGGAGATCCTGCGTCTACCAACGAGAATGTATGAATTGCATCAATGGTACTTGAGAGAAGCAAAGACTATCGATTGAGAGTCCTTCATGGTGGGAATCAAGGAAGAGCACTACTACCATGCAAAAGATTTGTGGGTTGAGTTTCAAGAAATGTTTCAGTTATTCAATCAAGACACACTTGACAAATTTATCGTCAATTGCTATTGTATGTAAGTGGTTTCTTTTTGTAATTTAAGTCTCTAGCTACCAGTAGTGCTCGTTCATTACCTGTAATTATCCTCACTATATTATTTTCTGTGGTATTATGCAGAATGAAGATGTATGAAATGAAAAGAGTTGGACCGATGGCATTGGGTTCATTGACCCAAATACCATTAATCAAGAGACATAGTCACGTGAATATGATCGACCATATACATAGAAAAGTTTGCTAGAGTTCTTGAAGCACCTAAATACCCAACCAGAAATACTATTTCCTCACAACTTCGAGTGAGTGACATCGTCTTGTCTACAAATTCCGTTTTTGCTTACTAGATGTTAATAAGTGTAGTTGATGAGTATGCACATGCCCGCTTAATTATACATGCAAACGTGTGCGCATGCAGTTTTCGTTGGATCTTGTTAATCATTGAAGTTGACGAGGAAAAAGTTTAAGTACTAGACTCACTATATAAAGATACTAATGAATACACAATTGTGAAGTGGGTGGTCAACTGGTAATTTCAATCATTATCGCACTATGTTGGCCTCTTTAGTTCATTTCCTGATATCAACTAATTAATAACTCCTTTATTCATTTTCGTTGCCGGCGGGCAGGGCTTGGCAAAAGTTCATCAAAGATGTTCTAGGCCCATGGAAACAACAGCTGAAATGGATGTGACCCAAGGTAATTAAGTAGTACTAGCCTCTTTAATTCTAATTTCAATACCATTATCATGCTTGGTTAATTATTATCTGATTGAATTTTATTCTCGTAAAGACCATGAGGCAGGCACCGGGGAATGATTTATGCGCATACTACGTTTGCGAGAACATTCGCATTATAACGTCCGAAAGGACCAAAGATGCTAGACAAACTTGGGTACGTGCTTGCCAGAATACTATTCATAATTTTTATATCATTACCTAATATATATATATACACATGACAACTAATGCATTCATATTGATCTCCTTCTTTAAAGATGTCGGATATGCGGGATCAACTCCTACCAACGGATCGCGTACGAGTAATCCAAGAGGAAATAGCGGGATTTTGCTCGACCAGGTCATAGATCACAAAAGGAGAATACCATTACAAGTTGTAATGCCTCCATGTAATGATCTGCAAATTGTAGGAGAAATTGTACCAAATTGTATATATATATATATGTGTGTGTGTGTGTGTTTGTGTGAATGGTCATGCGAGAAATCCGATGATATATATATGATCGGTTCTACGAGTAATTCTATTTATATATATGCATAACGTGTACAATATGTAGTAGTGTAAAATATGTTTGAAATGAAAAAAATTAATGGAAAACACAAAATTAAAAGGAAAAATAAAGCATAGACCCATAAACCCCATAACCTTACCAACCGGGACTAAAGGCCCCCAGCCCCCGGGCGCTAGATCGTGCCACGTGGTGAGCCTTTGGTCCCAGTTCGTGACGAACCGGCACTAAAGGGGGGCGGCTTTAGTCCCCACCCTTTAGTGCCGGTTGCAGAACGGACACTAAAGGTCCTTACGAACCGGAACAATAGCTTGATTCTGCACTAGTGGGAACATTCAATATGCTTTTTAGTTGTTGAATATCGCTTTCCTGTTATGAACTTTCCAAAAATTTACGCTAACGCCAAGAGAGCTTTTTATGATCTTGGTCTTGGTTATAAGACGATTCATGTTTGTAAGCACGGACCCATAGAGGTATGTGTTCTCGTAGAGACAATTATTCATGTCTGGTGAGTTTATGTTAGTGTGTCATGTTGCTTTTGTTGGTTTGATTTTTTGTAGAGTTGGAATCTTTCCTCGACATTATGGTGAAGATTTTGTGGTTCGATGACCTGCACTTCTAGGGTATCATCCCCAATCTAAGTCCATTAATCGCTCATGGCTTCTCATCTTTTCGGATTTCTGCCTCAAGGGGGTTTCAGAATCTTTTACCAGTAATCAAGTTTGTGAGCATGAATGAGTAGCGGTATCATAGTTCCGGTCCAATTGCAGTCCTTGACTGTCTTGGTGGTTCTTTCGGCTTGCAAAGGTAGGTACCATGAAGATGTTTTCAAGAGACTTCCTTGTAATTACGAGTTAGATTGTAATCCCTTGGATTTTGAATCAAATGTTGTACCTGTAACGGTTTTGACTATGAATAAAGTTGCATGTGTTTAGAAAAACAGTCGCCCGAATCCATCCTAGACACGCATTTCGCGTGCAAGATTAGACAAAAAAGAGCAAGAACCATCTACATAATTGTTATAATCACATTGTTTTTATACCCTACCAATGAACTGTGTAAATATCATATCATTGAAAGGCTTCGTTTGTCCAACTAGGATTTGAGACCACATATATGATTGAACTACTATGTGCTCTCACAAGATTCACACAAACTCGAATACAAGGAACTAGTATACAAGTATGTAGGTCTATCTGCAGCTCGATCAAATCAGACTTTGCTTCTTACTACTGATAGCTATTTTAGTGTTGGTTGTTGCATTTTGCCAGCATGCAAGCCTGATGCATAGCTAGCTAATTTTGCATGACATTATACAACATCCACATAACTAATCATGATCTCATTATTTTATCTCAATGTATTATATTTGCAGGAGGATATGAAACAATTTCGACGGAAATTAGCTATCATATTGGTCGAATCAAACCCGAATAAGCTAAAAGGAAGTCCAATATACTACCAATCTGACGATGAATCTAATTCTGAAGTTGAGTTCTTGTATAATTCACCCGACGGAGTCAAAGACAAACTACCTACCTCAATATCCATCATGCTCACATATCCACATAATTACTTGTTGGGTTGTGCACTACATCATATCGATCGATGATGCGATTGTTTGTAATAAGCAACATTTAGAAGTATATAATGCACCAGTATACATTATTATGATTCTTACCATCCATTTTTCAGGAATGAATGGATACAAAGCTCGACACCTCATCCAATGGGTTGAAGTATCAAAAAAATAAAGTTAATAGTGTATGGACAATGATTGTTTCAACATGGCCATGTGCATACTGGCATGTGATGAGGCATTATTATTCATAGATCCTCTTGAACACTTCATTGATCTACAATTTTTTTGGAAGTTATCAGAATTAGTCATTCAAATTTTTTTGTATCAACATGTTTCTAAATACTTTTTCTTACTCTGTTCATGATGTTAAATTTGGCTTGAAGCCAAATATTCAGATGTTGGCAACATTGTTTGGTAACTGCGTGAGGTAGACAACAAAACCTCATCGTGCAACTTGGTAACTAACATCTCTTGCCCGTTCTTGTCATGATTTATAATTTCTAATATCTCTTGATATATCTAGATGGCAAAGAAAGTATGTTAAGCTGTGTTAAACTGTGTAAAACAGTCCAACAACATTGGCTACGGTAATGAGTTGGGCTTGTGCGTAGTCCAGCCCATTAGGCCCATTTGGCTCCTTTTCTTCCTCTCGGTACAAGGCCGCCGCCGCCGCAACCTCCCAATCCAGATCTAGCGCGATGAAGAGGCGTGAGATGAGGACGGCCAGACAGACGGAGTTGTTGGGTCCGGTGACGAAGAAGAGCAGGCTCGATGAGAAGGAGGAGGTGGTAGAGGATGCTAGATCCAAGGAGGAGCTCGGACGAGGAATAAGAAGACTTGTCCAATTTGTTATCGTTCACTCAGGCTATTCAGAGTCGAAAATAGGATTCATCGCTTGTTTCTCTCATGCGAGCCCAACTGGAGGAAGGCGATGGGGGCGGCCACCGCGTCCAGGATGCTGATGAAGAAGAGGGCGACAAGCTCCAAAGTCAGCGAGGTTAGCGAGGTGAAGGCGGCGAGCCCCAAGCCTAGCGAGGCGAAGGAGGTGTTGGCGGACGCCGAACCGATTGAGAAGGGCAGCAAGAACATGGCGTGTGGCGGAGAGAGAATGAGGAAGATTGTGGCCGACGCCGAATGGAAAAAGGAGGGCAGCAGTTACTTTACGTGGGGTGAAGAGGCAACGAGGAAGTGGAGCGGAGAGAGGGTGGCGAGGACAGAGACGTGGAAGTTCAGCGCGAATTACCTGGTGTTCATGAGGAACACTCTCCCTCCCCTGCCCGTCGAAGACTTCTCCACTAGCAATCCCTTCCTCCGCATGAACCAAGAAATAGCGGCCGCCCAATACAAGGCTAGGCATGAATTCTGCGACTACGTCTTCAGCCGGCACGATGTCAGAAAAGGGTACTCGGAGTTCCAAGTGGAGGTCACGGACGACGGGGAAGTAATGGTCCCGGCCAAGTTCCACGACAACAACAAAGACAACGTTGCCTAGAACCGGTTTCTGTTCATCAGGAAGCATGGATGGTTGCCGTGGTAATGAGATAGGGCCAGTTTCATAACAACAATACAAGTTAACTTGTGTGTGAGGGAGATTGAGCTTCAAAGTTGTACTGCGTACTGGTGACAATATTAATGCTAACGATCTCCCCTTAATATTGTCAATGCCAATCTCAGGTACGGATCGTCTTCGCTCTAGCATATCTTGGATGGGACCCTTATATTGCATTATCACATATGCAGAGTTTCTTGTGGACACAAGAAATATATTGTCTTATAGACACACCTATTACATGACCGTATTTTCTGGAGACGTAACTAACTTGAGAATTTGAATTCGTGGACCCAACAAACAGCAGAAGTATACTATACTTTGGATGTAACTAACACAAGATTTTCATCACACGCGTATTTTATGGAAACATCTAGCACAATAACTCACATAACCACGTACTCGTGGACGCAACTTAGAGAAGAACATAGAACTGTTGCCACCGGTGACAAACTTTTTTAGAACGAAGCTGGTGACACAACTTGCTGCCAACATTAACTCCTCGTTGGGAATGCGACTTACCAAGCAGACAGGCATCATTTTCTTGCTCAATCAGAACAAGCTTGGTTCATCTTCAGCACATTTTTTTTCGCACGACATTCCTTTGGGAAATTCCCATAGTCATCATAATTATAGCAATGGGCCATTGCCTTATTGAACTTACAATTTTTTCTTCTACTGGAGCCATTGCCGTCTCCTTCCTCTTGAACTGGACTCCCACTCAGCCGGGGTCAACAGCAAGTGCTCGAGTGTTTTTTTTTTTGAGCATCCAGCAAGTGCTCAAGTAGCTCCTCATGTGGCGTCGGGCCGAGTAAAATATACAAGGAGCTCGAGACCATTCGGCGCTTAACGGGCCACTTGCTATTATTTTCGCTAGCGAGCGCCCACAAAAACGGATCGCTGTGTTTGATGGGCCTGCCCATCTTTGCTTCACTTTGCACGGTTTTAGGAAGCTTCCAGCAGCTTCCGAACATTTTTTAAAGTGTGAACCTTTTTTAAGTGTTGTAAAAATATAGAAGGAACTGTGAATACTTTTCTAAATTCCCGCAAAAAAATTACATTTTCAGGAAAGTTTTTTTTAAAAGAGTCATGAACATATTTTGAAACATGTGGACTTTTTAAATGTCATGAACCTTTTTTACAAATTACAAGTACATTTTTTAATATATTTTCATGATCTTTTTTAAATGGCATGAACATATTTTTAAACATGTTATAAATATTAAATGTTTAAAGCCAAAAATATATATTAAATATCACAAACATTTTTTTGGACAAACATTAATTTTAAAGCTGCGCAAACAAACTTTTACATTCCACGAACATCTTCTAATGTGTCGTGAACATTTTTAAAAACAAAGTAAGGTATTTTTAAAAATATGCTTCAAAAAAATCTTCACATGTTTAAAATAAAGTTTTCATCTATCTCTAAAATATATCGTGTCTTTTCTCTAAAAAATAGAGAAAGAAAAGAGCCCAAAGCACATAAAGAAAAAACGGATGCACACAACAGGAGCGCATGATACATTACAGAGCCATATTCTCGTATTCAGTTCATGCTCTGCACCATGTTAATTCTTGTCACATCAAAAATAAGTACTGAAAGGCAAGAAATAATCATTCCTTTATCAGCAAAACCTGCATGTTTTTATCAACAAGTAGGTTCCCTGCTCTAAAACTACCTGTTAGTATCAATTCCCAAGTTCTCAGCCAATATAAGCATCGACAAGTTCAGGAGCACTGACTAAAATATACTTCTGGCAAAAAATAAATGGAAGTCAGGATGCCAATCAATCATCCATTGCTAGTAAGTGAGAATGCAAGGAGAACAAACAGGAGGGTGAATGTAATCATAAAAGCAGCAAAGGATAAGATGACACCCTGTGAGAAGGTCCTCTTTGACTGTCCAGCCATCTCAACTTCATTTAGCAGCCCCCTTATTTCGTCGATGTCCGAGTCCTTTGCAGCATGAAATAATCTGTTCTGAACCTCATCGAGTTTGGCGAGTCTTCTAGCTTGATCTGAATCCCTGGTGGACCAGATGAACCCAGTGACCCGCCACAAGAGGATTCCAACGTAAATTGCTACAATGCAGTCGGCACTATAATGGTAACGCTCCCGTATCTCCCTCTGGGCACTGTGCAGGACTAGAAACCATATCCCACCTGATATCCATCCCCCGTACGCTTCCTGCGAGGTGCAACATGGACATATATAGTTTTAAGCTGGACATCTATCCCTTTAGAACAAATGGATATTTATACAGGGATTAATTGACAACTCAAAAGTTAAACATAAAAACTGTCTGAATGTAGCGTGGCGTTCATATTGAAGAGAGGGAGATACATAACACCTAGCTGAAGTCTTCATCACAACAAAGTTTTTACACTACAAGAAAGACAATGGGCAGCCCCGTGCACGTAGCTCCCGCTTGTCCTGAGAAGGGTCCGACCACTTTGGGTCTATAAGACGCAGCCTTTCCCTATATTTCTGTAAGAGGCTGTTTCCAGGACAAGAAAGACAATGAATGGTATAAATGCAACAATAGCATAAGAAAGAGTGACGTGAACTGGTTGATGGCCTCTTTTACATGGACTTAAATGCAAGAGCCATGTTGAGCAATCACCTCTAAGGCTAATCCAGAACCACATATTAGCAAGGGTGTGCATATCACACTTGGTTGTGACATAAGAATGTTTGAACATAGGGGTGACCCTGGTGAGTCAATTTCATATCATTTGTAGCATGACATGCAAAAGTTAAAGAGAAGTTAGTTCTATGAAGATGACAACACAACATACCGTCCATGCCATAGCAGTCAGGACAGCAACAAACATGTGGCCACTATATATAAGATCATTGCAACCACCACCGGCTTTATTCACCAAATGATACCACGAAGGCCCCTCTCCGGCAGAGGGCCTCAATATGTCTACTAGGAAGCTCATATGTGCCCAATCAGGTCTATAGTGATCAGTGTAATTTTGAACACTGGCTGCAATAAGAAAATGATCCTAAACAGTTACTAGAAGTCAACCAAATTAAAGCAGCTACACCAGGAAGTTTCATAAGTTAAATGCTCTAACCATATGGCATATCCACTAGTATGACCCTGCGGATTGCACGCGGATCAGAAGCATACAGAACATAATACTTCTGTGCCCAAGCATGAGGATGATCAGGTATTTTATATCGAGCAGCAGCACACCAAGGCCTTACGGATGGAAGAATGGTAGAAAACAAATGTTATGGTCCAAAGAAAACGCCCGACCGCCATAACGAACATATACCTTGTGCCTATTCCAAGGCCAGGACCTTCAATGCAGTCAAAAAATGCCGAGAATCCCAACATGATAAACAACATCAAGTAACTATGTAGAGTGATGATGTGGGCTCTCAATAGATAAACCACAGTTTGAGGAAGCCTCTCGTTTAGTGCTAGAAGAAGCCACTGACCAGTGTCGGGAAGAGGAGCAGTAGATCTGTTAATGTTATTGAACATGTCTTAGTTCAGGTCTTTGAAGGCTGCAGAATATGTGCATGTCCCTAAAGGCACAGTATGCAGTATGATGTATTGCACTAAACACTCAAATACATGAAAAATGAACCTTTTGAAGAGTGTACCAAGAGTGTTGATGTTGCCAAGGACCAAGGTGGCATCCCTATATCTTATAGGCAATAAAAGTAAAGACGCAGGAAATTCTTTACATGAAAGTTATAAACCACAGAACCATATACAGCTTATGTGAGTCTGACAGTGGAACCCAACCCCAAGGTAAATAGATCACATGTACAAACAAAGTGGATTGAAGGAACAAAAGCAGACTCACATAAGCTTTATAAGGTTCCGCTAGTGTCAAATTACAATTCTCATGTCTTGGTTTCCATTAAAACTATATAAATTGCCTCTTGTTTTCACGCATGTGCGCTCACTACAATGAACAGACTATTGCGTTCACTGTTTTATGAAGCATGAGCTAACAGTTGCAGTTTATAAATCCCTTTTTTGAAAATCATTCTATTTCCTATCCAACCCAAAGCACCATTAATTCTATCCAATATGCACGAGTAAATTGCACAGAAGTACCACAATTGGGGCATTGGAAGCAGATTGGTACCAAGTTTGGTAATTTTTACATGTCAGTACCAAGTCTGGGGCTAGACGTTACAAAAAGGTCTAAATCGCATATAAACGTGTATTGACGGTCTATCTGACCGGCGGGGCCTGCATGTCAGCTGCCGATGTGGGATTCTTTTTGCAAAAACGCCCCGCACCTCCTTCGTCCTCACGCGCGGCAGGGCCCGATCTGGATCGAGGGGAGGAGCCCCTCGAGCCCGAGCTCCTTTGCCTCCCGTAACCCCCGCCCCGCCCTGGTCTCCTCCTCGCCACGCCTCCGGCCGGCCACCGGCGACCAGGACCAGGCCGTCCCCGCACCCTGCCTCTCTCCTTCTCTTCCTCCTTCCATTTTTTTCTTCTCTCTCTCTCTCACTCGAAGCTCTCTCACTTGACGCGCCGCCTTGGTTCCCGTCTTCTTGGACTCCGGCGGCCGCATAGCCTCCTCCAGCGCCCACGCCTCCTCGATCCTCGCGTCCTGCACCATCGCATCCCACACCGCCTCCTGCAGCTCCAGCGAGGGCGGAACCCCGTCGGAGGCCATCTCGCCGAGGGCGACGAGCGCGCTCCTGGGGTCCCCGAACCTGCAGAACCCGGCGACGGTGATGTCGTAGGTGGCGGCGTCAGGCCGGCGCGGGGAGTCGGGGCAGCAGAGCCAGCGGAGCATGGAGGCGGCCTCGCGGGCGCGGCGCATCGCGAGGAGGTGGCCGAATAGCAGCCCGGCAACGGTTTCCGGAGACCGAAAACGTCCGACGTATGACCGGCAGCGGTGCCACTATAGTTATCCGTTGGGGGTATCAAACGAACTCCGAATGCGATGAAACTTGGCAGGCGACCTACTGACAACATAACAACACCGCATGACAACTTTCATCCCATTCCGAGAACATTTTCTGGCCACTTATAAAATACTATTTCGGACATGTCGCGGGCACGTGCAAGTGTGTCTGGGCTCAGAACGGACAACTGAAAGAACTGGGAGACCCGGACGGATGCAAGTTTTGAAAACATGATGATGTAATGCAGATGATGACATGGCAAGATGCAACTCGCAAGCAATGACAAGGCAACATCAACGAATAACTGGAAGACACCTGGCGCATCAGACTCGGGGCGTCACACATCATCATCTCGTCCTTAGCCAATCTTCGCTTAATCCGTAGCCCCTATTTTGAGTTGCAAATATTAGCAACAGAACCAGTATCAAATACCCAGGCGCTACTGCGATCATTAGTAAGGTACACATCAATAACATGTATATCAAATATTCCTTTCACTTTGCCATCCTTCTTATCCACCAAATACTTGGGGCAGTTCTGCTTCCAGTGACCAGTCCCTTTGCAGTAGAAGCACTCACTCTCATGCTTAGGTCCAAACTTGGGTTTCTTCACTTGAGCAGCAACTTGCTTGCCATTCTTCTTGAAGTTCCCCTTCTTCCCTTTAACCTTTTTCTTGAAACTGGTGGTCTTGTTGACCATCAACACTTGATGCTCCTTCTTGATTTCTACCACCGCAGCCTTTAGCACTGCGAAGAGCTTGGGAATTGTCTTATCCATCCCTTGCATATTATAGTTCATCATGCATCTTTTGTAGCTTGGTGGCAGTGATTGAAGAACTCTGTCAATGACACTATCATCAGGAAGATTAACTCCCAGTTGAGTCAAGTGGTTGTGGTACCCAGACATTCTGAGTATATGTTCACTGACAGAACTATTCTCCTCCATTTTGCAGCTATAGAACTTATTGGAGACTTCATATCTCTCAATCCGTGCATTTGCTTGAAATATTAACTTCGACTCCTGGAACATCTCATATGCTCCATGACGTTCAAAACATTGTTGAAGTCTCGGTTCTAAGCCGTAAAGCATGGCACACTGAACTATCGAGTAGTCATCAGCTTTGCTCTGCCAGCCGTTCATAACATCTCGTGTTGCTCCTGCAGCGGGTTTGTCACCTAGCAGTGCTTCCAGGATGTAATTCTTCTATGTAGCAATGAGGATAATCCTCAAGTTACGGACCCAGTCCGTGTAGTTGCTACCATCATCTTTCAACTTAGCTTTCTCTAGGAACGCATTAAAATTCAACGGAACAACAGCACGGGCCATCTATCTACAACAACATAGACATGCAAAATACTATCAGGTACTAAGTTCATGATAAATTGAAGTTCAATTAATCATATTACTTAAGAACTCCCACTTAGATAGACATCCCTCTAATCATCTAAGTGATCGTGTGATCCATATCAACTAAACCATGTCCGATCATCATGTGAGATGGAGTAGTTTTCAATGGTGAACATCACTATGTTGATCATATCTACTATACGATTCACGCTCGACCTTTCGGTCTCAGTGTTCTGAGGCCATATATGCATATGCTAGGCTCGTCAAGTTTAACCCGAGTATTCTGCATGTGCAAAACTGGCTTGCACCCATTGTATGTGAACGTAGAGCTTATCACACCCGATAATCACGTGGTGTCTCAGCACAACGAACTGTAGCAACGGTGCATACTTAGGGAGAACACTTATACCTTGAAATTTAGTGAGAGATCATCTTATAATGCTACCGCCGAACTAAGCAAAATAAGATGCATAAAGGATAAACATCACATGCAATCAATATAAGTGATATGATATGGCCATCATCGTTTTGTGCCTTTGATCTCCATCTCCAAAGCACTGTCATGATCACCATCGTCACCGGCTTGACACCTTGATCTCCATCGAAGCATCGTTGTCGTCTCGCCAACTATTGCTTCTATGACCATCGCTACCGCTTAGTAATAAAGTAAAGTAATTACATGGCGACTGCATTTCATACAATAAAGCGACAACCATATGGCTCCTGCCAGTTGCCGATAACTGTGTTACAAAACATGATCATCTCATACAACAATTTATATAATCACATCTTGACCATATCACATCACAACGTGCCCTGCAAAAACAAGTTAGATGTCCTCTACTTTGTTGTTGCAAGTTTTACGTGGCTGCTACGGGCTTCTAGCAAGAACCATTCTTACCTACGCATCAAAAACCACAACGTAGTATAGTGATTGCTTTTTGATCTTCAGAAAGAACCCTGTTCATTGAAACAGATTCAACTAAACTTGGAGAAACAGACACCCACTAGCCACCTTGAAAGAACATGCGGTGCCCCCATGTTTGGTTTTGGTAATTGATGACAATCTATATGGACTAATGGTTGCCTTGAGTTATATTTGAAGGTTTTTTCCATAGGCTTTTCTTGGAGTACATGTGTTGGTTTCAAGGAGAGTTTGTGTCGACCAAGGTGCTATTCAAGGAATTATCCAAAGATTGGTCATGTGAGTGTTGAGCTTATTGCAAGCATGTCTTGGAGAAGAAGATTGTGTGATCATTCATGTCTACCTTCAAGACATCATCCAAATGAAGAGAATTGGAAAGATTCAAGGTTGATCAAGATTAAGTCAAGAATGAATCAAGTTGATCAACACACAAAGCATACAAGATGTACTGAGGGATCAAGTGATCCCATGGTATGGTAAGCATTGTCCATTACGCTTTGTTTGCTAACCCATAGTTTTCGTGAGAGTTCTTTGTGGGGTTAGGTTGCGATGTGCAAGTTCAAGTGGAGCATCATGAAGAGATCAAATGCTTGAAGCTTTCCATCCATTATGGTAGTAATGGATTTATGAAAATGTGCCGAAGAGTGGCTCACCCATAGTGGAGTATGGGGGAGCAATAAACTAGTCTTCATCGAGCCAACGTAATCAAGAAAGGTGGTCCAACTTGAGGGAGTCAAGATCGTCATCATCTAGCTCAAGTGGACCATGTGCAAGGCAAAGGTTTGCCCTTGATAGGTTCTATTTTACCGGTCTCATGGTGGTAGTTGGGAGACCGGGTTATAGGATCAATTGTCGTACTATCAAGGGGGGCTCTTGATGAGTAGCCTAATCGTATCTTTTGTAGAGAGCTCAAACCATTGCATCCTTGCATCATCTTTATTGGTTCTTGTTTGGTTCTTCTCTTTATGAGTTTTGGAGCTTATGATCATCTTGATGACAAGCTCGAGTTCATCGAAAACGGAGTTCACTCGCATCTTCTATGATGTTTTCGATGTTGGAGGTTATGTCGGTTCTTCTCTGTTGGAGGTTTCACTCCTCTATTTGTTAGGCATACCTCCTGTCTTGGAATTGTCACGGCAGATGTCCTCATGGAAGGACTTAGTCATGGAGCCATCACTACGGGTTAGCTTGAAGGGGTTAAACCGAACAAAGGGACACGAGAGTTTATACTAGTTCGGCCCCTTCGATGAAGGTAAAAGCCTACGTCTAGTTGTGATTGGTATTGCTGGGGTTTCGAAGACCAGGGAGCGAATCCGCTTTGTCTGGCTTCGAGTTGTTGTTTTCTTTTTTCTGAACCGCCGCCGGGTCACCCCTTTATATATTCAGGAGGATCCCGGCCGGTCTACGGAGTCCCGAGGCTGGCTCATACAAGTGTCCGCCTCGGTCTCTTCTTTCTTATCTTACAATGCAAGTTTATACAATCATGGCGGTTTACTATCATGGGCCCTAAACCGCCTATGGGCTCTGGGCCTCTAAGCTTCATCCGTAAAGCGCCATCCTCTGGGTTTCCTTGGGCTTCAGTATAACTGAAGGTAAACCGGCCCCTCTTGGGCGGTTTACCCTCAGTGGTTATATCTTCAACATTAGGCCCCAGATTGATTTGAACCTGTTCATGTCAGTCTTCAATCCTTGAACTTCTGGCGATTCTAGTAAACCGCCATATTGTCTTCTCCCTGTGAACTTTGACGAATCGCCATGACGTCATCTTCTGTTACTGTAGTAAATCATTGTGACGTCATTCCTGTATAAAAAAGTTTTATAAAGATTCCCTTCTCTTTAATTAATTCCCGAAGATCGAGGCGACAGCTGCATCCTCTTTTGCCGCCTCCGATTCCTCGATTTTTGCGCCTGCTGTTTTATCCCACTTCCTTATAAATAAAACCGGGGCGCCTTCCATTTTCTCCCTTTCCAAACCGCATCGTCTTCCTCCTCGTGACCAGAAGACCTCAAGTATCGCCGCCGCCGCCGTCGTTGATCTTCCAGTCCGCACCGACTCAGGCCGCTACATCGACCTGACTCTGACCAGAAATTGACGGCGAACCTCCGCAGCTCGTCCACATCCGTGAGTTCTTCTCCTTCCCCTTCTCAGATCTACATTGGAACTTTTTGTTGAGTTCGTCGGCGGTCATCGCTGCCCGACGCAAACCCTTGTTAGTTTTCACCTCTAATACCCTGTTTAGATTGTAAAAACAACGTAGAACTGCTGCGACAATTGTTTGCGCTTATCTTGCATAAAAATAGATCTCATTTCCATTGTTTGGAAGCTCTCTTTGAGTGTATGAACTTCTCTGTACTGTTTTAGGTCTAGAAATTTTTCCTTCCAGAGCGACCGTTTGATCCAAAATAATAATTACAACTTGTGAAACCTGTTTGTTCCATACTTAACAAATTTCCAGCTTGGGGTTCTGCCTCCAAAGGGCGGTTTATCCTTTAGTGTTGATAATTCGTCGTATGTCATTAGCCCTCTCTTAAACCGCCATCTAGATTTTGAACAGCCATGCCCGGTTCACTTCATACGTATACCTTGAATTGCCGTTTTAACATTTTGATAAACAGATACGAACCGCCAATCATAAACCATCCATTTTCCTTTTACAGACTTTGTAAGATGACGAAACAATTTGCTGCTTGCAACTGGGTTCCATCTCGGATCACAGAAACGCTAATCAATGAATATGTCACCACCGGCGCTTTAGCCTCAAAAAATGTCCTCCGTTGGCGAGTTCCTGGCCCTGAATGCCCCCCTGAACCTCAAGATGGAGAAGTGATTGTATTCTTGCAGCATTTAGCTCGAGGTTTCAGTCCTCCCGGATCAAAAAAATTCCAGGATGTTCTTGCCAGGCTCCAACTTCATCCTCAAGATATTGGACCAAATTCTGTGTCCAACATATGCAACTTCCAAGTATTCTGTGAGGTTTATCTGCAAGAAGAACCCACTGTCGATCTCTTTCTAGATCTCTTTCACTTAAACCGCCGGACAAAATTTTCTGATGGACCTAATACTGAACTTGGCGGTGTGTCGATTCAAAAGAGGAAAGAGGTTGATTTTCCTCACGCTAAACTTCACAGCCATCCAAAAGACTGGAACCACACTTGGTTCTACTGTCAAAATACTGCCCCTGTTGAAGAGAATCCTCTACCGGGCTACCGTCCGCACTGACTCAACAATAATCACCCCTTACCTCAGAGATTGCCTGCCAAAGACCGACAAGCTTATGCATCTCAACTCGCCAAACTCTGGGCTCTCCTTGCCAACGGTTTAACTGGTGTTGATCTCGTCCGTTGCTGGATTTCATGGTGCATTCTCCCTTTAAGCCGCCGGCCCGGATTGATGTTTGAATACACCGTGTCGGTGTACTAGAGTAGGGGTACCCTAGTACCCCGAACTTGTGCACGGGCAGTTGCAGCGCCGCGCGGCAAGGCTTGCCGGACGACCGCCAGAATCCTCCGTGGGTTCCTTTGGAGCCATTCAAGAACAAAGCTTTCAAGATGAAGAGACAAGGCCCCGGCAAGAGGATCTTGCCGGGAAGAGACAGGGCCCCGGCAAGAGGATCTTGCCGGGAAGAGACAAGACCCCGGCAAGAGGAGCTTGCTGGGAAGGCCAACCACGGCACTTCAAGAAACTTGTCGTGATGCACCGCACGTCCCGGCAAGGTCCGGTGAGCGACAAGCTTCTCGACTCGACAAGACGACAACCCCGACAAGGTACTCGCCGGGGGCCCGCTGCCACTCTGTACCCACGCTCCAGCGCACCCACCCGCGTGTCGCCATGAGGCTTCCTCAGGGGCACGTGGCGGGAGCCTGTGCAGCCAGGGGTACACGGTGGCAAGCGGAGATGAAGAGAAGGCCATCGTGGCAGACGGTGGCGCTCCTAACGGTCACTTTTTGCATTGTTTAGGCCACTCAGACGGGCATTCAATGACCTTGTCCCCTGCCGTCAGAGTTAGGTAGGGTGCACTGTGTCCACAGTAGCGGTAGCTGCACCTACCGCATCCTTTTCCATTTTTACCCTTCTAGTCTACGTTGCCACCTGTCGGTGACCCCTTGAAAGTATAAAAGGAGGCCCAAGCGCAACATAGAAGGGGTTCGGCTCATTCGAAGCATCAGGAACACTCTCACGCTCGGTCTGGCAGCGTCCATCGCTCCTGAGCAAGAATTCAATACACACAAACAAGCAGCAGTAGGGTTTTACGCATCCGTGCGGCCCGAAGCTGGGTAAAAACTGCTCGCGTGTACTGCCTCGATCCGCTCTTTGTGCGCTCTCCGCCTCCCACCGAACCGAAAGGGGCCCGGTCCCCATAGGTGTTGGTGGATCAGCCTCCCCCGACATCTTTGGCGCACCAGGTAGGGGGCGTCGAGATTGTGCGAACCCGATCCGGCATGCACGCGAGCTAAATCTTCATCGTCTTCATCGACATGCCACCGAAGAAGAAGGATTCGGAGGCAGCTATTCCGTCCGCCTCGCTTTCACCGCCTCCGGAGCAAACGGGTGGTGGAGTGGACGCCGGCGGAAGAATGGGCGTCGACGAGGGAGCCCTCAGTGCGGCCAAGTCCAAGGACAAGGCGGCACAGACCTCGGCGTCCATGCGCGCACCGCGCCCCTCTCAGGAGGCGCGGGACCAGCAGCGTCATGGCGTTCGCAGCGCCATACACCCGCTGGGCCAAGATCAAGCTGGTGGTTCTCGTGGCGCTCAAGACCGACATGCACGTCAACATGCTGGCTCGAGCGAAGTACGGTCGCCCGGACGGGGCACTGCTCCTTCTAACGTGGGTAGGAGTCCGAGCACGCCCCACTCCTCGCACCGTTCACCTCCGCCGCCCACCACTCCAGCAGAAGCCTTGGCGCGAGCTCAACTGCTCCTAGACTATCCTCCGACGGTGGACAAGATCGACAAATGGAGGGCCACTATCCAGAGCCTCATCGGCTTCGCCAACGGCGACACTGCGCGACAACCAAGCACCTCGCTGCCGCGGCAGGACAGCCGGACGCGAGCCGATGGCAACAAGACCGGGGGAGGTGCGACTTCCATGCACTCTCCACTACGAAGGCCAAAATCGCTGACTCGCCGGGTCCACCCCGACAGCGGCTCCACCGCGTCGTCGGACCCACGAGCTCGTCGCAACAAGCGCCAAGTTCTCCATGAACGACAACAAGAAGACGCTCGGACCCGCATCGAGCGCCGAAGAGAAGCGCGACGTCAATCCGACAAGCGCGCTGGGCCCTCTGTTGACATGCATGCGCCAGGGGAACCAGGGGATCTGCCGTACGCGGTAGGTTGTCCTGCGTTCACCCGTGAGCTGCGGCAAGTCCAGTGGCCCAGCACAAAGAATTTCAAACCAGATGTACCAGAGAAGTACGACGGCAAGACGCATCCGTCGGAGTTTCTCAACATCTACACCATCGCGGTGCAGGCTGCCGGGGGACGGGACGACAAGATCCTTGCCAACTACTTCTCGCTGGTACTCAAGCCCAATGTCAGGTCCTGGCTCATGCATTTGCCGGACAATTCCATCTACTCTTGGGCAGATTTATGCCATCAGTTTGTCGGCGCCTTTACAGGCGGCCACAAGCCACATGGCCAAGAGAGCGATCTTCATCTGCTCGCCCAGAAGGAAGGAGAGCCACTGCGCAAGTACATTCAGAGATTCAGCCTTGTACAGCACAACATCCCAGACGTCCACCCCGCCGCGATCATCAGCGCGTTCCATCAGAACATGCGAAACCGAAGGATGAGGGAGGAGATGGCGATGTGTAAGATCAGAGACGTCAGCGAGCTTTACGCCCTGGCCGACAAGTGTGCACGCGCTAAAGAGGGGAGGAGGCTCCCCGGAGAGAGTACAGGAGCAGGAGGATCCGACAGTGAGGATGCCGCCCCGACAAGGAAAGGCCGGCGGCGGAACAACAGAAGGAAAAAGGGCAAGGAAGTGCTAGCTGTCGAGCAGACCGGCAACGGAGGTGGCGCCAAGGAAGCTAAAGCTGGTGGCTCCGACAAGGAGGCCCAGCCTGTGGCGGCCGCCGACAAGCAGGACAACTCCGGCAAGCAGTATTGCAAGATTCACCGCACCAAGGGTCACGATCTCCAGAATTGCAAGAAAGTCGAACAGCTTGTTGAGCAACAGAAAGCTGAGTACGAGCGGCGCGACAAGGAGAAGGCCCAGGAAGGAACTGGTGGATCCGGCAAGAAACGTCCCGGCCGAGGAGGACGCCGCGGCAAGGCCAAGCAGCGGCAAGGAGATAGGCCTCCCCGTGGCCGCGACAAGGATGAAGATGACGACGACGACGAAGACATGGATGATGACGAAGCCGATGAGCAGGAATTTCAGAAAGCCACAGAGGTTCTGTGCATTGACGGTGGCGCCTCTCTGCATACTTCGCACCGCCAACTCAAGCAGTGGATGCGGGAAGTGAATGCAGCAGAGCCATCCATAGAGTCACGCAAGCCCCTGAAATGGTCCAGCACGCCTATCATCTTCGACATTGAGGATCACCCTGATCGCGTAACTGCGGTCGGGTGCTTGCCGATGTTGGTTTCACCAACTATCCGCAACCTCAAGGTCACGAAGATGCTAGTTGACGGCGGGGCCGGCTTGAATCTGATCTCCTCCACGGTCCTTCAGAAACTCCAGATCCCTGACAACGAGCTCGAAGAGACCGGCACATTCCGAGGAATCAACCCGGGAAGGAGCAAGCCGAAGGGGAAGATCACGCTGCCGGTCACATTTGGCAGCGAGCTGAATTTCAGAACTGAGAGGGTCACATTTGACGTTGCCGATTTTCCATTGCCCTACAATGGGATCCTTGGCCGTCCAGCGCTTGCCAAGTTTATGGCAGCCTCTCACTATGCATACAACATACTCAAGATGCCAGGCCCGATAAGTGTCATCTCTGTCCCTGGCGACAAGAAGGATGCTCTTATCTGTGCCGACAAGATCTACCGGGAAGCGGCAGCCGCAGCAGAGCGCAAGACACTTGCCGCTGAAGCTCTCGGAGAGAAGAAGAAGACAAAGTCCGGCAAGAGCTCTGATGCCCACTCCGGCAAGCGCACCTCTTCGGAGTGCTGCGCTACCATCGAGGACGCACCATCGAGCTCCACCGGCAAGTGTAAGAAGACGATGGCAGCTCCACCCGAGACCAAGAAGGTGTCCGCCAAGGAGGACGGCACTGGTGGTACCTTCACCATCAGTGTCGCGCTTGACCCCAAATAGGAAAGCGCGCTCATTGCTTTCCTGCGGGCGAATGTCGACGTGTTTGCATGGCAACCGTCTGATATCCCCGGTGTTCCCAGGAAAGTAATTGAGCACCACCTAGCCGTCTGTCCTCATGCTCGGCCCGTCAAGCAGAAAGTCAGGAAGCAAGCAGTGGAGCGCCAAGAGTTCATTGCAGAAGAGATCAGAAAATTGGAAGCAGCAGGCCTTGTCAGAGGAGTGCTCCATCCCACGTGGTTGGCCAATCCTGTAGTCGTGCGCAAGGCGAACTGGAAATGGAGGCTTTGTATAGACTTCACTGATGTCAATAAAGCTTGTCCCAAAGACCCATTTCCCTTGCCGCGCATTGACCAGATTGTTGACTCCACAGCTGGATGTGATTTGCTTTCATTTCTTGATGCATATTCAGGATACCATCAAATCTTCATGGCAGAAGAGGATGAGGAAAAAACCGCATTTATCACCCCTTGCGGCACATACTGTTTTGTACGGATGCCCTTTGGGTTGAAGAATGCTGGTTCAACATTTGCAAGGGTAGTCCATGTCGCTTTTGAGCCACAGATACACAGAAATGTGGAAGCCTACATGGATGATATAGTGGTCAAGAGTAAGGACAAGGCTACCCTGATCCAAGATTTAGAAGAAACTTTTGCAAATCTGCGCAAGATCAACCTCAAGCTCAACCCCGAGAAGTGCGTGTTTGGAGTCCCTTCCGGCAAGCTTCTCGGGTTCTTTGTGTCTCAACGGGGAATTGAAGCCAACCCCGACAAGATCAAGGCCATCGAGCAGATTGAAGCACCGAAGCGCGTCAAGGATGTGCGAAGGCTTGCCGGTTGCGTGGCTGCTCTCAGCAGGTTTATCTCTAAGTCTGCTGAGCGCGCCCTGCCGTTTTTCAAAATATTGAAAAAGGCAGGTCCAATGAAATGGACTCCGGAAGCGGAGGATGCGCTGCAGGACTTGAAGAGGTACCTGTCCTCCACTCCAATACTTGTCGCACCTAAGCCACAAGAGAAGTTGCTGCTGTACCTAGCGGCAACCAATCAAGTGGTTAGTGCTGCGTTAGTAGCGGAGAGGGAGGCGGATGATGAGCCAGCAACCGCGACAAGTGAATCCAGCAACAAGCAGGGGGCTTCTCCGACAAGCTCTGGTCCCGACAAAGATGAATCTGCACAGACGTGCAAGGAGGTGCAGAAGAAGATGGTGCAGCGCCCAGTTTACTTTGTCAGCTCCCTTCTCCAGGGGGCTAGGTCGAGGTACTATGGTGTACAAAAATTGCTTTTCAGCCTTCTCATGGCCTTGAGAAAGCTGCGCCATTACTTCCAGGCACACGAGATCACAGTTGTCACTCGCTTTCCGCTGAAGAGAATACTGCAGAATCTAGAAGCAACAGGCAGGATTGTCGAGTGGGCATTGGAACTGTCAAGCTTTGGCCTCAAGTTTGAGAGCACTGCAACGATCCAAAGCAGGGCATTGGCAGAGTTCATAGCAGAGTGGACGCCAACCCCAGACGAAGAAATTCCAGAGACGAGCATCCCCGTCAAGGAGACAAGCAAAGAGTGGCTGATGTACTTTGATGGTGCCTTCTCGCTGCAAGGCGCCGGTGCAGGCGTGCTGCTTATCGCACCCACCGGAGAGCACCTCAAGTACGTAGTTCAGATGCATTTTCCCAAGGAGCAAGCAACGAACAATACCGCAGGGTATGAAGGTTTGCTTGCTGGACTCAGAATCGCAGCAGACCTTGGGATCAACAAGCTCATTGTCAGGGGTGACTCACAGTTGGTCGTCTGCCAAGTAAACAAAAGCTATCAGAGTCCGTTGATGGAAGCATATATTGATGAAGTAAGGAAGCTAGAAGCACACTTTGACGGCCTGCAAATGGAACACGTTCCACGAGCTCAGTATGACATTGCTGATGGCCTGTCAAAGTGCGCTGCACTAAAGTTGCCTGTGGAACCAGGGATCTTTGTGCTCAAGCTGACTCAACCATCCGTGACACCATCAACTGGACAAAATAAGAAGAGGAAGTTGGTTTCTGGTGACTACTTTCCAGCAGAGCTTCCCGAAGCCGCCGCCAAGAAGGTCCCCAAGATCGACGCCAAGAGTGCTGAGGAGCAGTCTGCTCCGGCGAACCTCTTGGTTTGTTCCGTTGAAGCAAACGCTCCCGACAAGTTTTGCTCCGGCAAGCTTGCCGGGGAATATCACGCTCCGGCCGAACCGCAGGTTCTTGCCGTAGAAGCGGATGTTCCCACAGCAACAGATATGCCTTTAGTCCTTGTTGTCGAGCCGCAAGCTCCAGCATGGGCGCAGCAGATCATCCGTTTCCTTCAGCCAGGAGAGCTTCCCGAAGAGCAAGAAGAAGCGGAAAGAGTAGCCCGGCAGTCAAGTATGTACAAGTTTGTCGACAACACACTGTACAGAATAAGACTCAACGGTGTGAAATTGAAGTGCATTCGCCGGGAAGATGGACAACAGCTGTTGGCAGAGATACATGGAGGCATATGTGGTCACCACATTGGCGCAAGAGCACTTGCCGGCAAAGCATTCCGACAAGGTTTCTTCTGGCCGACAGCCCTCCAGGATGCAACTGCACAAGTAACCAAGTGTGAAGCGTGCCAGTTCCATTCCAAACAGATACACCAGCCAGCTCAAGCTCTCCAGATGATCCCTTTATCCTGGCCATTTTCGGTCTGGGGGCTCGACATCCTCGGCCCCTTTCCCCGAGCTGTCGGGGGCTTTGAGTTCTTGTACGTCGCCATCGACAAGTTCACAAAGTGGCCGGAAGTGGAACTAGTGAGGAAGGTGACAGCACAGTCAGCAGTCAAGTTCTTCAGGTCGATTGTTTGCCGTTTCGGGATCCCTAACAGGATCAGCACCGACAACGACACGCAATTTACGAGCCGCACCTTTATGCAGTACGTCCAAGAGCTTGGCGCCAAGGTCTGCTTCGCTTCTGTTGCTCATCCAAGAGGCAACGGTCAAGCGGAGAGGGCAAATGCTGAAGTGCTGCGAGGCCTCAAGACCAGAACTTTCGACAGGCTGCACAAGTGCGGAAGAAACTGGATCGAGGAGCTGCCGGTGGTTCTTTGGTCGATCAGGACGACGCCAAATCGAGCCACTGGCCAGACACCCTTCGCTCTAGTATACGGAGCAGAGGCAGTTCTCCCCACGGAACTCGTTTACGGGTCACCTCGAGTGCTCGCTTATGATGAGCTCGAGCAAGAGCAGCTGCGACAAGATGACGCGCTGCTCCTTGAGGAAGACCGTCTTCAGGCTGCTATGCGAGCCGCTCGCTACCAGCAAGCTTTGCGTCGCTACCATAGCCGCAAAGTTAAGGCCAGAAGCATCGAGGAAGTCGACCTTGTTCTTCGGCGTGTTCAGTCCACCAATAATTCCAACAAGTTGACGCCGAAGTGGGAAGGCCCTTATCGGGTGAAACGAGTCACTAGGCCCGGCGCTGTCCGCCTTGAGACCGAAGATGGCATTCCGGTGAACAACTCCTGGAACATTGAACATTTTCGTAAGTTTTACCCGTAGGGCGCGGTTGCCGGAAGCTTTTCCGGCAACCACCTTTTGTACAAGTCTTGCCGCTGTTGCATGTAATCCTTTGTACAAAGCCGGGCGCAGACCCCGTGCACCAGTAAAGTTCATGTGCCCCGCACATCTTGTCAGTTTTTTATGCTATAATCCTTTTTCGCATATGTTATCTGACACTTTGTGCAGCACCAGAACCCGGTAAGCGATAACGAGCCCAAGGCTCCATATCATTACTTTATTTCTCTGTTTCTTTCTCAAAAGAAGGAAGGTTCCCGCGCCCACAAGGTTTGCCGGGGGGGAAGGAGAAGATAATGGTGTGGACCAGGCCGTTCAAGAAAGTTCCTCCTTGCCGGGAAGCAGACGACAGAAAAGCTAAGTTGCTAAAGTTTGAGCAATCCGTTTTTTAAGTTTTTGAGTTATTTTCCTTGAACGACCGTGCTTTGTATGGAAAACCTGTGCGCGGAGGAACCAACTCGTAGCTAGCTGCACCCTTACTTTGTTTCGAGTCCGCTCAACAACTTAAGTGAGCTGCAACTAGTTGCGACAAGGTTGCTTGTCGGTAGCGACCCCGCCAGCAGGCTGCTGAAGTTCCGCACTCGGCGCTCGCGGCAAGGGTGCCTGCACCGGCAAGTTTCCCTAGAAAGCGTAGGGCAGAACCATACAAAGCCAAGAGTCGAGTAAAGGAAGTAACACAACAATTTTTTGCCTAAGATAAAGTTATATTACAAAAATAACTTGTCGCGCCTCTAATAAAGTGTTCCCATGACATGACTGGCAGCGCCGGCACCTGGGCCCCGGCAAGCCAGTATCGCTGGGGGCTGCGAGTGCCAAGAATCGTCCACGGCAAACCAGAGTTGCCGGGGGCTGCAATATCAGATAAGTCTTTCATCCCTCATCATGCATCCTCTTATGGACTGGGGAATGCGAAACCGCGTTTCTTCCCAAAAACTGTCGTGCTCCCTCAACTCTAGGCCCTGGGGCTCGTTCCCGGGGCCAAGTTTGGTCGTAGTCACGGCAGCAAAGGGATGAAACGAGGAGACCGCACCCACCTCGTTCCCGCCTCCATCAAAGGCGTGAGAAAGTTCGAGCGACGTGGGAAGGCGGCAGGGCCTGTTGCCGAGAGATGAAATGTCTGTCCGAGGGATACCAAGGATTTGCTCCTTGGCGTGGGTTCAACCCGCGAGACAAATAACCCGGCAAGCATCCCCTTTTCATTAAAAAACATCCCACTCAGGAGGCAGGTCAAGGAGGCGAAAAGGGCAAAAGGAGCGCCTAAGCTAGCTACGGGTGCCAGAAGACACCAAGAGGACATCCCGGGGGCCGTCCGAAGGCTGGACAGCGATGGCGGCGCTGGAAGCGGGGCTCGAAGACGGGGCGGCAGGACGTCAGCACGCTGTTGAGGGCACCACGCCCTCGTACTCCGACCTGACGGCCTTGTCGCCAGCCCTCTTCCCCTTCCGCAGCCTCCCTACGCCAGCTGCCCAAGGAGACGACCCCGGGGAGTTCAAGGAGCCGGCGACACGGATGATGGGGTCGCCGGTGCCGCGTGAAGCGGCGCCTGACGCCTAGTCGGATCCGCCATCCCGCCGTCCACTACCCTCATCGTCGCTGTCGCTCTCCTCCTCGTCACTCTCGCTCGAGGAGGAGCCTTCGCTATCGGAGGAGCTGTCCACGCAGCACTTCGCCCGAGTACCGAAGCACCCCGAAGACCTTGACGGAGAGGAGATCGCCCTCCATCAACTTAAAATGGAGGGTAAACCCCTCCATTAGGCTGTGGATACGGGCGAACGTCTTCCATCCTCGATCAAGATACATCACATTAGGGGCTGGGAATACAACGCGGACTCGCGTGCCGCTGATCCCACAGCCCCTCATGTGCAGTCTCAGTGTCTCGGGCGGGTCCAATTCCATCGCGCTCGCAAACGGAGCTGGAAGCCGGAGGCGACGACGAGGCGCCCGGCGCAGCTTGACGAAGAACTCGCAAGGGTCGTCCCCTATATGGACCGCCGTGGGGGAGGAGCCGCCGGCGGAGGCGAAGCTGGCGCGCCGCCCCGCCCGCCTCTTCCCCGAGCGCCTCGACCTCGTCCTCGACCTCGTCCGCGACCTCGCCCCCTCCCTCTTCCCCTTATGGCTGGCTCTGCCACCACGGGCACGGGAGAGGGAGAGGTGCGCTGTCTGGCGGCGACCCTCGCCGCCACCGATGAAGGGCCTGGGTTCCCTTTCTCCATGGCGAATGAGAGAAAGGGGAGCAGAAGCTGAAGAAAGAAGGAGATGAGAGAGTGCGGGTTTCTGTGCTCCCCTCCCGCTCTTTATAAAGGAGCGAGGTGGGGGCTCGGCCGCCCCGCTCAGCGAATCAAGGCACGGGAAGAGCAGGGAGTCGGGGCCAACCCGCTGCCTCTGCTCGCGACGGCCCAGTTTCCCACTTCCACCGTCCGCGACCCCAAGCGCAAGGGAGCCGCGTGGCGGGGATGCAGAACCAAGGCGACGGATGAGGCGGCCTCGCTCCGCCTTGTGATCGCGGGGAGTGGACGTCCTGAAAACCGCGCACCGGCCCCGTCCAATAAATGCACCACGCCCCCACGCCTACCTCCGTTTAGGGAGGAGGGCGTGAACCGTCCCCATCATCATGGCCTGACGCATGCTCGAGGGGCTTAGCCCCACGCGCGCCGCCCGCGTCACCCACGACGCCGCGTTTGACGCGTGCCGTTCTGGGCGTGCGCGGTGGGAGCGGGGAGACATGCGGCGTGACCTAGGCCGCGCGTGCCCGTGCACTGTTTTGGGCCTGGCCCAACAGCGGTCGGCACCATGTCTGGCCTAGGCCCGGGGGCTCCTGTCGGTGTACTAGAGTAGGGGTACCCTAGTACCCCAAACTTGTGCATGGGCAGTTGCAGCGCCGCACGGCAAGGCTTGCCGGATGATCGCCAGAATCCTCCGTGGGTTCCTTTGGAGCCATTCAAGAACAAAGCTTTCAAGATGAAGAGACAAGGCCCCGGCAAGAGGATCTTGCCGGGAAGAGACAGGGCCCCGGCAAGAGGATCTTGCCGGGAAGAGACAAGACCCCGACAAGAGGAGCTTGCCGGGAAAGCCAACCACGGCACTTCAAGAAACTTGCCGCGATGCACCGCACGTCCCGGCAAGGTCCGGTGAGCGACAAGCTTCTGGACTCGACAAGACGACAACCCCGACAAGGTACTCGCCGGGGCCCGCTACCACTCTGTACCCACGCTCTAGCGCACCCACCCGCGTGTCGCCATGAGGCTTCCTCAGGGGCACGTGGCGGGAGCCTGTGCAGCCAGGGGTACGCGGTGGCAAGCGGAGATGAAGAGAAGGCCATCGTGGCAGACGGTGGCGCTCCTAACGGTCACTTTTTGCACTGTTTAGGCCATTCAGACGGGCATTCAATGACCTTGTCCCCTGCCGTCAGAGTTAGGTAGGGTGCACTGTGTCCACAGTAGCGGTAGCTGCACCTACCGCATCCTTTTCCATTTTTACCCTTCTAGTCTACGTTGCCACCTGTCGGTGACCCCTTGAAAGTATAAAAGGAGGCCCAAGCGCAATGTAGAAGGGGTTCGGCTCATTCGAAACATCAGGAACACTCTCACGCTCGGTCTGGCAGCGTCCATCGCTCCTGAGCAAGAATTCAATACACACAAACAAGCAGCAGTAGGGTTTTACGCATCCGTGCGGCCCGAAGCTGGGTAAAAACTGCTCGCGTGTACTGCCTCGATCCGCTCTTTGTGCACTCTCCGCCTCCCACCGAACCGAAAGGGGCCCGGTCCCCATAGGTGTTGGTGGATCAGCCTCCCCTGACACACCGGCAGCACCAATGATCCTCAACGGTTTAACTCAATAGAACTGACGAACGATGAAGTCAGTGAAAGTGTAAAGAAAATACTCGATGAACCGCTCGCCGTACGTACTCAAATTGGTCTTCGTCCTTTTTACGCCTCCAACAAACCACCAGGGGTAAATATTTTAACCTTGTACTTTTCCTTATTCTTCTCCGCTTTGACACTGCTATAATAATACTTTTGTGCAATCCCATAGGCCAGTAGCTCTTTTTGGAAAAAGAAAACTCAAGACAAAGTGGCTAAGGCTCCTCGTGGTAATACCAAGGTCATCAAGAAAGCTGCCAAAAAGAAAATCGCTGAGTCTTCAGAGCCACCAGAAGATGTCGATGACTCGGCTGAAGAGGTAAAGTTTGACTCCCTTGACTTCTATCCATATATTTTAATGATAATGATTACTCCCAGGATGATGCGGAGGCCAGCCATGCAGATCATATTGAGGTAATTTGTCTTTCTTCTGACTCAGAACTTGTGCCGGTTCAACGATTTCACCGTGCAGTTCGGAAAGTGAAATGCTGTCACCCTGTTGCTCATTTGGATCAAAAACTTTCTTTGAAGACACAGCAAACCGAAGGGCGTCGCACAACCCGGCACAGTGGTCAACAGGTCACTTCTTCCGGTTTACCTCACACCCCAAACCAGAAACGTCGTCCAGAGGTTGCTTGTTCTCCTGAAAAACGTTATCCTTTGAAAGGTTTCTTCCGTTGCCCTCTCAATTCATCTCATTCAAATTATCAGGCATCTTCTAATTCGTCTGGCGGTTCATCCACCACTCAGCTGCCTCCACTGAAAACCGTCCCTGGGTAAGTGTGTAGCCTTCCCTTCTCTTTCATAACTCAGTTGACAATGCTAATCTTTGTTTTAATATTAGTGCTCAAGCTCGTTTGAGTAAGAAGGCCAAGACCAGCGCCCCTACCGGTGAAGTTGAACCGGAGAAAACTCCTGAGGATCTTGATAAAAATCTTGATAATCTCGTGGATGATTTTGCCCTACCAGAGCCAACTATCAATGCTAATCCGCCGGAAGCTGATCCGGCCATACATGAGGATACCTCAAGCCCACATGTTATGCCTGCAAGTCCGGCTGCTGATCCGCTGAAGTCAATTGCTAATCCGCCGGGCCCAGCCAAGGATGATGACGTTATTGTTACTGGCACTGCTTATACCGCTCCGGGTGATCCAGTTGTCTTGGCAAAACATACCGCCAAGGATGAGTTTATTTCAATGGGCAAGAGGAAGATGGAAACTGATATGTCAAAATATGCTAATCTTTCTGCCCAGGATCTTCATTCCGGTTTCTTGAACCGGCTTTATACAAGTCGAGATAATGATGCTGACTTGGTAAATCTGATGAAGGAACGTTATGAGGTAAACATTTTCCTCCTTATCTTTGTATTTTCACTGCCTTGTATCCTGTAGCCCCCAAGGGTTGGTTTAATTTGTAAAAACAAACCGGAACTTTGAATTTCCAAACTGCACATTGTTGACTTTTAAGTTTTTTGAACAAACACACATTAGCCCCCAAGTGCCAGGATTGAAACTTGTATGAATCCTTGGGACTTTGAATAAGCAGTAAGAACGAATTAATCCGCATTAGCCCCCAAGTGCCAGGATTGAAACTTGTATGAATCCTGGGACTTTGAACAAACACACATTAGCCCCCAAGTGCCAAGCGTAGAACCAGTTGTATGCTTGGGACTTTTGATAAAATATTGAAATGCTCCTCTTGATTTTGGCAGGCTGACATAAACCATCAACGGACGCAGATTACTGATCTTCAAGAAATTATCAAATCTCAGCAAGAAGAATCTTCCAAAGCTAAAGATGAACTTTGAGCCGCTTTAACTTCCATAGAACGACTGAAAGAAGAATTCAAGACGGAACGTGCCAACTGGGACACTGAAAAGGGGACATTGCTGAAACGGGCTGAAGACGCCGAATCTGCACTTAAACCGGTAGCAGAAGAACTTTCTGGGTTAAAGTGCCAAGTAAACGCCATGACTTCCGCAGTATTTGGTAAGTACTCCTTAGCAAATTATTTGAAATACCCATCTCGTAAGGTGCCGGTTGAAATATGAAATTCTTAAACCGTTACAGGGAGCCGCATTACTCATCTGGGCTCAGATGTATGGATGAAGCTGAAAGCAGCGTATACTCTTCTGGAACAACTTTACACCGGTGCTCAACGGGTTATCTGTGCAGCCTCCTATGACAAACCGGCCCCAACACTGATCAAGGATACTCTGACAAGGCTATCCATGGTACCAACATAGCTAGAAGAGGTGAAGCGATCTGCTGCCAGGGCCGACGCTTTGTTGGCACTTACCCGAGCCGAAGCATGGATAGCCGACTTGGATCCGGTTGACCTTGCCAAAGGCTTTCCAAGCACACAAGAAAACGGGGCAGATTTTGATGATGCAGCCCTTAAAAGAGTGACAAGGGAGATGCGTCCTCTGGCGAGTCAGCTGGTAGAAGATGCTGACTTGACAGTTCACCGGTCTTATTATGATGCCAACAACAAACGGGTTAACCCTGTCATTCCGAAGGCGCAAAATCTTATTCCAGGAATTCGTAAGCACACTTATGCCCCTGACATTGATCCGTCAGAACTTATCAATGAAGAAGCTATCTTTCAGGCCTTAACCCGGATTGACTGGACCACCACAAACTTCCAGCCGCTAGGTGGGGAAGAGGAGGCTGAACCGACGCCAGATGACCCATCAACCTCGTATCAACATGGTAATGAGACTTGATCTGGCAATTAGAGTGATGCTCCAGAAACCTTGTTCTGCTGGGAACACCATATTTTGGGCCTTCAAGCGCCTTGTAATAAGCTAGTGGAAATTATTTGATCCGTTGCCCTCGTGTAGTGGGATATACTTTGCGTTGATTTGTCATGAGTTTCAGTACTGGCTTATGTATTTTTACAATATTATGCAGTCCCTGTGCCTGCATAAGGAAAATCTGTCCAGGCGGTTTACCACCGGACTGGTCAAAATACCCAACACAACTTGGTAAGCAACTACGGTTGCAGCAATAATAAATCATACCTGTGATATAAAACATTGTTGTTGGTTTACCAATTGTGATGTGAAGAAAAGGTGAAAACCCAACTTCCACCATGCCACGTTGGCATATATGATATAAAACCGGGTTGTGATGAACACCGGCCGATTGCTAGAGACAAAGTGTCAAAGCCAGACCGGTTTTGAGGGATACCGGATTACCTTTAATTGTATACTTCAACAGAAGATCCATAAGCCATGCTAGGTTAAGAAACTCCGGTTTAACATAGACCTCATGAAAAACAAAAACTTGGCAGAAAAAAGCAAACAAAAAACTGTCGTCGAGGCTTTTCGAGGGCTGCCAGGCCCAAATCGAGGCTTTTCATGGGCTGCCAGGCCACTGAGTTAAACCATTTTGGCAAAGCCTTTTAAGATGGCCCTCCAACTAACCAATCATCGTTTTAACTTTGACAAGTTCAGGGTCTCAATGAGAGTAACTGTCAAACGTTCGACGGGTCGTGCCAGGATTACCTGGATAGGAGTGGCTTACTTGATGAAGGCAGGCTAACCCGGGGTTTTAGGTGAATACACCAGGCTTCCAAGCCGTGGGTCGATACCCATCTACAAGGGTCCTTTCAAACTCTTTGGTATTTGACGCAAAGAGCCCCCAAGTAACTTTGTGAGTTGTGCTCAATGGGTGCCTATGTTTGAGTTGTGCGTAGCAACAAGACTCTCTTTGGCCCCTTGGGTGTGAAGCTCCCAAGCTTTGTTGTGGCATGATAGCTGCATCAGGAGGGTAGTAATGCTATGTTCTCTTTGGTGAATACACCTATGTTTGAACAGGAAGCCCCCATATTAACAGATATTTGAAGAAAAAACGGCGGAGGCCCTACTTGATAGCAAGGATGCCGGTTTATTATATTAATCATAATATATACATTGTTGAAATATGTACATATGAAAAGCCTGTGGCTTCAAGTGTAATAAGGCCGTAGGAGAGCTATGTTCCATGGCCGCCGGGTCTCCTCCTCAGAGCTACGTGAGTCTTCTCGAACGTCAATGAGGTAGTATGATCCGTTGTGCAGATTTTTGCTGACCACAAAAGGCCCTTCCCAAGGTGGGGATAACTTATGCATATCAGTCTGGTCTTGAATGAGCCGAAGTACCAGATCGCCTTCTTGAAAGGTTCTTGTCTTAACCCGGCGGCTGTGATAACACCGAAGGTCTTGCTGATAAACCGCCGACCGAGCCAAAGCCATGTCTCGCTTCTCATCTAACAGGTCCAGAGCCTCTTGGCGTGCTTGCTTGTTATCCGCTTCAACATAATTCGTGACCCGGGGCGAGTCGTGACGAATATCACTTGGGAGGACAGCCTCAGCCCCATAGACCAGGAAAAAGGGTGTATATCCCGAGATCGGTTTGGGGTGGTATTTATGCTCCATAACACTGATGGTAATTCCTCCACCCAACAACCCGGCGTCCGCTTCAAAGCGACCATGAGCCGAGGCTTGATACCCTTCAGGATTTCTTGATTCGCCCTCTCAGCTTGACCATTGGACTGGGGATGAGCCACGGACGCTACATCAAGCCGGATGTGCTCTCGTTGGCAGAACTCCTCCATCCCACCTTTAGAAAGGTTTGTACCATTATCTGTGATGATGCTATGTGGAAAGCCGAAACGGAAAATAATCTTTTTGAGAAATTGAACCGCCGTGGCTGCATCACATTTACTGATGGGCTCCGCTTCAACCCATTTGGTGAACTTGTCAACCGCCACCAACAGGTGGGTCTTCTTGTCCTTAGAACGCTTAAAGGGTCCAACCATATCAAGCCCCCAAGTAGAAAATGGCCAAGTGATGGGGATCATGCGTAACTCCTGAGCAGGAACATGAGCACGACGTGAAAATTTCTGACAAGCGTCACACCGCTTTACCAAGTCTTCCGCATCAGAATGAGCTGTCAACCAGTAGAACCCATGTCGGAAAGCCTTAGCAACCAAGGACTTTGAGCTTGCATGGTGACCGCAATCCCCTTCATGGATTTCCCGTAGAATCTCTTGTCCTTCTTCAGGAGAAACACAACGTTGGAATATGCCTGAAACGCTAGAACGGTGCAACTCGCCATTGTGAATAACCATAGACTTGGACCGCCGGACTATCTTCCTGGCGAAAAGTTCGTCTTCTAGTAATTCGCCCCGGTTCAGATACGCCAGATATGGAACCGTCCAATCCGGAGTGGCATGTAAAACGGCTACCAACTGGGCCTCCGGATCAGGAACAGCTAAATCCTCCTCTGTAGGCAACTTTACAGACGGGTTATGCAAGATATCTAGAAAGGTATTAGGTGGTACCGGTTTACGCTGAGATCCCAGTCGGCTTAGAGCATCTGCTGCTTCATTCTTGCGCCGGTCGATGTGCTCCACCTGATAACCCTTAAAGTGACCTGCTACAATATCCACCTCGCGCCTATAAGCTGCCATGAGCGGGTCTTTAGAATCCCAGGTACCAGAAACTTGCTGAGCCACTAGACCAGAATCTCCAAAGCATCGAACCCGGCTTAAGTTCATTTCCTTAGCTACACGAAGACCGTGGAGCAAAGCCTCGTACTCTGCTGCATTGTTAGTACAAGGAAACATTAAGTGGAGAACATAACAAATCTTATCTCCTCGAGGGGAAGTGAGGACAACTCCAGCCCCCGAGCCTTCCAGCTGCCTGGATCCATCAAAGTGAATGGTCCAGTTTGTATTATCCGGTTTGTCTTCTGGTGCCTGTAACTTGGTCCAATCATTGATGAAGTCCACAAGCGCCTGAGATTTGATGGCTGTTTGGGGTGTATACTTCAAACTATGGGGACCGAGCTCGATCGCCCACTTCGCGACCCGGCCAGTTGCCTCTCTATTCTGGATTATATCACCCAAGGGAGCAGAACTAACCACTGTAATAGGATGGCCTTGAAAATATTGCTTGAGTTTCCTACTTGCCATGAAAACTCCATACACTAGCTTCTGCCAATGCGGATATTTTTGCTTTAATTCGATCAGTACTTCACTGATATAATAAACTGGTCGTTGAACCGGATATTCTTTCCCAGCCTCCTTACGCTCAACCACAATCGCCACACTAACCGCTCGGGCATTGGCAGCCACGTACAACAGTAGAGGTTCATTATCAACTGGAGCAGCAAGGACTGGCGGTTCAGCTAGCTGCCGCTTCAACTCCTCGAATGCCGCATCAGTGGCGTCACTCTAGACGAATTTTTCTGTTTTCTTCAACATCTGATACAGGGGAATCGCCTTCTCTCCCAAACGGCTGATAAATCGGCTGAGGGCTGCAATCTGGCCGGCCAGGCGCTGAACATCATTGATACATGCCGGTTTAGCCAAGGATGTGATTGCTTTGATCTTTTCCGGATTTGCCTCAATACCTCTGTTAGACACAAGAAAGCCCAATAGTTTGCCTGCCGGAACACCAAAAACACATTTGTCCGGGTTGAGCATCATTTTGTAAACCCGAAGATTGTCAAACGTCTCCTTGAGATCATTTATCAGGGTTTCCTGCTTCCTGGATTTCACCACAATGTCATCCACATAGGCATGAACATTACGGCTGATCTGCTTGTGAAGACAATTTTGCACACAACACTGGTAGGTTGCTTGGGCACTCTTGAGCCCAAAGGGCATAGAAACATAGCAGAAGGCTCCAAAGGGAGTGATGAAGGCTGTTTTCTCCTGGTCCATAACTGCCATTTTAATCTGATGATAACCTGAATAAGCATCCAGAAACTCAGGCGCTCACAACCCGCCGTTGCATCAATGATCTGATCGATACATGGGAGAGCGAAAGGATCTGCCGGGCAAGCTTTGTTCAAATCAGTGTAGTCCACACACATACGCCAAGTGCCATTTTTCTTAAGAACAAGCACCGGATTAGCCAACCATTCGGGATGAAACACTTCGACGATAAATCCAGCTGCCAGCAGCCGGGCTACCTCTTCACCGATGGCCTTGCGTCTTTCTTCATTAAAGCGGCGAAGGTACTGCTTGACTGGTTTAAACTTAGGATCAATATTTAATGTGTGCTCAGCGAGTTCCCTCGGTACACCTGGCATGTCAGAAGGTTTCCATGCAAAGATGTCCCGGTTCTCACGGGTGAACTCGATGAGCGCGCTTTCCTATTTCGGATCCAGATTTGCATTGATACTAAACTGCTTGGATGAATCACCAGGGACGAAGTCAACAAGCTTAGTCTCATTAGCCGGTTTGAACGTCAGGGCCGGGTCATGTTCAATCGTAGGTTTCTTCAGAGGGGTCATATCCGCCGGATCAACATTGTCTTTATAGAATTTCAGCTCCTCCGTGGCACAAACCGATTCTGCATAAGCTGCTTCACCTTCCTTGCAATCCAAGGCAATCCTTCGGCTCCCATGTACTGTGATCGTCCCCTTATAACCTGGCATCTTGAGCTGTAGATAGACATAACAGGGCCTCGCCATGAATTTCGCGTAAGCCGACCGTCCAAATAGCGCGTGATATGGACTCTGGATTTTCACCACTTCAAAGGTCAAAGTCTCAGACCTGGAATCAAACTCATCTCCAAACACAACTTCCAAAGCAATCTTTCCCACAGGGTAGGCCGATTTACCTGGTACCACACCATGAAAGATAGTGTTTGACGGTTTAAGATTCTTATCCGTCAAATCCATGCGACGGAAAGTCTCATAGTATAGGATGTTGATACTGCTCCCTCCATCCATCAAAACCTTGGCAAACTTATATCCCCCCACTTGAGGCGCTACCACCAAGGCTAGCTGGCCCGGATTGTCAACCCGGGGCGGGTGATCCTTCCTGCTCCACACAATAGGCTGCTCCGACCATCGTAGATAATGCGGTATAGCCGGTTCAACAGTATTGAATGCCCTCTTGTGAAGTTTCTGATCCCGCTTGCACAAGCTGGTAGTGAACACATGATACTGTCCGCTGTTCAACTGCTTGGGGTGACTCTGGTAACCTGACTGTTGCTGATTCCCTTGGTTATTCTGCTGGTTATTACCATGGTTGTTCTGATGGCCCTGGTTGTTCTGAAATCCAGAGCTTGAACCGCCGCCCCCATGGAAACCTAGGCCTGAACCGCCCGGTGGATCCTGATCATACCGGTATAAATCAGAATTTTTGAACTCCCTCATTATGTGACAATCTTTCCAAAGATGTGTGGCAGGGGCCTCCTTGGTTCCATGCTTCAGGCAGGGCTGGTTTAACAAACGCTCTAGATTCATGCCGCGCTGGGGCGGTTTACCTTTGCGACGCTGCATATTTGTGTTAGCCACCAAATCTGAATTATCCGCTTTACGCTTACTATTATTCCCATGGCCCCCTTGGTTGTGGTGCTGCCCTTTTGCACCGTCGTTCTTCTTTCCCTTCTCCGGTTTGTCCTCCTCTGAATCCGGATCCTTGGTATTATCTGAATCGGCATATTTAACTAAAGCGGCCATGAGTGTTGACATGTCGTTGCAATGACGTTTGAGCCTTCCCAACTTCTGTTTCAACGGCTTGAAACGGCAATTGCCCTCCAACGTTAATACCGCGGTATCTGCATTAATACGATCTGACGAATGCAAAATCGTCGAGACTCATTTAACCCAATGGGTGATGGACTCCCCTTCCTCTTGGACACAAACGGCCAGATCCACAATTGACATCGGCTGCTTGCACGTATCCTTGAAGTTCTGGATAAACTAGCGCTTTAATTCGGCCCATGAGTCGATAGAGTTGGTTGGCAAGCTCTTCAACCAAGTGTGAGTTGTTCCTTCCAGCATCATGGTGAAATATTTAGCACAAACCGCCTCATCCACATCTAACATCTCCATTGCCATCTCATAGCTCTCCACCCACGCCTCTGGCTGCAACTCGGCGGTGTAATTTGGTACCTTGCGAGGTCTCTTGAAATCCTTGGGCAATCGCACATTACGCAATGCGGGAGTTAAACATGGTACCCCTAGGGAACTAAACATTACCCCTGGCTCCACGGAGGCAGTGGGGTGAACCGGAGTATGATGTCGTGCTTCGTGTCGTGCTGTCAACTCGGCCCCCCGTCGTGCATGGCCGTGGTCCACAACATCTTGCGCATTAGCACCTCCCTCGGCCGGGTTGTTCCCCCATGGCGAATTTCGGTGGCGTGCGCTACTGGATACGGCCGGTTCGTCCTCCATGTGTCTGCTATAACTCCAGCTTGGACAGGGAGTGGAATGAATCCTCTCACGGCTGTGTGAATACGCTTGGTGTTGATTCAGTGCTGTCTGAAGGAGATCCCTGGCCCGACGTGCTTCCACTGCTACTGGTGATTCGTCGTCGGTTGGGAGAGCCGCCAGGCGTGAAGCGGCGGCCACAATATTATCCAACGAGTTGGAATAATGCCCGGGCGGCGTTGATGATACAATGTTGTTCTGGCGAGGCAGGTTTGTTGCGCGTGGCTGAACCGGCGCTCCTGCTTCCGGAGCCCCCGCCCGGTTTGGCGCGGGTTGATTACCGGCTCCTGCACCTGGCGTGTTGAAAAGATTTTGTGGCTCATAAGCCGACGGGAGACGAGATCGGTACCTTCTTCTCATGACCTCCTCTGAAGCGTTCTGGTCTAGTCTAATCTGGTAAGCCTGTGCTTCCAACTCGGCCCGCTCTGTGGCCATCCTAGCGTTCTCTGCTGCCAGGTCCGCTTTAGCCTGGGCTATCTGATCTTTTACCTTTAGAATCTCCGCATTGTGCTGATCCCTGGCTGCTGCATCTACCTCCGCGGACATCAGTGCCGCTAGAGCATCGAACAAATCAGACAAGACTTGGGCCGGAGGCGGCGCCGAGCTTCCTGCACCTGCTGGCGTGGCCGTTGTTGAACCGGAGAGTACTGCTGCAGCGGTAGATGAATGAGGCGCCGGTCGTGTGCCGGCCATGAAGATAGCGGCCCGGTTTGGCAGACCGGGGGAATCCGGAATACTGTTGCCCTCGGCTCCTCCCTCAATCCGGCCGTCGAACAAAAGGTAGAGCGATTCGGTTTCTCCGGAAGACTCATCATCACTGCGGACTATGTTTTCTCCATCAGAGATTGGTTCCTCCTCGTAACCCGAACCGTGGACGACACCCACGAAAACATGCCTGGCCTCAGGCTGAACCGGTGAAGAACCAGCATGCCGAGCCGTCTCGATGATGTCGGTGCAGGTGTCCGGCTCGGGGGCCAGTTCGCCGATCTTGCCGATGAAGACGTGAATCCCACCAAAGGGGACCCGGTACCCATATTCAATTGAATCATCCTCGGGACCCCATCCTGCGTTGTCGATGTAGAGCTTGCCGCGGCGACTCTTTGTCATCCGGCCCACAGCGTATCCCTTCAGTCCATCGAATGCCCTTGAAGAACTCGAAACCATCGTGCGATAGCCCCACGGTGGGCGCAAACTGTCGTGGAATTGTCACGGCAGATGTCCTCATGGAAGGACTTAGTCGTGGAGCCATCACTACGGGTTAGCTTGAAGGGGTTAAACCGGACAAAGGGACACGAGAGTTTATACTAGTTCGGCCCCTTCGATGAAGGTAAAAGCCTACGCCTAGTTGTGATTGGTATTGCTGGGGTTTCAAAGACCAGGGAGCGAATCCGCTTTGTCTGGCTTCGAGTTGTTGTTTTCTTTTTTCTGAACCACCGCCGGGCCACCCCTTTATATATTCAGGAGGATCCCGGCCGGTCTACGGAGTCCCGAGGCTGGATCATACAAGTGTCCGCCTCGGTCTCTTCTTTCTTATCTTACAATGCAAGTTTATACAATCATGGCGGTTTACTATCATGGGCCCTAAACCGCCTGTGGGCTCTGGGCCTCTAAGCTTCATCCGTAAAGCGCCATCCTCTGGGTTTCCTTGGGCTTCAGTATAACTGAAGGTGAACCGGCCCCTCCTGGGCGGTTTACCCTCAGTGGTTATATCTTCAACACCTCCCTTGCCTCTTATTACTATATCCAGTCGTTGTTTTGATGCTACTCATCATCTTGTTTCCAACAAGCTTGAGCTTGCTCGATTCAGAGCTCATTTGCAGAAGTTATGGCAGTTCTGGTTTTCCTTGGAGTATACTTGTTTCATGGAAGTGGCATATGTTTGGTGCCAGCGATACTACCGCGGGGCCAGAGCGGCAGTACCGCGTATCGCCACAAGCGGTAGTACCGCTATCTCACAATGGTACTACCGCCCATGGCCATAAGCAGTAGTACGGCTCTGACTTCATGCTGGTACCGCCTCGACTCGAGACGTGGTTTTCTCATGTCGGGTTCAGCAGCAGTAGTAGCGGCAGTGGGAGCGGTTGTGCCGCTCGTGTGTAGTAGTACCGCTGGGCCAAGCGGCAGTACCGCCGCTGCCAACGGTAGTACCGCTGGCCCCAGCGGTAGTGCCGCTCATACGGCTCTGCCTCGCCCTCTGCTTTGCTCCGCTCTCTATGTTCTACCGCACGGGCAGTAGTACCGCTCGGCGCGGACTGAGCACATAACGGTTGGATTCGGGAGCTCCTATAAAGGGGGTCTTCTTCCCCATTAAGCCTTATCTCTTGAGCTCGTGTTCGTCCCCATTGTTGACCTTCTTCGAGCTTGCTAACTCTCAATCCCTCCATGGATTCTTGCTAATTTTGGGGGGAAAGGAGAGAGGAGATCTAGATCCACATTTCCACCAATCACTTTCTCCTCTATGTGAGGGGAACCTCTTGGATCTAGATCTTGGAGTTCTTGGTGTTCTCCTTTTTGTTCTTCCTCTCATTTTCCTCCCTAGCATTAGTTGCTTTGGTGGGATTTGGGGGAGAAGGACTTGGGCACTCCATGTGCCCTTGCCATTGCATTTGGTGCATCGGTTTGAGTTCTCCACGGTGATACGTGGAAGTTACAAGTTGAGAAGCTTATTACTCTTGGGTGCACCGGACACGGCTAAACAATCAACTTGTTTGTCTACAACGATATGACCGAGGGCTTCTTCTAAGCTCTACAACGATATGACCGAGGTGGAAATCTGTGGAGGGGGGCACCGGACACGGCTAAACAATCAACTTGTTTGTCTATGGGGTGCCCCCTCCCCCCTATATAAAGGAGTGGAGGAGGGGAGGGCCGGCCCTCTCATGGCGCGTACAAGGGGGGAGTCCTACTCCCGGTGGGAGTAGGATTCCCCCTTTCCCTAGTTGGAGTAGGAGAAGAGGGAAGGAGGAGAGAGGAAGAAGGAAAAGGGGGCGCCGCCCCCCTTCCCTAGTCCAATTCGGACCCAAGGGGGAGGGGCCGTGCAGCCTGCCCTAGCCGCCCCTCTCTCCAGTAAGGCCCATTAAGGCCCAATAACTCCCCGGGGGGCTCCGGTAAACCCCCCCCCCCGGGGGGTACTCCGGTAAATGCCCGAACTCATCCGGAACCCTTCCGATGTCCAAACATAGCCTTCCAATATATCGATCTTTATGTCTCGACCATTTCGAGACTCCTCGTCATGTCTGCGATCACATCCGGGGCTCCTAACTACCTTCGGTACATCAAAACACATAAACTCATAATACCGATCATCATCGAACATTAAGCGTGCGGACCCTACGGGTTCGAGAACTATGTAGACATGACCGAGACTCACTTCCAGTCAATAACAAATAGCGGAACCTGGATGCTCATATTGGTTCCTACATATTCTACGAAGATCTTTATCGGTTAAACCGCATAACAACATACATTGTTCCCTTTGTCATCAGTATGTTACTTGCCCGAGATTCGATCGTCGGTATCTCAATACCTAGTTCAATCTCGTTACCGGCAAGTCCCTTTACTCATTCCGTAATGCATCATCCCGCAACTAACTCATTAGTCACATTGCTTGCAAGGCTTATAGTGATGAGCATTATCGAGAGAGCCCAGAGATACCTCTCCGACAATCGGAGTGACAAATCCTAATCTCGATCTATGCCAACTCAACAAACACCATCGGAGACACCTGTAGAGCATATTTATAATCACCCAGTTATGTTGTGACGTTTTTTTAGGGAAGTTATGTTGTGACGTTTGATAGCACACTAAGTGTTCCTTCGATATTCGGGAGTTGCATAATCTCATAGTCATAGGAATACGTATAAGTTATGAAGAAAGAAATAGCAACAAACTAAATGATCATCGTGCTAAGCTAACGGATGGGTCAAGTCAATCACATCATTCTCTAATGATGTGATCTCGTTAATCAAATGACAACTCATGTCTATGGTTAGGAAACTTAACCATCTTTGATTAACGAGCTAGTCAAGTAGAGGCATACTAGTGACACTCAGTTTGTCTATGTATTCACACATGTACTAAGTTTCCAGTTAATACAATTCTAGCATGAATAATAAAAATTTATCATGATATAAGGAAATATAAATAACAACTTTATTATTGCCTCTAGGGCATATTTCCTTCATTGTTCCCATAAGTTGTTTGCTCACAAAATCCCTATGCATAGGAAGTGGGTTATGCTTAAATGTGTTAGTCATATTCTTTATGATGCTCTCTTTATGTTTCAATTCTTATCTTTTATGTGAGCATCATTGAAATTATCATGCCTAGCTAGAAAGGCATTAAAGAAAAGCGCTTGTTGGGAGACAACCCAACACCTTTACCTAATGTTTTTGTGTGTTCACATGATTATGCTACTGTAGTAATCATGTTTTATTGCTTTTGTTTCAATAAAGTGCCAAGTAAGACCTTTGGGATGATCTATGGTGATAGTTGATTTGATCTTGCTGAAAAACAGAAACTTTTGCGCTCGGGAAAACAATTCTATTTTTTAGCAGAACCATGATAAAATACTGATTACTTTTTCAGAAGATTAATGAACAAATTGCTCATGTTGTCCTAATTTTTCAGAATTTTTGGAGTTATATAAGTATTCGAGAGCTACAGATTACTACAGAGTGTCCTGTTTTTGACAGATTCTGTTTTCGATGCATAGTTTGCATGTTTTCTAGTTTCTATGGCTTATATTGCTTAATATAAATTTTAGAAATGATAGGTTACAGTAGGCATCATGTGAGAAAAATTGTGAATCTTGTCTTGACAGTACCTAAGTGGTGATTTGCTTTCTTATACTAACGGAGCTTACGAGTTTTCTGTTAAGTTTTGTGTTGTGAAGTTTCCAAGTTTCGGGTAAAGATTCGATGGACTACAGAATAAGGAGTGGCAAGATCCTAAGCTTGGGGATGTCCAAGGCATCCCAAGGTAATATTCAAGGACAACCAAGCATCTAAGCTTGGGGATGCCCCGGATGGCATCCCCTCTTTCGTCTTCGTTTATTGGTAACTTTACCTGAGGCTATATTTTTATTCACCACATGATATGAGTTTTGCTTGGAGCGTCATTTTGTTTTATTAGGATTTTTTTGATGTTACTTAGAGTAATTTTTTTCGTCTTTTAGTTCAATAAAAAGGTCAAGTATAGCCTTTACCATGCTTATTTTTCAAGTCTATATGTTGATGTTTTAAAAACAGAAAGTTTGCTGTTATGTTTTGAATATTTGTGAATAGTTAGAACATGATAAAATCTTGAATCTTTTACACAATGAGTAACAACAAATTATCTACAGTGTGGTAATTTTTCAGAATTTTTGGAGTTAAATAAGTATGATTCTTCTTGCATTCTTTACAGACTATCCTGTTTAGACAGATTACTGTTATGATTGCATTGTTTGCATATGTTTGCTTATTTAATGATTCTATTTGATGATAGGAGTATTAAATATGCAGATGCATTTAGTATGCAATTTCAAGTTATAATTTTAGTGATTTTCTACAGTAGAGAATGATAAGGATTAGCATGGATTTATACTAACTTATCTCATGAGTTCTTGTTGAGTTTGGTGTGGATGAAGTTTTTAAGATTTCGGGAAACCGCGATATGCATGAAAGGAATTAAGGAGACACAAAATCTCAAGCTTGGGGATGCCCAAGGCAACCCTAATTAATATTTCAAGAAGTCTCAAGCATCTAAGCTTGGGGATGCCCCGGTAGGCATCCCACCTTTCTTCTTCAACAACTATCAGTCAGTTTTGGTTGAGCCTAAGTGTTTGCTTCTTTACATGATATGTGCTATCCTTGCAATGTCATTTTATTTTGTTTTGCTTTCTGTTTGACTAAAGTACTTAAGATATGAAATTTTATTTATGAGGATTCTTCACATAGTTACATGATTATTCAACTACTCATTGATCTTCACTTATATCTTTCGGAGTAGTTTGTCATTTGCTCTAGTGCTTCACTTATATCTTTTTAGAGCACGACGGTGGTTTTATTTTGAAGAAATTTTTGAACTCATGCTTCACTTATATTATTTTGAGAGTCTTAAACAACATGGTAATTTGCTTAGGTTATGAATTTAGCCCTAATATGATAGGCATCCAAGAGGGATATAATAAAAACTTTCATATAAAGTGCATTGAATACTATGAGAAGTTTGATTCTTTATGATTGTTTTGAGATATGAAGATGGTGATATTAGAGTCATGCTAGTGGAGTAGTTGTGAATTTGAGAGATACTTGTGTTAAAGTTTGTGATTCCCGTAGCATGCACATATGGTGAACCGTTATGTGATGAAGTTGGAGCATGATTTATTTATTGATTGTCTTCCTTATGAGTGGTGGTCGGGGACGAGCGATGATCCTTTCCTACCAATCTATCATCCTAGGGGCATGCGCGTAGTACTTCGTTTCGATGACTAATAGATTTTTGCAATAAGTATGTGAGTTCTTTATGACTAATGTTGAGTCCATGGATTATACGCACTCTCACCCTTCCACCATTGCTAGCCTCTCTTGTGCCGCGCAACTTTCGCCGGTACCATACACCCATCATTACCTTCCTCAAAACAGCCACCATACCTACCTATTATGGCATTTCCATAGCCATTCCGAGATATATTGCCATGCAACTCTCCACCGTTTTGTTTATTATGACACACTCCATCATTCTCATATTGCTTTGCATGATCATGTAGTTGACATCGTATTTGTGGCAAAGCCACCATTCATAATTCTTTCATACATGTCACTCTTGATTCATTGCACATCCCGGTACACCGCCGGAGGCATTCATATAGAGTCATATTTTTTTCTAAGTATCGAGTTGTAATTCTTGAGTTGTAAGTAAATAAAAGTGTGATGATCTTCATTATTAGAGGATTGTCCCATGTGAGGAAATAAAAAAATAATAAAAGAGAAAGGCCAAAAAAAGAGAAGGCCCAAAAAAATGAGAGAAAAAGAGAGAAGGGGCAATGCTACTATCCTTTTACCACCCTTGTGCTCCAAAGTAGCACCATGATCTTCATGATAGAGAGTCTCCTATGTTGTCGCTTTCATATACTAGTGGGAAACTTTCATTATAGAACCTGACTTGTATATTTCAATGATGGGCTTCCTCAAAATGCCCTAGGTCTTCGTGAGCAAGCGAGTTGGATGCACACCCACTTAGTTTCTTTTTGAGCTTTCATACACTTATAGCTCTAGTGCATCTGTTGCATGGCAATCCCTACTCACTCACATTGATATCTATTGATGGGCATCTCCATAGCCATCGATACGCCTAGTTGATGTGAGACTATCTTCTCCTTTTTGTCTTCTCCAGAACCACCGTTCTATTCCACCTATAGTGCTATGTACATGGCTCACACTCATGTATTGCGTCAAGATTGAAAAAGTTTGAGAACATCAAAAGTATGAAACAATTGCTTGACTTGTCATCGGGGTTGTGCATGATTCAAATATTTTGTGTGATGAAGATAGAGCATAGACAGACTATATGATTTTATAGGGATAACTTTCTTTGGCCATGTTATTTTGAGAAGACATAATTGCTTTGTTAGTGTGCTTGAAGTATTATTATTTTTATGTCAATATTAAACTTTTGTTTTGAATCTTATGGATCTGAATATTCTTGCCACAATAAAGAGAATTACATGGATAAATATGTTAGGTAGCATTCCACATCAAAAATTCTGTTTTTATCATTTACCTACTCGAGGGCGAGCAGGAATTAAGCTTGGGGATGCTTGATACGTCTCCAACGTATCTATAATTTTTGATTGTTCCATGCTATTATATTATCAATCTTGGGTGTTTTATATGCATTTATATGATTTTTGGGACTAACCTATTAACCTAGAGCCCAGTTTCAGTTTCTGTTTTTTCCTTGTTTTTGAGTACTACAGAAAAGGAATACCAAACGGAGTCCAATTGACGTGCCAATTTTTGATGATTTTTTATGGACCAAAAGAAACCCCAGAGTAAAAGAGTTGGGACAGAAGAGTCCCGAGCCATCCACGAGGGTGGAGGGCGCGCCCTACCCCCTGGGCGCGTCCCCCTATCTCGTGGTCGACTCGGAGACCCCCCTGATGTGAGACCAACGCCAAAATTTCCTATAAATACAGAAACCTCCAGAAAATAACCTAAATCGGGAGTTCCGCCACCGCAAGCCTTTGTAGCCACCAAAAACCAATCGGGACCCTGTTCCGGCACCCTGCCGGAGGGGGATCCATCATCGGTGGCCATCTTCATCATCCCGACGCTCTCCATGACGAGGAGGGAGTAGTTCACCCTCGGGGCTGAGGGTATGTACCAGTAGCTATGTGTTTGATCTCTCTCTCTCGTGTTCTTGATTTGGCACGATCTTGATGTACCGCGAGCTTTGCTATTATAGTTGGATCTTATGATGTTTCTCCCCCTCTATCTCCTTGTGATGAATTGAGTTTTCCCTTTGAAGTTATCTTATCGGATTGAGTCTTTAAGGATTTGAGAACACTTGATGTATGTCTTGCATGTGCTTGTCTGTGGTGACAATGGGATATTCACGTGATCCACTTGATGTATGTTTTAGTGATCAACTTGCGAGTTATGTGACCTTGTGAACTTATGCATAGGGGTTGGTACACGTTTTCGCCTTGACTCCCCGGTAGAAAGGCACTCTTTGAAGTTCTTTGTGTTGGATGAATAGATGAATCCGAGATTGTGTGGTGCATATCGTATAATCATACTCGCGGATACTTGAGGTGATATTAAAGTATCTAGGTGACATTAGGGTTTTGGTTGATTTGTGTCTTAAGGTGTTATTTTACTACGAACTCTGGGGCTGTTTGTGACACTTATAGGAATAGCCCAATGGATTGATCGGAAAGAATAACTTTGAGGTGGTTTCGTACCCTACAATAATCTCTTTGTTTGTTCTCCGCTATTAGTGACTTTGGAGTGACTCTTTGTTGCATGTTGAGGGATAGTTATATGATCTAATTATGTTATCCTTGTTGAGAGAATTTGCACTAGTGAAAGTATGAGCCCTAAGCCTTGTTTCGAAGCATTGCAATATAGTTTGTGCTCACTTTTATCATTAGTTACCTTGCTTTTTTATATATTCATATTACAAAAACCTATATCTACCATCCATATTGCACTTGTATCACCATCTCTTCGCCTAACTAGTGCACCTATACAATTTACCATTGTATTGGGTGTGTTGGGGACACAAGAGACTCTTTGCTATTTGGTTACAGGGTTGTTTGAGAGAGACCATCTTCATCCTACGCCTCCCACGGATTGATAAACCTTAGGTCATCCACTTGAGGGAAATTTGCTGCAGTCCTACAAACCTCTGCACTTGGAGGCCCAACAACGTCTACAAAAAGAAGGTTGTCTAGTAGACATCAACTCCCACTCCTCCAAGTCTGCCACCACATCAGCAGACTCCTGCTCCTCCAAGTCCGCCACCGCGTCAGCCCACTCCTCCTCCTCCAAGTCCGGCACCGCATCAGCCGACTCCTCCTCCTCCAAGTCTGGCAGCGCGTCAGCCGACTCCTCCTCGTCCAAGTCCTCCACCGCGTCAGCCGACTCCTCCTCCTCCAAGTTCGGCACCGCGTCAACCGACTCCTCCTCCTACAAGTCAGGCACCGTCTCAGCGGGCTCTGCTGCCTCTGTAGGGTAATGTAGTATTTCAAAAAAATTCCTACGATCACCCAAGATCTATCTAGGAGAAGCATAGCAACGAGCGGGGAGAGTGTGTCTACATACCCTCGTAGACCGAAAGCGGAAGTGTTTAGTAACGCGGTTGATGTAGTGGAACGTCTTCGCGATCCAACCGATCTAGTACCGAATGCACGGCACCTCCGCGTTCTGCACACGTTCATCTCGGTGACGTCCCTCGAACTCTAGATCCAGCTGAGGCTGAGGGAGAGTTTCATTAGCACGACGGCGTATTGACGGTGATGATGAAGTTACCGACGCAGGGCTTCGCTTAAGCACTACAACAATATGACCGAGGTGGAAAACTGTGGAGGGGGCACCACACGCGGCTAAAGATCAACTTGTGTGTCTATGGGGTGCCCCTGGCCATGTATATAAAGGACGAAGGAAGAGGAGGCTGGCCTAGGAGGGGCGCACCTATAGGGGGAGTTCAACTAGGATTCCTAATCCTAGTTGGAGTCCCCTTCCTTTTCCAAGAGGAGAGAAAGGGAAGGAGTAGGAGAGGGAGAAGGAAAGAGAGGGGGCGCCGCCCCCTCTAGTCCAATTCGGACTTGCCATGGGGGGCGCGCAGCCACCCCTTGAGGCCCTTCTCTCCTTTCTTGTATGGCCCATTAAGGCCCACTACTTCCCCCGGCGAATTCCCGTAACTCTCCGGTACTCCGAAAAATACCTGAATCACTCGGAACCTTTATGATGTCTGAATATAGCCTTCCAATATATCGATCTTTACATCTCGACCATTTCGAGACTCCTCGTCATGTCCATGATCTCATCCAGGACTCCGAACAACCTTCGGTACATCAAATCACATAACTCATAACACAAACCGTCATCGAACGTTAAGCATGCGGACCCTAAGGGTTCGAGAACTATGTAGACATGACCGAGACACATCTCCGGTCAATAACCAATAGTGGAACCTGGATGCTCATATTGGCTCCTACATATTCTACGAAGATCTTTATCGGTCAAACCACATAACAACATACGTTGTTCCCTTTGTCATTGGTATGTTACTTGCCCGAGATTCGATCGTCGGTATCATCATACCTAGTTCAATCTCGTTATCGGCAAGTCTCTTTACTCGTTTCGTAATGCATCATCCAGCAACTAACTCATTAGTCACATTGCTTGCAAGGCTTATAGTGATGTGCATTACCGAGAGGGCCCGGAGATACCTCTCCGACAATTGGAGTGACAAATCCTAATCTCGATCTATGCCAACTCAACAAACACCATCGGAGACACCTGTAGAGCATCTTTATAATCACCCAGTTACGTTGTGACGTTTGATAGCACACTAAGTGTTCCTCTGATATTCAGGAGTTGCATAATCTCATAGTCATAGGAACATGTATAAGTCATGAAGAAAGCAATAGCAATAAACTAAACGATCATAGTGCTAAGCTAACGGATGGGTCTTGTCCATCACATCATTCTCTAATGATGTGATCCCGTTCATTAAATGACAACACATGTCTATGGCTAGGAAACTTAACCATCTTTGATTAACGAGCTAGTCTAGTAGAGGCATACTAGGGACACTCTGTTTGTCTATGTATTCACACATGTACTAAGTTTCCGGTTAATACAATTCTAGCATGAATAATAAAAAATTATCATGATATAAGTAAATATAAATAACAACTTTATTATTGCCTATAGGGCATATTTCCTTCAGCCTCAGCAACAACGAAAGAGAGGCGCCGCAGCTACGTCGGCTAGCGGTACAACAGGGGGCAAGAAATACAAATTTGGTCCAAGCCTCAAGCCTCTTCCAAAGTTGCCTTACCACATGACTGACGAGGAAACCGACGCCCAATTGAAGGCCCATTTTGGACTGAAACCGCCCCCGCTGCCAGAGGAGAAAGTACCTAAGTAAGTGGTAAAACACTTTATTGATAATGCTCAACCGGCTGTGAAGCATAGGGACTTAAACCGGCTGTAAAACAACTCCTGGGCATCGAGGCCTTCGAAACGTTTAAACAGGGGGAACTAAAACGAAAATATGTCTGCGGTGAACCTCTGGTCAAGCCCGAGGAGATCCTGCGTCTACCAACGAGAATGTATGAATTGCATCAATGGTACTTGAGAGAAGCAAAGACTACCGATTGAGAGTCCTTCATGGTGGGAATCAAGGAAGAGCACTACTACCATGCAAAAGATTTGTGGGTTGAGTTTCAAGAAATGTTTTAGTTATTCAATCAAGACGCACTTGACAAATTTATCGTCAGTTGCTATTGTATGTAAGTGGTTTCTTTTTGTAATTTAAGTCTCTAGCTACCAGTAGTGCTCGTTCATTACCTGTAATTATCCTCACTATATTCTTTTCTGTGGTATTATGCAGAATGAAGATGTATGAAATGAAAAGAGTTGGACCTATGGCATTGGGTTCATTGACCCAAATACCATTAATCAAGAGACATAGTCATGTGAATATGATCGACCATATACATAGAAAAGTTTGCTAGAGTTCTTGAAGCACCTAAATACCCAACCAGAAATACTATTTCCTCACAACTTCGAGTGAGTGACATCGTCTTGTCTACAAATTCCGTTTTTGCTTACTAGATGTTAATAAGTGTAGTTGATGAGTATGCACTATTGGAAATATGCCCTAGAGGCAATAATAAAAGTATTATTATTATATTTCCTTGTTCATGATAATTGTCTTTTATTCATCCTATAACTGTATTATCCGGAAATCGTAATACACGTGTGAATACATAGACCACAATATGTCCCTAGTGAGCCTCTAGTTGACTAGCTCGTTGTGATCAACAGATAGTCATGGTTTCCTGGCTATGGACATTGGATGTCGTTGATAACGGGATCACATCATTAGGAGAATGATGTGATGGACAAGACCCAATCCTAAGACTAGCACAAAAGATCGTGTAGTTCATTTGCTAGAGCTTTGCCAATGTCAAGTATCTCTTCCTTTAACCATGAGATCGTGTAACTCCTGGATACCGTAGGAGTGCTTTGGGTGTATCAAACGTCACAACGTAACTGGGTGACTATAAAGGTGCACTACAGGTATCTCCGAAAGTATCTATTGTTTTATGCGGATCGAGACTGGGATTTGTCACTCCGTGTAAACGGAGAGGTATCTCTGGGCCCACTCGGTAGGACATCATCATATGCGCAATGTGACCAAGGAGTTGATCACGGGATGATGTGTTACGGAACGAGTAAAGTGACTTGCTGGTAACGAGATTGAACAAGGTATCGGTATACCGACGATCGAATCTCGGGCAAGTAAAATACCGCTAGACAAAGGGAATTGTATACGGGATCGATTGAGTCCTTGACATCGTGGTTCATCCGATGAGATCATCGTGGAACATGTGGGAGCCAACATGGGTATCCAGATCCCGCTGTTGGTTATTGACCGGAGAACGTCTCGGTCATGTCTGCATGTCTCCCGAACCCGTAGGGTCTACACACTTAAGGTTCGATGACGCTAGGGTTATAAAGGAAGCTTGTATGTGGTTACCGAATGTTGTTCGGAGTCCCGGATGAGATCCCGGACGTCACAAGGAGTTCCGGAATGGTCCGGAGGTAAAGATTTATATATAGGAAGTCCTGTTTCGGGCATCGGGACAAGTTTCGGGGTCATCGGTATTGTACCGGGACCACCGGAAGGGTCCCGGGGGCCCACCGGGTGGGGCCACCTGCCCCGGGGGGCCACATGGGCTGTAGGGGGTGCGCCTTGGCCCACATGGGCCAAGGGCACCAGCCCCAAGAGGCCCATGCGCCTAGGGAACCCTAGAGGGAAGAGTCCTCAAGGGGGAAGGCACCTCCGAGGTGCCTTGGGGAGGATGGACTCCTCCCCCCCCTCTTGGCCGCCGCACCAGATGCCATCTGGAGGCTGGCCGCCGCCCCTTGGGGTGGGAAACCCTAAAGGGGGCGCAGCCCTCCCCTTCCCCTATATATATGAGGCCTAGGGGCTGCCCATAACACGCGATTTGATCTCTCGTTGGTGCAGCCCTGCCCCTCTCCCTCCTCCTCCTCTCCCATGGTGCTTGGCGAAGCCCTGTGGGATTACCACGCTCCTCCACCACCACCACGCTGTTGTGCTGCTGCTGGATGGAGTCTTCCTCAACCTCTCCCTCTCTCCTTGTTGGATCAAGGCGTGGGAGACGTCACCGGGCTGTACGTGTGTTGAACGCGGAGGTGCCGTCCGTTCGGCACTAGGATCATCGGTGATCTGAATCACGACGAGTACGACTCCATCAACCCCGTTCACTTGAACGCTTCCACTTAGCGATCTACAAGGGTATGTAGATGCACTCCCCTTTCTACTCGTTGCTGGTCTCTCCATAGATAGATCTTGGTGTTGCGTAGGAAAATTTTGAATTTCTGCTACGTTCCCCAACAGTGGCATCATGAGCTAGGTCTATTGCGTAGATTCTTTGCACGAGTAGAACACAAAGTAGTTGTGGGCGTTGATGTTGTTCAATATGCTTACCGTTACTAGTCCAATCTTGTTTCGACGGTATTGTGGGATGAAGCGGCCCGGACCGACCTTACACGTACTCTTACGTGAGACAGGTTCCACCGATTGACATGCACTTGGTGCATAAGGTGGCTAGCGGGTGCCAGTCTCTCCCACTTTAGTCGGAACGGATTCGATGAAAAGGGTCCTTATGAAGGGTAAATAGCAATTGGCATATCACGTTGTGGTCTTGCGTAGGTAAGAAACGTTCTTGCTAGAAACCCATAGCAGCCACGTAAAACATGCAACAACAATTAGAGGACGTCTAACTTGTTTTTGCAGGGTATGCTATGTGATGTGATATGGCCAAGAAGAATGTGATGAATGATATGTGATGTATGAGATTGATCATGTTCTTGTAATAGGATTCACGACTTGCATGTCGATGAGTATGACAACCGGCAGGAGCCATAGGAGTTGTCTTTATTTTTTGTATGACCTGCGTGTCATTGAAGAACGCCATGTAACTTACTTTACTTTATTGCTAAACGCGTTAGCCATAGAAGTAGAAGTAGTCGTTGGCGTGACAACTTCATGAAGACACGATGATGGAGATCATGATGATGGAGATCATGGTGTCATGCCGGTGACGATGATGATCATGGAGCCCCGAAGATGAAGATCAAAAGGAGCAAAATGATATTGGCCATATCATGTCACTATTTGATTGCATGTGATGTTTATCATGTTTATGCATCTTGTTTACTTAGGACGACGGTAGTAAATAAGATGATCCCTTACAAAATTTCAAGAAGTGTTCTCCCCTAACTGTGCACCGTTGCTACAGTTCGTCGCTTCTAAGCACCACGTGATGATCGGGTGTGATGGATTCTTACGTTCACATACAACGGGTGTAAGACAGTTTTACACAGCGAAAACACTTAGGGTTAACTTGACGAGCCTAGCATGTGCAGACATGGCCTCGGAACACGGAGACCGAAAGGTCGAGCATGAGTCGTATGGTAGATACGATCAACATGAAGATGTTCACCGATGATGACTAGTCCGTCTCACGTGATGATCGGACATGGCCTAGTTGACTCGGATCATGTGATCACTTAGATGACCAGAGGGATGTCTATCTGAGTGGGAGTTCATAAGATGAACTTAATTATCCTGAACATAGTCAAAAGACCTTTTACAAATTATGTCGTAGCTCGCACTATAGTTCTACTGTTTAGATATGTTCCTAGAGAAAATATAGTTTGAAAGTTGAAAGTAGCAATTATGCGGACAGTAGAAAGCTTATGTCCTTAATGCACTGCTCAGTGTGCTGAACCCCAAACGTCGTTTGTGGATGTTTCGAACATCGAACATACACGTTTTGATAACTACGTGATAGTTCAGTTAAATGGTTTAAGTAGAGGCACCAAAGACGTTTTCGAAACGTCGCGGAACATATGAGATGTTTCAAGGGCTGAAATTGGGATTTCAGGCTCGTGCCCACGTCAAGAGGTATGAGACCTCCGACGATTTTCTTAGCCTGCAAACTAAGGGAGAAAAGCTCAATCGTTGAGCTTGTGCTCAGATTGTCTGAGTGCAACAATCACTTGAATCGAGTGGGAGTTGATCTTCCAGATAAGATAGTGATGTTTCCCCAAAGTCATTGCCACCAAGCTGCTAGAGCTTCGTGATGAACTATAACATATCAGGGATAGATCCTTGAAATATTCGTGATGTTTGACACCGCGAAAGTAGAAATCAAGAAGGAGCATCAATTGTTGATGGTTGGTGAAACCACTAGTTTCAAGAAGGGAAAGGGCAAGAAGGGATACTTCATGAAACGGCAATTCAGCTGCTGCTTTAGTGAAGAAACCCAAGGTTGAACCCAAACCCGAGACTAAGTGCTTCTGTAATAAAGGGAACAACCACTGGAGCAGAATTACCCTAGATACTTGGTAGATGAGAAGGCTGGCAAGGTCGATAGAAGTATATTGGATATACATTATGTTAATGTGTACTTTACTAGTACTCCTAGTAGCACCAGGGTATTAGATACCGGTTCGGTTGCTAAGTATTAGTAACTCGAAATAAAAGCTACGGAATAAACGGAGACTAGCTAAAGGTGACGATATATGTTGGAAGTGTTTCCAAGGTTGATATGATCAAGCATCGCACGCTCCCTCTACCACCGAGATTGGTGTTTGCGTTGAGCATAGACATGATTGGATTATGTCTATCGCAATACGGTTATTCATTTAAGGAGAATAATGGTTACTCTGTTTATTTGAATAATACCTTCAATGGTCTTACACCTAAAATGAATGGTTTATTGAATCTCGATCGTAGTGATACACATGTTCATGCCAAAAGATAGTAATGATAGTACCACCTATTTGTGGCACTGCCACGTAAGTCATATCGGTATAAAATGCATGAAGAAGCTCCATGTTGATGGATCTTTGGACTCACTCATTTTTGAAAAGTTTGAGACATGCGAACCATGTCTATTGGTATATATGCATGAAGAAACTCCATGCAAATGGATCGTTTGGACTCACTTGATTTTGAATCACTTGAGATATGCAAATCATACCACATGGACAAGATGACTGAAAAGCCTCACTTTCAATAAGATGGAACAAGATAGCAACTTGTTGGAAGTAACACATTTTGATGTGTGCAGTCCAATGAGTGCTGAGGCATGCAGTGAATATCGTTATGTTCTTACTTCACAGATGATTCGAGTAGATGTTGAGAATATTTACTTGATGAAACACAAGTCTGAATTATTGAATGGTTCAAGTAATTTCAGAGTGAAGTAGAAGATCATTGTGACAAGAGGATAAAATGTCTATGATATGATCATAGAGATGAATATCTGAGTTACGAGTTTTGGCACACAATTAAGACATTGTGGAAATTGTTTCGCAATTAATACCGCCTGGAACACCATAGTGTGATGATGTGTCCGAACATCATAACTGCACCCTATTGGATATGATGCATACCATGATGTCTCTTATCGAATTACCACTATTGTTCATGGGTTAGGCATTAGAGACAACCACATTCACTTTAAATAGGGCACCGCGTAATTCCGTTGAGATGACACCGTATGAATTATGGTTTAGAGAAACCTAAGTTGTCGTTTCTTAAAGGTTTGGGGCTGCGACGCTTATGTGAAAAAGTTTCAGGATTAAGCTCGAACCCAAAGCGGATAAAATGCATCTTCATAGGACACCCAAAACAGTTGGGTATACCTCCTAATTCAGATCCGAAAGCAATATGGATTGTTTCTTGAATCGGGTCCTTTCTCGAGGAAAGGTTTCTCTCGAAAGAGTTGAGTGGGAGCATGGTGGAGACTTGATGAGGTTATTGAACCGTCTCTTCAACTAGTGTGTGGCAGGGCACAGGAAGTTGTTCCTGTGGCACCTACACCAATTGAAGTGGAAGCTTATAATATTGATCATGAAACTTCAGATCAAGTCACTACCAAACCTCGTAGGACGACAAGGACACGTACTACTTTAGAGTGGTACGGTAATCCTGTCTTGGAAGTCATGTTGCTAGACAACAATGAACCTACAAGCTATGGAGAAGCGATGGTGGGCCCGGATTCCGATAAATGGCTCGAGGCCATAAAATCCGAGAACGGATCCATGGACTTTGGTGGACTTGCCCGATGATCGGCAAGCCATTGAGATAAATGGATCTTTTAAGAAGAAGACGGACGTGGATGGTAATGTCACCATCTATGAAGCTCGACTTGTGGCGAAGTGTTTTCCGACAAGTTCAAGGAGTTGACTACGATGAGATTTTCTCACTCGTAGCGATGCTTAAAGTCCGTCGGATTCATGTTAGCATTAGCTGTATTTATGAAATCTGGCAGATGGATATCAAAACGAGTTTCCTTATCAGTTTTCGTGAGGAAAGGTTGTATGTAATACAATCAGAAAGTTTTTGTCGATCCTAAGGATGCTAAAAGGTATGCTAGCTCCAGCGATCCTTCTAAGGACTGGAGTGAGCATCTCGGAATTGGAATGTATGCTTTGATGATGATCAAAGATTTTGGGTTTGTACAAAGTTTATGAGAAACTTGTATTTCCAAAGAAGTGAGTGGGAGCACTATAGAATTTCTGATGAGTATATGTTGTTGACATATTGTTGATCAGAAATGACGTAGAATTTCTGGAAAGCATATAAGGTTATTTTGAAAGTGTCTTTCAATGGAAAGCCTGGATTAATCTACTTGAGCATTAAGCATCAAGATCTATAAGGATAGATCAAAACGCTTAATGGTACTTTCAAATGAGCACATACCTTGACATGATCTTGAAGGTGTTCAAGATGAACCAGTCAAAGAAGGAGTTCTTGCCTGAGTTGTAAGGTACGAAGTTAAGACTTAAAGCTCGACCACGGCAGAATAGAGAGAAAGGACGAAGGTCGTCCCCTATGCTTAAGACGTAGGCTCTTCAGTATGCTATGCTGTGTACCGCACCTGAAGTGTGCCTTGCCATGAGTCAGTCAAGGGGTACAAGAGTGATCCAAGAATGGATCACAGGACAGCGGTCAAAGTTATCCTTAGTAACTAGTGGACTAAGGAATTTTCTCGATTATGGAGGTGGTAAAAGAGTTCATCGTAAAGGTTACGACGATGCAAGCTTGACACCTATCCGGATAGCTCTGAGTAGAGAGACCGGATACATATAATGGAGCAATAATTTAGAATAGCTCCAAGTAGAACAGTTATTTGGATTAGCTCCAAATAGAGCGTGGTAGCTACATCTAGGAGATGACATAGAGATTTGTAAAACACACACGGATCTGAAAGGTTTGGACCCGTTGACTAAAACCTCTCTCACAAGCAACATGATCAAACATAAAACTCATTGAGTGTTAATCACATAGTGATGTGAACTAGACTACTGACTCTAGTAAACTCTTGGGTATTAGTCACATAGTGATGTGACCTGTGAGTGTTAATCACATGGCGATGTGAACTAGATTATTGACTCTAGTGCAAGTGGGAGACTGTTGGAAATATGCCCTAGAGGCAATAATAAAAGTATTATTATTATATTTCCTTGTTCATGATAATTGTCTTTTATTCATGCTATAACTGTATTATCCGGAAATCGTAATACACGTGTGAATACATAGACCACAATATGTCCCTAGTGAGCCTCTAGTTGACTAGCTCGTTGTGATCAACAGATAGTCATGGTTTCCTGGCTATGGACATTGGATGTCGTTGATAACGGGATCACATCATTAGGAGAATGATGTGATGGACAAGACCCAATCCTAAGACTAGCACAAAAGATCGTGTAGTTCATTTGCTAGAGCTTTGCCAATGTCAAGTATCTCTTCCTTTAACCATGAGATCGTGTAACTCCTGGATACCGTAGGAGTGCTTTGGGTGTATCAAACGTCACAACGTAACTGGGTGACTATAAAGGTGCACTACAGGTATCTCCGAAAGTATCTATTGTTTTATGCGGATCGAGACTGGGATTTGTCACTCCGTGTAAACGGAGAGGTATCTCTGGGCCCACTCGGTAGGACATCATCATATGCGCAATGTGACCAAGGAGTTGATCATGGGATGATGTGTTACGGAACGAGTAAAGTGACTTGCCGGTAACGAGATTGAACAAGGTATCGGTATACCAACGATCGAATCTCGGGCAAGTAAAATACCGCTAGACAAAGGGAATTGTATACGGGATCGATTGAGTCCTTGACATCGTGGTTCATCCGATGAGATCATCGTGGAACATGTGGGAGCCAACATGGGTATCCAGATCCCGCTGTTGGTTATTGACCGGAGAACGTCTCGGTCATGTCTGCATGTCTCCCGAACCCGTAGGGTCTACACACTTAAGGTTTGATGACGCTAGGGTTATAAAGGAAGCTTGTATGTGGTTACCGAATGTTGTTCGGAGTCCCGGATGAGATCCCGGACGTCACGAGGAGTTCCGGAATGGTCCGGAGGTAAAGATTTATATATAGGAAGTCCTGTTTCGGGCATCGGGACAAGTTTCGGGGTCATCAGTATTGTACCGGGACCACCGGAAGGGTCCCGGGGGCCCACCGGGTGGGGCCACCTGCCCCGGGGGGCCACATGGGCTGTAGGGGGTGCGCCTTGGCCCACATGGGCCAAGGGCACCAGCCCCAAGAGGCCCATGCGCCTAGGGAACCCTAGAGGGAAGAGTCCTCAAGGGGGAAGGCACCTCCGAGGTGCCTTGGGGAGGATGGACTCCTCCCCCCCCTCTTGGCCGCCGCACCAGATGCCATCTGGAGGCTGGCCGCCGCCCCTTGGGGTGGGAAACCCTAAAGGGGGCGCAGCCCTCCCCTTCCCCTATATATATGAGGCCTAGGGGCTGCCCATAACACGCGATTTGATCTCTCGTTGGTGCAGCCCTGCCCCTCTCCCTCCTCCTCCTCTCCCATGGTGCTTGGCGAAGCCCTGCGGGATTACCACGCTCCTCCACCACCACCACGCCGTTGTGCTGCTGCTGGATGGAGTCTTCCTCAACCTCTCCCTCTCTCCTTGCTGGATCAAGGCGTGGGAGACGTCACCGGGCTGTACGTGTGTTGAACGCGGAGGTGCCGTCCGTTCGGCACTAGGATCATCGGTGATCTGAATCACGACGAGTACGACTCCATCAACCCCGTTCACTTGAACGCTTCCGCTTAGCGATCTACAAGGGTATGTAGATGCACTCCCCTTTCTACTCGTTGCTGGTCTCTCCATAGATAGATCTTGGTGTTGCGTAGGAAAATTTTGAATTTCTGCTACGTTCCCCAACATGCACATGCCCGCTTAATTATACATGCAAACGTGTGTGCATGCAGTTTTCGCTGGATCTTGTTAATCATTGAAGTTGACGAGGAAAAAGTTTAAGTACTAGACTCACTATATAAAGATACTAATGAATACACAATCGTGAAGTGGGTGGTCAACAGGCAATTTCAATCATTATCGCACTATGTTGGCCTCTTTAGTTCATTTCCTGATATCAACTAATTAATAACTCCTTTATTCATTTTCGTTGCCGGCGGGCAGGGCTTGGCAAAAGTTCATCAAAGATGTCTAGGCCCATGGAAACAACACCTGAAATGGATGTGACCCAAGGTAATTAAGTAGTACTAGCCTCTTTAATTCTAATTTCAATACCATTATCATGCTTGATTAATTATTATCTGATTGAATTTTATTCTTGTAAAGACCATGAGGCAGGAGTCGGGGAATGATTTATGCGCATACTACGTTTGCGAGAACATTCACATTATAACGTCCGAAAGGACCAAAGATGCTAGACAAACTTGGGTACGTGTTTGCCAGAACACTATTCATAATTTTTATATCATTACCTAATATATATATACACATGACAACTAATGCATTCATATTGATCTTCTTCTTTAAAGATGTCGGAGATGCGGGATCAACTCCTACCAACGGATCGCGTACGAGTAATCCAAGAGGAAATAGCGGGATTTTGCTCGACCAGGTCATAGATCACAAAAGGAGAATACCATTACAAGTTGTAATGCCTCCATGTAATGATCTGCAAATTGTAGGAGAAATTGTACCAAATTGTATATATATATATGTGTGTGTGTGTGTGTTTGTGTGAATGGTCATGCGAGAAATCCGATGATATATATATGATCGGTTCTACGAGTAATTCTATTTATATATATGCATAACGTGTACAATATGTAGTAGTGTAAAATATGTTTGAAATGAAAAAAATTAATGGAAAACACAAAATTAAAAGGAAAAATAAAGCATAGACCCATAAACCCCATAACCTTACCAACCGGGACTAAAGGCCCCCAGCCCCCGGGCGCTAGATCGTGCCACGTGGTGAGCCTTTGGTCCCAGTTCGTGACGAACCGGCACTAAAGGGGGGCGGCTTTAGTCCCCACCCTTTAGTGCCGGTTGCAGAACGGACACTAAAGGTCCTTACGAACCGGAACAATAGCTTGATTCTGCACTAGTGGGAACATTCAATATGCTTTTTAGTTGTTGAATATCGCTTTCCTGGTATGAACTTTCCAAAATTTTACGCTAACGCCAAGAGAGCTTTTTCTGATCTTGGTCTTGGTTATAAGACGATTCATGTTTGTAAGCACGGACCCATAGAGGTATGTGTTCTCGTAGAGACAATTATTCATGTCTGGTGAGTTTATGTTAGTGTGTCATGTTGCTTTCATTGGTTTGATTTTTTGTAGAGTTGGAATCTTTCCTCGATATTATGGTGAAGATTTTGTGGTTCGATGACCTGCACTTCTAGGGTATCATCCCCAGTCTAAGTCCATTAATCGCTCATGGCTTCTCATCTTTTCGGATTTCTGCTTCAAGGGGGTTTCAGAATCTTTTACCAGTAATCAAGTTTGTGAGCATGAATGAGTAGCGGTATCATAGTTCCGGTCCAATTGCAGTCCTTGACTGTCTTGGTGGTTTTTTCGGCTTGCAAAGATAGGTACCATGAAGATGTTTTCAAGAGACTTCCTTGTAATTACGAGTTAGATTGTAATCCCTTGGATTTTGAATCAAATGTTGTACCTGTAACGGTTTCGACTATGAATAAAGTTGCATGTGTTTAGAAAAACAGTCGCCCGAATCCATCCTAGACACGCATTTCGCGTGCAAGATTAGACAAAAAAGAGCAAGAACCATCTACATAATTGTTATAATCACATTGTTTTTATACCCTACCAATGAACTGTGTAAATATCATATCATTGAAAGGCTTCGTTAGTCCAACTAGGATTTGAGACCACATATATGATTGAACTACTATGTGCTCTCACAAGATTCACACAAACACGAATACAAGGAACTAGTATACAAGTATGTAGGTCTATCTGCAGCTCGATCAAATCAGACTTTGCTTCTTACTACTGATAGCTATTTTAGTGTTGGTTGTTGCATTTTGCCAGCATGCAAGCCTGATGCATAGCTAGCTAATTTTGCATGACATTATACAACATCCACATAACTAATCATGATCTCATTATTTTATCTCAATGTATTATATTTGCAGGAGGATATGAAACAATTTCGACAGAAATTAGCTATCATATTGGTCGAATCAAACCCGAATAAGCTAAAAGGAAGTCCAATATACTACCAATCTGACGATGAATCTAATTCTGAAGTTGAGTTCTTGTATAATTCACCCGACGGAGTCAAAGACAAACTACCTACCTCAATACCCATCATGCTCACATATCCACATAATTACTTGTTGGGTTGTGCACTACATCATATCGATCGATGATGCGATTGTTTGTAATAAGCAACATTTAGAAGTATATAATGCACCAGTATACATTATTATGATTCTTACCATCCATTTTTCAGGAATGAATGGATACAAAGCTCGACACCTCATCCAATGGGTTGAAGTATCAAAAAAATAAAGTTAATAGTGTATGGACAATGATTGTTTCAACATGGCCATGTGCATACTGGCATGTGATGAGGCATTATTATTCATAGATCCTCTTGAACACTTCATTGATCTACAATTTTTTTTGGAAGTTATCAGAATTAGTCATTCAAATTTTTTTGTATCAACATGTTTCTAAATACTTTTTTTACTCTGTTCATGATGTTAAATTCGGCTTGAAGCCAAATATTCAGATGTTGGCAACATTGTTTGGTAACTGCGTGAGGTAGACAACAAAACCTCATCGTGCAACTTGGTAACTAACATCTCTTGCCCGTTCTTGTCATGATTTATAATTTCTAATATCTCTTGATATATCTAGATGGCAAAGAAAGTATGTTAAGCTGTGTTAAACTGTGTAAAACAGTCCAACAACATTGGCTACGGTAATGAGTTGGGCTTGTGCGTAGTCCAGCCCATTAGGCCCATTTGGCTCCTTTTCTTCCTCTCGGTACAAGGCCGTCGCCGCCGCAACCTCCCAATCCAGATCTAGCGCGATGAAGAGGCGTGAGATGAGGACGGCCAGACAGACGGAGTTGTTGGGTCCGGTGACGAAGAAGAGCAGGCCCGATGAGAAGGAGGAGGTGGTAGAGGATGCTAGATCCAAGGAGGAGCTCGGACGAGGAATAAGAAGACTTGTCCAATTTGTTATCGTTCGCTCAGGCTATTCAGAGTCGAAAATAGGATTCATCGCTTGTTTCTCTCATGCAAGCCCAACTGGAGGAAGGCGATGGGGGCGGCCGCCGCGTCCAGGATGCTGATGAAGAAGAGGGCGACAAGCTCCAAAGTCAGCGAGGTTAGCGAGGTGAAGGCGGCGAGCCCCAAGCCTAGCGAGGCGAAGGAGGTGTTGGCGGACGCCGAACCGATTGAGAAGGGCAGCAAGAACATGGCGTGGGGCGGAGAGAGAATGAGGAAGATTGTGGCCGACGCCGAATGGAAAAAGGAGGGCAGCAGTTACTTTACGTGGGGTGAAGAGGCAACGAGGAAGTGGAGCGGAGAGAGGGTGGCGAGGACAGAGACGTGGAAGTTCAGCGCGAATTACCTGGTGTTCATGAGGAACACTCTCCCTCCCCTGCCCGTCGAAGACTTCTCCACTAGCAATCCCTTCCTCCGCATGAACCAAGAAATAGCGGCCGCCCAATACAAGGCTAGGCATGAATTCTGCGACTACGTCTTCAGCCGGCACGATGTCAGAAAAGGGTACTCGGAGTTCCAAGTGGAGGTCACGGACGACGGGGAAGTAATGGTCCCGGCCAAGTTCCACGACAACAACAAAGACAACGTTGCCTAGAACCGGTTTCTGTTCATCAGGAAGCATGGATGGTTGCCGTGGTAATGAGATAGGGCCAGTTTCATAACAACAATACAAGTTAACTTGTGTGTGAGGGAGATTGAGCTTCAAAGTTGTACTGCGTACTGGTGACAATATTAATGCTAACGATCTCCCCTTAATATTGTCAATGCCAATCTCAGGTACGGATCGTCTTCGCTCTAGCATATCTTGGATGGGACCCTTATATTGCATTATCACATATGCAGAGTTTCTTGTGGACACAAGAAATATATTGTCTTATAGACACACCTATTACATGACCGTATTTTCTGGAGACGTAACTAACTTGAGAATTTGAATTCGTGGACCCAACAAACAGCAGAAGTATACTATACTTTGGATGTAACTAACACAAGATTTTCATCACACGCGTATTTTATGGAAACATCTAGCACAATAACTCACATAACCACGTACTCGTGGACGCAACTTAGAGAAGAACATAGAACTGTTGCCACCGGTGACAAACTTTTTTAGAACGAAGCTGGTGACACAACTTGCTGCCAACATTAACTCCTCGTTGGGAATGCGACTTACCAAGCAGACAGGCATCATTTTCTTGCTCAATCAGAACAAGCTTGGTTCATCTTCAGCACATTTTTTTTCGCACGACATTCCTTTGGGAAATTCCCATAGTCATCATAATTATAGCAATGGGCCATTGCCTTATTGAACTTACAATTTTTTCTTCTACTGGAGCCATTGCCGTCTCCTTCCTCTTGAACTGGACTCCCACTCAGCCGGGGTCAACAGCAAGTGCTCGAGTGTTTTTTTTTTTGAGCATCCAGCAAGTGCTCAAGTAGCTCCTCATGTGGCGTCGGGCCGAGTAAAATATACAAGGAGCTCGAGACCATTCGGCGCTTAACGGGCCACTTGCTATTATTTTCGCTAGCGAGCGCCCACAAAAACGGATCGCTGTGTTTGATGGGCCTGCCCATCTTTGCTTCACTTTGCACGGTTTTAGGAAGCTTTCAGCAGCTTCCGAACATTTTTTAAAGTGTGAACCTTTTTTAAGTGTTGTAAAAATATAGAAGGAACTGTGAATACTTTTCTAAATTCCCGCAAAAAAATTACATTTTCAGGAAAGTTTTTTTTAAAAGAGTCATGAACATATTTTGAAACATGTGGACTTTTTAAATGTCATGAACCTTTTTTACAAATTACAAGTACATTTTTTAATATATTTTCATGATCTTTTTTAAATGGCATGAACATATTTTTAAACATGTTATAAATATTAAATGTTTAAAGCCAAAAATATATATTAAATATCACAAACATTTTTTTTGGACAAACATTAATTTTAAAGCTGCGCAAACAAACTTTTACATTCCACGAACATCTTCTAATGTGTCGTGAACATTTTTAAAAACAAAGTAAGGTATTTTTAAAAATATGCTTCAAAAAAATCTTCACATGTTTAAAATAAAGTTTTCATCTATCTCTAAAATATATCGTGTCTTTTCTCTAAAAAATAGAGAAAGAAAAGAGCCCAAAGCACATAAAGAAAAAACGGATGCACACAACAGGAGCGCATGATACATTACAGAGCCATATTCTCGTATTCAGTTCATGCTCTGCACCATGTTAATTCTTGTCACATCAAAAATAAGTACTGAAAGGCAAGAAATAATCATTCCTTTATCAGCAAAACCTGCATGTTTTTATCAACAAGTAGGTTCCCTGCTCTAAAACTACCTGTTAGTATCAATTCCCAAGTTCTCAGCCAATATAAGCATCGACAAGTTCAGGAGCACTGACTAAAATATACTTCTGGCAAAAAATAAATGGAAGTCAGGATGCCAATCAATCATCCATTGCTAGTAAGTGAGAATGCAAGGAGAACAAACAGGAGGGTGAATGTAATCATAAAAGCAGCAAAGGATAAGATGACACCCTGTGAGAAGGTCCTCTTTGACTGTCCAGCCATCTCAACTTCATTTAGCAGCCCCCTTATTTCGTCGATGTCCGAGTCCTTTGCAGCATGAAATAATCTGTTCTGAACCTCATCGAGTTTGGCGAGTCTTCTAGCTTGATCTGAATCCCTGGTGGACCAGATGAACCCAGTGACCCGCCACAAGAGGATTCCAACGTAAATTGCTACAATGCAGTCGGCACTATAATGGTAACGCTCCCGTATCTCCCTCTGGGCACTGTGCAGGACTAGAAACCATATCCCACCTGATATCCATCCCCCGTACGCTTCCTGCGAGGTGCCACATGGACATATATAGTATTAAGCTGGACATCTGTCCCTTTAGAACAAATGGATATTTGTACAGGGATTAATTGACAACACAAAAATTAAGCATAAAAACTGTCCGAATGTAGCGTGGCGTTCATATTGAAGAGAGGAAGATAGATAACACCAAGCTGAAGTCTTCACCACAACAAAGTTTTTACACTACAGGAAAGACAATGAATGGTATAAATGCAACAATGGCATACGAAAGACCAACGGGAACTGGTCGATGGCCTCTTTTACATGGACTTAACTGCAAGACCCATATTGAGCAATCACCTCTAAGGCTAATCCAGAACCACATATTAGCAAGGGTGTGCATATCACACTCCTTGGTTGTGACATAAGAATGTTTGAACATAGGGGTGATCCTGGTGAGTCAATTTCATATCATTTGTAGCATGACATGCAAAGATTAAAAAGAAGTAAGTTCTGTGAAGATGACAACACAACATACCGTCCATGCCATAGCAGTCAGGACAGCAACAAACATGTGCCCACTATATATAAGATCATTGCAACCACCACCGGATTTATTCACCAAATGATACCATGAAGGGCCCTCTCCGGCAGATGGCCTCAATATGTCTATTAGGAAGCTCATATGTGCCCAATCAGGTCTATAGTGATCAGTATAATTTTGAACACTGGCTGCAATAAGAAAATGATCCTAAACAGTTACTAGAAGTCAACCAAATTAAAGCAGCTACACCAGGAAGTTTCATAAGTTAAATGCTCTAACCATATGGCATATCCACTAGTATGATCCTGCGGATTGCACGCGGATCAGAAGCATACGGAACATAATACTTCTGTGCCCAAGCATGAGGATGGTCAGGTATTTTATATCGAGCAGCAGCACACCAAGGCCTTGCAGATGGAAGAATAGTAGAAACAAATGTTATGGTCCGAAGAAAACGCCCGACCGCCATAGCGAACATATACCTTGTGCCTATTCCAAGGCCAGGACCTTTGATGCAGTCAAAAAATGCCGAGAATCCCAACATGATAAACAACATCAAGTAACTATGTAGAGTGATGATGTGGGCTCTCAATAGATAAACCACAGTTTGAGGAAGCCTCTCGTTTAGTGCTAGAAGAAGCCACTGACCAGTGTCGGGAAGAGGAGCAGTAGATCTGTTAATGTTATTGAACATGTCTTAGTTCAGGTCTTTGAAGGCTGCAGAGTATGTGCATGTCCCTAAAAGCGCAATATGCAGTATGATGTATTGCACTTGCACTAAACACTCGAATACATGAAAAATGAACCTTTTGAAGAGTGTACCAAGAGTGTTGATGTTGCCAAGGACCAAGGTAGCATCCCTATATCTTATAGGCAATAAAAGTAAGAGAAAAGTATATTTTTTGTCCCTCAACTTTGGGCAGAGTCTAGATTTGGTCCCTCAACTTCAAAACCGGACAAAAGTTGCACCCTTAATTCTTCAAACCAGTCAAGTTTCGTCCCTTGATCTGAAAGAAGCGGTATCCATGCTGAGTCAACATGGTTTTGACCAGTAGATGTCCTTCGTCCTTCGTCCTTCTCATCCTATCTCTTGTAGGCATTTTGACGAGCACTTGCAGCGAGCCTGCACTTCCACCACCTCGTTGGCTGCACTTGCAGCCCTTCCGTCGGAGCCCAGCCACAGCGCCTCCGCAGCAGCACGGTGTGTTGGATTTGAGCCTGCTAGATCAAAGAAGCTATGCGTACGTGCAAGCTAACAAGTACGCTAGCAAGCTGCTTAATTGATCTACAGGACCAATACGTGTAGCCGCTGCCTGAACCTGGCGAGCTAGCTACCGGTGCACGTACGTGGGATCCGGCAGGACCAGCTGCGTCCGCCCGAGATGAGCCTTACCTTTGTAGGGACCATGGCACCACGGTGAACCGCTCGCCCCGGCGAGTCGCGCGAAGTAGGCAGTGAAGACCCGCGCCACGCTGGCTTCGTCTGCGGAGGCGGCGGAGAGACTCATTGTGGGCGTGGAGATGGGCATGTCGCTGCCGCCCGTTAGCATGGAGGTGTTCCGGAGGTCCATGCTGCCACAGGTACCTCGTGCTGCTGCCGAAGAGCTCCACTCTAGCCCTGCCAGTATGCCGGTTGCTCGTGGCGCTCTGCGCAGCTCCTGCCCTGCAGGTATGCCTCCGTGTCGTCTCTGGTGCCGGTGGCGCTGCAGGCGCATGCCAATTGCTCGACGAAATTTTGACCGGAGATAGGATGATAGAGGGGGGAAGATTGCCACATGGGCACCGACCGGTCAAAACCACGCTGATTTAGCCTGAAAACTGCTTTCGTTGAGTCAAGGGACGAAACATGTCCGGTTTAAAGAGTTAAGGGTGCAACTTATTCGGTTTCAGAGTTAAGGGACCAAATCTAGACTTTGCCAAGAATTGAGAAACGAAAAATATACTTTTCTCTAAAAGTAAAGACGCAGGAAATTCTTTACATGAAAGTTATAAACCACAGAACCATATACTGCTTATGTGAGTCTAACAATGGAACCTGACCCTAAGGTAAAATAGATCACATGTACAAACAAAGTGGATAGAAGGAACAAAAGCAGACTCACATAAGCTTTATAAGGTTCCGCTAGTGTCAAATTACAATTCTCATGTCTTGGTTTCCATTAAAACTAAATTGCCTCTTGTTTTCATGCATGTGCATTCACTACAATGAACAGACTATTGCGTTCACTGTTTTATGAAGCATGAGCTAACAATTGCAGTTTATAACTCCCTTTTAAAAATCATCCTATTTCCTATCCAAACCAAAGCACCATTAATTCTATCCAATATGCAGTGAATACATAGTGTCTTGAGCCAATCGTCCTAATTTGTATTGGGATAAGTCATAAGTTGATGTGTAACCCAAAAGTGACGAACTTGAAGCAACAACCATTGCACAAGCTCCAAAGTGCAGCGAGAGTGCAAACTTAAATGCTACTCCCTTCATTGCTAAATATAAGTCTTGTTGGAGATAGACTACATACGGATATATATAGACATATTTCAGAGTGTAAATTCACTCATTTTGCTTCCTATGTAGTACATATTGAAATCTCTACAAAGACTTATATTTAGAAATGAAGGGAGTATCTCATTTTTCCTGGACAACTTAGAATCTTAGATATGCTCGTACTGAAGTAGAGTAGTTATATGATAACTTATTGGATCGATGACATGGACAATTTTACCAAGAAAACAACAAACACGCTGAGATACTCTCAACAACTAGAACAGAGCAATTGCAAAACAGTTTTGCTAAGTCTCAGTCGACTGAGACCTAACCACACCCATTGCAAAAGATAACTGTAGAATTAATCTGGAAGAGGATAACTAGAATTTGTTCAGAGACCTATGCCACCGGAGGCCGAGCACGCTGGAGACGAACCGGACGGAGATGGCCTCGCAGAGCAGCGCTGCGAGCATGAGGACCATGGCGGCGAGGAACCACGGGGCGGCGCGGATCTCGGCGTCCCAGCGGCGGTAGAAGGGCGCCCGCGCGGCGGTGGCGAACGCCAGCGCCGCCCAGATGGCCGGCTGCAGCCGCCCGTGCAGCGAGGGGGACGCGCGGCTGAGGTAGTCGACGCCCACGTACGCCGCGGCCGCCAGGCCCAGCCCGCCCGCCGCGAGGGGCCGGCGGGGGGCCGGCGGCGGCACGGGCCTCTCTGCCTTGGGTCTCGGCATGGCCGGGAGGTTTTGGGTCGAGATCCTGGCCTGACCATACTGGAGTGCTCATGCGATTAGAAGGTCGGCGTCGCATTTCCCCGAGCGTCCCGGCCGGCCAACCACCAACGGGCTGCATGCAGAGTAATCCTCGATCGAGCAGGCTTGCCCACAGGTTCATGCATACGACTGTCAGTTAACAGTTCGCGATAAGAGTAGAATACACGAAATGGTGATGACGGAGTCGTATCGTTGCAAAGGTGTTAGATTGCCCAAAATTCTGTTGCAGAGGTGGTGATCTTTTCTCAATAAAAGTGTCGTCCCAAAGAGCTGAAAATTTATGTGGCAGCATTACTAGCCTTAATTTTCAAAAAAAGAAAAAACATGCCCAAACTGCTATCAACACTTAAAGTACCGAGATGATGAGGTCAAATTCTCACTGGTTCCGAGTTACTGAAAGGTATGATTTGAATTTCAGATGCACATCGTCGAATGGAATGGGAAACTACAATTTTCCGACGTGAAGAGACCCATATTTGTATGTTGTATGAAAAGACAAACAGGAGGGACTTAAAATACTCCCTCTGTTCATTTTTATAAGACGTTTTAGATCGTTCAGACAGTGTCCAAAACGGTTCAAGCTCGGCTGTCTATAGCATCTTATAAAAAAGAACTCGGAAGGAGTATCAAATTATATATACACGTAATCTGTAGTACCTCTTTTGTACATCTCACAAATCAATGTTATTTTGGTCCAAAAACTTGTGCTGGAAATTTCCTCTCATGCGGTTCCTATAGGATTTTTCTTTTCAAACAGAAAATCACTATCATAATTTTAACCCATGTCTTTTCTTTTCTTAAAATATACTGTCTTGGATATTGGACTGTGGTCATGGTCAAAACTATTGATTCCTGTCATGATCTCAAAATGAACCTATAGTGATACTTCGCTTTCAAGTGGTGCGTTAGAAAAATGGCGAAAAGCTGCTGAACTGATTTCATTCAGTGGTACTTTTAACAATTACTCTGTTTGCAATGGTATTTTGACAACTGAACACTAATGTACTGTTACTTTGACAATTGTCTGTTTGAAAGAACAGCTGAGTGAAAAATGTAAGTGTGATGATCTCATAACCGTGGAGCTCTTAACATTAGCTCCATCGGCTATTCTTTTATTTTTATCAGAGCATACTTCAGCACAACTCCTTTTTCACTATAAAGAATGAATCAATGATGTTGAGCGATACAAAAATGAAGATACACGGACACGGTACAAACAAATTGGGGCTGAAATTCTACAAGGATTGCATCGTTCGTCTCCTGGCACCAATTTATAAGTCGTCGAATGGGCCACTGGCCATGGAATGCTCAGTGACAAAATTCTTAATCTTTTGTAGGGCCTGAAACACAACAGGTAAGTTACATCAGGGGAAAATTGTTTTCAAGGGGGTGGTGCATTGGAGAAAGCGTGATATGCCACTTGCACATGAATAATTCTTTGCAAAAATAGAAGCACAGGAACAGTTGACTTGAGAAGTACAATACCTCGACAGCAATATCAGTTGGGGTTAGCTGAGAGACATCATCATGACCCTTTTTAGCTGCAAGCTCTGCAAAGGTAAATACTAGTTGTGTTACTCTCTGTTTGGGCATTACAACTTCGCTCGGGAGAGGCTGGAGTCTCGAGACCCATCTATGACCATGAAGCTAGGGGCATCTAACATACCTTCAAGAGAAACCCTCACATCGGCGTTTGCGTAAGCATCCCCTCTTTGCTCAGCGAGCAGGCTGAGTTTCGTGAAAGCCTGAGGCACCAAATCAACGAGTCATGCATTTTCACTAGTGCAATGCAAACATAGAGAAAGACATATGTGTGCAACCAATCAAGATGCAAACGACTTGAGAAATTGCAGGGATGTTTACTGTAAATTTTTTGGTGTCCCATTTAGTGTTTCATAATACAGCTATTGATTTTTATCTGATGGGCATGCTAAGACAGCTTTATTTCAAAAATTTAGAGTAGGTACCGCTGTGTATGGATCAGCAGATGGCTGATCTAGAAGGGGCCGAGAAGCAGTCCCAACTTGTGCAATTCGCTTCGCAAGCGCATCCAAAGGCACATCCAACATGATAGACAGACCTTTCTTCATATATCTCCTGAGAGTAAGGAAAATTGACAGAGATCAGTACCATTATTCATCTAAAGGAGAAAACGTGATAATGTAACATATTACAACTGAGATGTTGGCGAGAACAGAGTAATTCCCATACCAGTTAACTGGCCGAATAACAGCACCGCCTCCAGTAGCAACAACTAGCCGATGCATTGAGGATAAATCTCTCAAGACACTACTCTGCAAAACAAGTAGGTAAAAAAATCACAGAAATCGTTAGTCCACAAGTCTTTCCATTCTAATTACTACAAACACATGATATCTATAGAAGATCAAATTTTTAACAGAATTCATGGATTATTTACCTCACTGTCTCTGAAAAATGCTTCACTGTGAACCTTGAATATTTGAGCAACGGAAGGCATTCCGACTGCCTGTTCTACCAAACTATCACTGTCAAAGTATGAATAACCCAAGACTTCGGCTAATATCTTGCCCACCGTGCTCTTTCCGGAGCCCATCATTCCTGCAGTATGAACCCATTATTATTAGTTTGAGAGGCAATAAGATAAATTAACTGTATGCAACAGCAAACAGGCAGGTGCAAGAACTAACCAACTAGGTAAATACACCGCCCATTCAATTCAAACTGAACTTCTTCTGCTTTCCTCTGAAAGGTAATACAATTTTGTCAAAAAGATGCCCAGAAGCAGCATCTTATTTTATTCATGTCAGGAATTTTTCAGTATAAGTATGTACCTTTAGCAAGAGGGCTTCGTCGACTGAGTTATGCAAGCTCTGATGACCTGTATTACATACAAAAAGGTCACAAAGAAAAGTCAGTTTGACTAATCAGCCTGCGCGTCTCGTCAGGAAACCGCCCAAGAGAAAATATTAAAGATGTTCATATCATTAAAATATGCAGTGTGGTACTAAGCTCTGTAACATGTGCATAATTGACTACACCAAACAACTTAGCCAAATCTAAAACGAAGTGTAAATGTGTGCTGAATAAACTTGGTCAAAGTTATTAAACTTTGGCTTCAGACAAAACTTATACGCCTTATATTTTTGAACAGGGGGAGCCGTACACTGTTGCCGCACACAATTAGACAATTTCACATGTACTTACCTATCCTAGAACAAATTCGACAACAAGATTTATCGCGCGTTGATTTGAACTCCATCAGTTTATTCTTCTAGGACACAAGTTAAATTCCACCAGTTAGGATGCAAGAATATTCCCATACATCGCAATCAGACAAGAGAATAGTTGCTTTCTGTCCGTCCCCCACCACCACCAGTAACACCTACTCGACCAAGCAAAACCAATAAAGCATTAGCTACCTACCCTGAAACTACATTGTTTTGTTTAGCCCACGCGTAACCACGTTTACGGTTTACCCCAAATCGACATCAGAGCAGCCATTCATTCCCCCCAAATCAACAAATTTTGCCACCAACCCTCCAGCCTTGATACGAAATCGTCGATACTCCCGTCTCAGTATTACGAGACCCCACGATTACAGGCAGGCAGAATTATATTAGCGTCGGCCCAGTCCGTCCCCAAAGTCTCGTCGATCCAACTCAGCTGAAAACTAATTAATTAATAAAAAATGCCGAGCAATGGAAAGAATCGGAGAGACAGACCTCTGGATGTCTGGACGCAGCAGAGCGGGGCGACGGGCCTGGCCCCGCGAACCCGCAGCGCCGGCGCGGCGGCCGGGCCTCCGACGCGCAGGGTCGCCGCCCGCGCCGGCCTGTCCCCGCCGAGAGCCCCGCTCCGGCGCCCGGCCCCGACCGCCCGCGACTGCATCGCGAGTCCCGCGGCCGCCTCCATCGCTGCTGCTACCCCCGGCCCGGTCGTCGCGGGTAGTAGGTGGCCGTGGCGTGCGACGTTGGAGGCGGAAGGAACGACAAGGGAAGGCGCGCGGGGGGTGGCCGCGCGGTCCCGGTCTTAAGTAGCGCCCGCGAGTGACGGGTCGCTGCGTCGATCCGAGTAGAGGAGTACCAAGTACGACGGTACGACCGTGGAGTTTTACCGTTTCGCCCTCGCTGTGCTAAAATATTTTATCCACTTTGATCCAACCGAGAAGCAGCAAGGTCCTGGAAACGCCGTGTATTTTCCACGTTTTTGTTGTGTGTTGAGGCTAGTGATGCGCATATCGGTGGTTACTTTTAGAAAAAAAAAAAGTACTCCCTCCGTAAACTAATATAAGAGTGTTTAGATCACTACTTTAGTGATCTAAATGCTCTTATATTAGTTTACAGAGGGAGTAGCTTTAAAATTGGAAATGCGATTAAGCGATTTAAATTATTTCCTCTCTAGAGTCACAAGCTTTTCTGCCAAAGGAACAGAAAAAAGAGGGAGACAATGTTCAATGTACTCCCCGTTTATTTTTACTTCGCACGTAAGATTTGTCTGAAGTCAAACTTACATAAAAAAATATGAACATTCAGAACATTAAACCAACATCATTAGATGTATCATGAAATTATTTTTCATTGTATAATTTTAGTATTGTGACGTTGATAGCTTTTCTTAAATATAAATTGGGAAGTGCTACGCGTCGGCCGGTGGATCTTCTCAGAAGATCCGCCGCCCCGCGAGCCGTCCGATCTAGGTTGCTCACCGTACGATCGCTCTTTACAACAAGAGTATTGACTATTGCAACAAGACATTTGTTTCAGAAACACGTCGGTGACTATTGCAACAAGAGCTTTGTTTCAGTTGGTGACTATTGAAACAAGAGCTTTGTTTCGGAAACATATTGATGACTATTGCAGCAAGAGCTTTGTTTCAGAAACATTGGTAACATTGCAAATCTCTCCGTGCATGATCCCTCCTTCCAACAAGAGCTTTGTTTTAGAAACATTGTTGACTATCGCAACAAGACCTATGTTTCAGAAACATTTGATGACATTGCAAAAGCATCTACGAACAGTGCTTAACCCCAAAATGCCTCACCGCGGATGGCAATAGCCTGCCGACGGCTCGTAAACACGCCATGTTGAGCTGGGAGGGATCCATCAGTAAGGGTTCCACCGACATCAACAATGCCGACTAAGAGGCCGTGCGCTGCGCCGCAACACCAGGAGAGCTCGCGCCCGAAGCTTCTGTGCTGCCCGGTGATCCCGCTGCCCACCTGCGAGCCCTTTCTCCGGCGCCTCGTTCCTCCCTTTCTCTACTCCACCTCGCCGTGCCTCTCCTCTCCATGACCCACCTCTCTCTCTCTCTCTCTCTCTTCCCCCCCCCCTCTCTCTCCCTCCCTCCCTCCCTCTCTCTCTCTCTCTCTCTCTCTCTCTCTCTCTCTCTCCAGGAACCCTGTAGCCGTCGTCAAGTCCTTCTCCTCCGGCTCCTTTCTCGGCGAGCTCGGGCCAGATCCATCGCCCAGGGCAGGAGAGATCTGAGCGGCGGGGCGACTGGTTGGCTGGTGTGAGCGGCAGCGGCGCCCAGCTTCCAACGCCCCGTCCAATCTGCACCATGAGAGAAGAGATGCGAGAGAATAGACTGGGGAAGAACAGTTGGGCGTTGGTTCAGAAATCAGGGGAAGGTGGAGACGTGCATCAGGCCCACATGGACACGTGTTGCACAGCGAAGGGGGCGGACGCGAAGTTTCTTTTTAGCCGGTTGACGTTGAGCGTTTTCCATATAAATTTGGTCAAACTTTACAAAGTTTGACTTTAGATAAATTTCATATGTGGAGTAAAAAGAAAGAAATGTAGGGAGTACTAACGTATTGCAAGCAAAATAATCCTACTATACTATGCATGCATACTACATACTACCAGGTACTATGGGAGTATTCGCGTGGTGAAACTCACGCCAACATCCATTGTATGAAAGCATCCACTGTGCATACGTATGCATAGAAAATAAAATCTTACGGGTGCTCTTGGGGCAGGACCTGGTAGGAGCATGTTCTTTGTTTAGCAATAGTTAGAGCATGTTCAACCAAACCAAGTCAAAAGAAAAATGTTCAACCAAAACTACACATGGTTGGTGGTATTCACCTAAATAGAACCCCAAGTTGTACTAAACAGCTCTAGTTATTTTCTTTCCAATCCAACATATTGTAGTTGTTGGTCTTTTTTTTTGCTGGGATAGTTGTTGGTCTTATGTCAATAGTTTCAGCTTCATTCTCACTTCCACCTTTACCCACTCTCTCCATCTTTTACATTTTTATTATGGGCAGTTGATTTTCATCTCTCTTTCCATTTGCCTTCCTTTTTCCCAAGACACCAACTCTTTAGTCAAGATTCGGTAGCACACTTCAAGCTTCATCCGAACCTCCTTCCTGACTCTTCAGCCTAGGGCATGTTTGGTTGGTGGCTAACTTTGGCCCAGTTCTTTTGCCAGAATCTGGAAATTCTCCCAGAATCCGACCCCTACCCAGCTTCTCCCAGAATCTTTGAGCCCCATTTGTTTTACAATCCTATCTAATTAGACCCTAACTAGATAGGATTGTAAAACAAACGAGGCCCAAAGATTCTGGGAGAAGCTGAGTAGAGGTCGGATTCTGGGAGAATCCCCAGATTATGGCAAAAGAACTGGGCCTTTGTTATAGTTTGCCACACTATGTTTGTCAAACTTGTCTAACGAAATACTCAAATTCTTGGTCATATTTTGGCTTGCCTCAGGGCATCTATTCACACCTTTTTGTGTATATGATATGCGAGACTTATTTATCACATAAAGAATCTTGCCTTGAGGCATGGTTAGAACCAAACGTTTACCTAACTTGATCAAACGTATACTAATACATTTTCAACGTATCTAATTTTTATTGTTTAATGCTATTATATTATCAATCTTAAATACTTTATATGTAATTTTATATCATTTTTGATATTAACCTATTAAGCAGTGTCTAGTGTCAGTTGTTGTTTTCTATTTATTTTTGGCTTTATAGAAAATCTATACCAAACGGATTTCAAACGCTATGAATTTTTTTTATAATTTCTTTTCTCGGCCGTAGAAGTTTCGGGCGAGTGACGGGTCGCCGTGTCGATCCGAGTGCAGTATATATCTATACCGTATTTGATGCGGGATCCTGAAAATGCTCCGATTCAAACGCGGGATGGTGTCAGCTTACGTGTGTGCGTTTTTAAAAAGGAAGGCTGATCACGTATCCACGCTTATCTTCCGTTGACGCTTTCTTTCCCGCGAACAGAGCACCCAGCCGAATCGATCATTCTCAGCTGGCTCCATATCCGCTCTTTGCTGCTCCGCCGACCCCACCTGCAGAGACCGACTCGGGATCGACCAACCCACCCGTGCCTACATATAAATATACGATACGAATATACGAAGAGATCCCAAGCTTGACCGAGAACGCTGTCGATGCAAAAAAAAAAAAAAAAAAGGCAACAGAACGCTGTACGCAGAACTGGGAGAAAACCAGCCGTCGTGCGCGCCCCACCAACTGAGAACGCTGGAGGCAGGCGCGGGCGAGCGACGCACGACGGATTTCGTATATTTGTGAAAATCAGCAGATGGAGATCTGTTCGTGGTGGTGTGGCGTGTGTGATCTTTCAACGGCAAATCAATCAAGCCGGCAGCAAGGATCGCATAGACTAATGCGTCGAGTCGCAGAGAATCGGAGCAAACAAACAGGCAATGCAATATACGTGACCAGAAAGATTTTCATAAGGGCACTCACAAATTCCTTCCGGCGTCCTTCTACGGACGCCAAACAGGAGGACCAGTCCGCGAACACGGATGCGAGGATGGTTATCCAATGCTATTTTATATATGTCTATTAGTAAAAGACAATTTAAAATTTAAATATAGATAAAACGGCGCGCCAGATCACACCAGCGTCAGAACGCATGCCCGATCACAAACAAAAAGAGGCAATGCTTAGTTTTTACATGTCCGGATCCAAAAGAACATCAGTCCGGCAGTCCGTGTAATTTTCTGCCCTAGGGAGCCTCCGCCTCCATCACGTTCTCATTGTCCGCCACCATCAACTCATCTTTCTGCTGATGGAACATCTGGTAGCGGGCGGATTGCACAATCATTCTTGCGTCGGCATTCAAAGATGCCACATTCAAGGACAATATCTTGGCGACCTCCGCATTGGCGGCAATTTCATCTTCTTTTCCTCGAGTGCGGCCTTCCTCTCTTTGATCATGGTCCTCCTCCGTTGCCTCCATCAACAATTTGAACTTATACGCCTTTTTCTCCTCCTTGAGGTCCGAGTGCTTCAGAATGCCTCCTCCTTCTTTGCCAATATGTTCTCAAACCTCTCTGTCAATTTGGCCGGCATACCTTCTCGCTTCGCCCTCTCCTCCTCCCACTTCTTCCCCCGTAAATATCTTCTAACCTTCGGCAGTTCTTAGGTTAGGTTGGTAGGGTCGCTGGTTTCTTCCTCGGTGGCTTGGGCGGCGGTCTTGCCTATGAAAAGGTTGCACTTCGGTTGCCCATTCAATTTCAACTAATAATGCATGACGGTGAAGTTTTTCTTCTCCAACTTCTTGTAAAAAAATTAAGCACGAGAAAGCTACAAAGTGAAACATTGTCAGCAATGCATATCCGGCTAGTGAGCAACAAAACAAAGCATATCCGGCCAGTGAGCAACAAAACAAAGCATATCCGGCTAGTGATCAACTTACTTGCTCGGTGATTTGTGCACCGCTAGGCCATCATGCGATGAGATGCTTCAAGTGTTCGTTCTACCATGGAAATAATCACCACCGTCCGAAAATACTTGTCGGAGAAATGGATCCAGGCAGAGGGAGTACTATACGATGCATGCTGCTACGTACTCCCTCCGTTCCGAATTACTTGTCACAGGTATGGATGTATGTAGATGTATTTTAGTTCTAGATACATTCATTTCTGCGACAAGTAATTTGGAACGGAGGGAGTAGTAGGTACCGTTCTACCATGGAAATATTCACCATGGTGAAACCCACGCTAAATCCGCTGTGTGAAAGCATTCAGGTGCATATGTGAGCAGAGAAAATGAAATCTTACGACTACTCTTGGGCCAAGACCTAGTATGAGCATGTTCTTTGTTTAGCAATAGTTGGAGCATGTTCAACCACATCAAGTCAGAAGAAAAATGTTCAACCAAAACTGCACATGGTTGGTGGTCTTCACCTAAAATAAAACCCCAAGTTGTACTAAACATAGTTATTTTCTTCCAATCCAACATATCGTAGTTGTTGGTCTTATGTGAATAGTTTCAGCTTTATTCTCACTTCCACCTTCCTGTTTCATCTCTCTTTCCACTTCCTTCCTGTTTCCCAAGACACCAACTCTTTAGTCAACACTCGATGGCACACCTCAAGCTTCATCTGAACCTGCTTCATGGCACTTGAGCGGGCATGTTTGGTTGGTGGCTAACTTTGTCATAGCTCGCCACATTATGTCTGTCAAACTTGTTTAACCTAACGCTCAAATTCTTAGCCAGATTTTGACTTGCCTCAAGGAATCATGTCACACCTGACTTATCCCTTGCTTATTTCTCACAAAAAAAAACTTGCTTTGGGTACGGTAGAACCAAACATCCGCCTAACTTGATGTGTCAAAGTATGGCTAGATACCAAACAGCCCATGGTACGTTGGGGGGGGGGGGGTTGCGATCCCCGACTTAGGTCAAGTTAGCGTACTACGACAAAAATTTTGAAAAATATAGGAGGAGCTACACTATTTGCCGGTTAAAGACAGGAACCATGAAGGGACAAACGTACCAAGCGCCATCTCTTGCCCGGCGTAGAACCGAGCCGAAACAACGTACCCAGGCGGTTAAGAAGCGACAGCAGCAGCAGAGGCAATATAAATGTGGAACACAAGAAATAAAAGCACGTTTGGCTTACCCTTAAGCAGACACTTGTGCAGAAATCATTATCCAGTCAGGAAAAAAATAAACAGTTGAAACGAAGCAACAGAATATGTGGTTTATTTTACAGACGTACACCGTCAGCTGTTCTGGGTGCAAAAATTTCTGGATCTATTTACATTTTGATCAGGCCTCGGCGGCAACGGTGTACAACACAAATAAATGGGCGACCCCGTGTATCACTACCATCACAGGCTCAGGAAACTTCCGTGTTCGTCAGGCGTGTTTCTCAACGAAACAGGGCCACCGTAGTACCGCTCAAATAGGGCTCTAGGTGAGTACCGAAAAGTGGAGAAAGGAGCAGAGTGGACGCTACAGGCAAAACCGCAAAAGGTGGACATCAGAGTTTCAAAGGAATAGCGCTATCGCTGATCTGACTCCCTATGGCTAAATCGGAGCACATTGGTACTACAAGTGATACAGTGTGGCAAAATTGCTACCGGAATCATGTTAGCTGCCGAACCCGAATGGCGATTTGCTCCTGCTGCCGCCTTCTCCGTACTGCTCGTTCCATTTTCTTAGCTCGTTCATGCTTGTGGCATCGAAGGCAACAGATGGGCTCACCTGCACAGCAAAAATGAAAACAATCAAACATGAAACGTTAAATATCCTCGGGAGTGCACAGCACAGTCAACAGACAGTTGGTTTCTGTTTACCTTGGCTTTCGCTTGGACAAAGTCATCCAACTTTAAGGACCTCAAAGAAGTTTTCGTACTGCCCACAGCCCCCTAAGAGAAGGTGGCAACCAGGTGAGCAAAGACATCAAGAGGAAGATCCATGGTGAATAAACTTAGAATGCAACAAGTAATACTAAAAGCAAGGAAATGCCACCTTCTTTTCTTCTTCTAGCAGTTCATGAACTGGCCTGTATGCTGCAGCTACGCATAGGTTCTGCAGAAAATGCACCAAACGAGTTACACATAGGTGAAGTAAGTGGACAGCAGATAATTTGGTACGCGAGGGAGAAGAATAGAACAGCTGTGGATGGCTTGAGCATGATACCTTCAAGTCACTCCCAGAGTAACCTTCTGTTGCATCGGCTAGTTCGTCAAATCCAAATTCAGATTCTATGTTTTCTTTGGCAAGTAATATCTTGAGAATTTTCATCCTATTCTGCGCATCTGGAAGGTCCACGTATATCCTGCAGGTCATGTTGACATATCATCACATTTAAGTCACTCGAGCCAAAATAATATTTTCCCAGGCACACCACAAGCACATCAATGCAGATTTTACCTCCTAGGCAAACGACGTATTACAGCGTCATCTAGATCAAATGGACGGTTTGTTGCACCAAGAATAAGGATCCTTTGACTGTCTTTGGACCTTAGACCATCCCAAGCTGCCATAAATTCATTGCGCATCCTTCTCGTTGCTTCATGCTCCATTGCACCACCCCTTGCACCAAGTAAGCTGTCAACCTACCATTAGCAAATCAAAATTGTATGGGTCAGGAGATTCCGCATGACCTGTCAAAATGATAAGGATGCCGTCCTGAATATAAAACACCTACTTCAGTATGTTTGATCAAATGAAAACTCACCTCATCCACAAATATGATAACAGGAGCTAGCCGACTTGCAAACGAGAAAAGGGCTTTGGTGAGCTTCTCACCGTCTCCAAACCACTGTTGACAGAAAATGATGGAAGTGAATTAAAGTTGTCAAATAATGGATACATTCCAGGAAAAGAAAATTCACACAAGAGATGAACTTCGATATTTGGCTTCACTGTTTCATGTAAAGCAGCAGGCCGCACTCGCAGCGGGGAGAAACTGTAGATCAATGCAGTGCTGAATAGAGAGATTTGACTATCACTTTAGTACCAGCATATTACATGGAAAGGTGGCAGACTAGTGCAATCTGACAAAACCATAAATGGTTACTGCCAGTCTTTGTTTACAAAGATAATGTCCAGTATTGCTGTATTACACATCCAACGAAGTGTTCTGGTTGCTTCAGGTATGCTGCCATCAGTCCGCAACTAACAGTACATTTGATACAGGAGGGGCCGAGGGAGCTAACCACGCAATTTTTTGTGAACTGAAAAAACATAAAAATGGTGCAGGATATGGTCGAATAGGAGAACGGACTCTTCAGGTAATATAGAAGCGATTCATCATTAACATTCCATTCAGTTGTCACATAATATAACTCCTATACGCCGAATTCAAATAAATTTACCTTCGACGTGAGACTAGAACCAGTTATGCTGATAAAATTTGCTCCAGCTTCTGTCGCAAGTGCCTTTGCCAAAAGAGTTTTTCCAGTTCCAGGAGGCCCAAAAAGCAATATTCCTTTGCAAGGCTGAACAAAGGTCCATACAGATACATCATGTTAAACATACAACTATGAAAAGCATAAAGATATGCATACAGAAGTACACATCTAAGAAAGCAAACTAAGATTTAGACGTTTCTTCAGAGATATTCTTATTTTATAGGAAGTGCTGTAAGAATTCTAGCAGTGTTTTTGCATGGAGGAACTTGATTTATGAAGTTGAGTCGTGTTGTATGGCATAAAATGGCATCACATTAGTACAGCTACAGCAATTTATCCTGAATCCCTAAAGCATGAAGTTATAAGCATGTAATATTTACTGTTAATGGTATCGGATATCAGGGATGAAATTACTGTAGGAAAAAGGAAAACCCTCTAGCCTGAGGCTTGGTTAAGGATAGCAACCCGATCCATTGTTTCATCTACTGCAGACTTGCAATGCTAGTGCTGGCTCACTAAAAAAATTCCAACTCACTAGACTAGAGGACCAATTATGCACGTTTAGGACTTTCTTTTCTCTGCTTTAGTAGACATCCACAGGAAAACCTCTCCGCTAAAATCTCCATAATCATTAACTATTATAAAACAACATCGGGTAACATTGAGTATTAGTTGAGCACTAAACAAACTAACAGAGGCATAGCACCAAACACCCCATGAAAATCACAAGTACCTTTTTTATTTAGAAGTTAGGAATTAAAGATAAAACTAAGGTTCTTTCTGTGTTGGGATACTAATTCAATGTTCCCTGGCTATAAATTGGCAGTCACAGTAGTTTGTAAGCCCATATGGAACAAGGGGTCAGATTCGGTATTATGAAGCCCAAAATGCTACAGGTACATATGAAAATGCAAACGGAAAGCATTATTACCCTTAGCAAGTTCCCACGCGAGAAAAGCTCTGGTCTCCTCATTGGAAGAGTAACAAGTTCATCCAGTGTCTTCTTGACATCCTCAAGAGCGCCAATATCTTCAAATTTAACTCCAATTTCATGGGGAGGTACAACTGCTGATATGAAATTGCGCTCAAATTCATCTTTTGCCAACATCTGCAGCAAGACACTCTTTGAGGTTGGACATCATCACAGCATAATCTTGCTACATAAGAACAGGCATGGTTAACTCCAAGGAACAACCAAACAACTTAAATTACCTTCATGTTTTCAGAGAGTGACTTAGTTGAAGCCTCCAGCTCCCTTAGCCTCTCGATTGCTAGGTCCAGACTTCAATCAAAGAAGAAAAGATATCAACAGTCAGTGCCCAGCCATAGATACAACTGAATGCCCAGACAACTGAGGGAACACCTCTCACGGGGAATGACTAGCTTGTCACCCTTTATGGAAGGATTAATCGCTGACGACAAATAGTGACTTCTAGCCCATCCAATGACCTTCTCCGCTCCTGCATCCACATACAAAATTACAAATGCATGCAGCGAGTAACTGTCCTGCTCAAACTTATGACGCTTTAAGTTCTTTGATGGTGTGATAAAAGTACGTCACCATGCAGTCATACACCCACAAGCACCTGCAGCAACGAGAAAACAAATACAAACATATTTCGAGGATACATCTGGCAAGGGATGGCTGTTGCAGCTTGTTGACCACGATATTGTGGTTGGATCTAGCAACTGCAGCATTTCAGCAAGTAAGGATTGAGAAATGAGGAGAGGGTCTCCTTGGCCCGATTGCCATTTAGGACTGATGGAGGAACTTTGGTGATCGCCAACGACAAGTCGTGTAAACAAGGTGGCATGCCATGCAGCTGCATCCTACACCATTGTATACCGATGATGTTGGGGACTCCAACCACAGTGACCAGAGATTGATGATTGAAGATGGTAAGGAGCATCCAGTGTAAACCCTAGGTAGTTCAGATCTAGAATTCAACTAAAGAACGAAGGAAGGAGAAACAGACAGAGAAGTTGACGCCTGTGGATTATTAACCCATGTCGCTGCCTAGATCCAAAGGTGCCGAGCTATGATGATAAACACTAAAATCAACAAGGGAAAAACAACTCCACACTGGGAGGAGTAACCTCGAACACAAAAACCAGTAGCCTAAAAACTAGATCAACTAGTAAAACTGTATACAAAGTAGACCCCATGCCGTTAGCTATGCCAGCGGTCAGCTGGAGAGGAACGGGGGGATATGGTAGGAATATGGGGGATTCGTAGGGAAAAGGAAGGCAGAGAAAGAGAAAGTCCAGAGCAGACTAGAGGAATCTATAAGCTGAAATAAAAGGTTGTACTTAAGACAGGTGAGAGGTGTTACATTCATTACAAGGGAGTATTAATTTTATTTAGCTTATAATGCCAATCATAAGGTGATGCAACTTCAAAATTTTGGGCCCATGCGCACGGACTGAGCACTGGTCATGTACTCCAGTTGCAGTTCAACTGGGATCAATATGCACAGTGCAAACAAAGGTTCCTTAACAAGAATAGCAATGTTGAGTTAGAACTACCGTAGGATCAATAAATGAAAATGCATGCTAGTATGCCACCCAAACACCAGAACAATAATCATGTGCACCAATAAACTTGAAGCCGGACATTGTTTAATCCAAACTTTGATATGATCTATTCGCACATAAGCAGCACTGGCAACCATGATTCAGGAAAAGGGGATATGCATCATAATATGGGTCCGGTTAGCAGACTTACTTTGCTTCGTCAGAATAATGCTCTCTAACTTCACATGCAACAGATTTTCACATGATAGCCCATGATCTTCAAGCACCTGCATTTACATGTCAGAACTTACACGCAAGCACTTGGGGAAGCGAATCAGTCGTTGTCATATGTAGGTCAACTGGTCAAGTAATGGAAATGAAAAGCAATTGACTAAATCTACTGATTAGAGCTCAAATAGCTCTTCCAATACCTTGTGCAATTCTACAAGGTTATGCCTTGAAACGATTATTTTTTTGTCCTCTGCAATCTGGTTATTGAAAACTCTCAGTTGCTCATCATCCTGAACATAAAAAGAAGTATCACACAGCTGTAAAGATAACAGCATCGTCCAAACTAGGAGGGCTTGTAGTTTGTACGTTTTCAGATCAGCAGGAGAGTGCAATCAACACTGAATAACATAATAGTACTTTTGGAGACTAAAATGGTGTAAACTTACCTTTGGTAAAGGAATATAGAATTTATTTCCGAAGAGTTTCGTTATGCCATTGGACTTTGAAGGCTTCCGCCCTTGTAGTCCCCCTACCAGCCTCTTCAAGGATGATGTCTGAAAAATACAAATTTCAACCAAGTACAAATTTTTAGCCATTGCTATGGCAATCCCACCATAAATGAAACCAACTCTCCAAGACATTATTGCAAAGAAAAGTAGCTCACAGGAACAATGTAAATTCGACTGCAGAACATCATGCAACAAGGCAGAGAATGACCCAATTATGTTTTAACAATGAAAAGCATTGCCGATTTTGGAGGGTGCATTTAAATCATGGTGGCTTCATAAAAGCACTTCCATTATGCTAGTTTTTGACATATAAACTTACGGCAAGACTCTTCTGATAGTTGTGACAGCAATATTTTACTAGATTTGATAATTATTCTCTGCAACCAACTAGATTTGATAACAATTCTCTGCAACCAACTGTAGATTTGTTAATCGTTCTATGCAACTACCTACAGTTTAGTGCAGTGCAGTACAATAACAGCAACCTGCCACCAGGCAGTCTTTGCCAGACCTGTCTGGAGTTGGGCACCTGGTAAGGCCGGCCAACCTGGTCTGGCCAGGCCTTGCTTGCTAGCAGGCTTATAATGTTGCACTTACTCTCACCTTGATCTGGCACAGGGACTAAGCATATATGGGATTGCTTTTGAATTTTCTTCAAAAATAAAAATGATGTGAGGTCACGCAAGCTAGCATACCAAGCGGTCAACTGCTAACTTATCCAGCTATATCAAACCTATCCCTTACTCTATGCTAATAATGTGGGATGAGCACAATGAACAGAGCTCATGGGAATATTTAGCAGGTTAGGTTAAGCAATATATACATGTTTTCAATGCTAAAGTTTCTTTCACTCCCAGAGTTACCCACCACTGGTAACACAAAACAAATGAGGGAACGGCCAAATGAGGATACAAAAGAGCAAGGAAAAATAGCATGATACTTTTGCAGGTCTCTTCAGCTTGAAGACCTCATAGATGCAATAAACTAGCCACATACTGTGCCATAACTAATACCTAGATGGCTAGATGAGCACAAGAGACAATTAAAAAGCTAGATGGGAGAATGAGGATGTTTTCTCAATCAGTTATAACAGAGAGAAACTATGAAACAAACACATATTCTTGAATAGATTAGCAAGAAATTACCAGTGGAGACAGGCGAGAGAGATTGTGAAACATCAGCGCCTTCTGTATTTATTCATAACAAAAGTAAGAAAAGAAATATATATATAATAGAATGCAAGAAGGTGAGAATGCGACTAGATGAGTTTCTATTGCTTACTGGATCTTTATCCTTGGGTGCTGCCTCGAGTATGTTCTGCCCACATATCAACACTAAAGGTCCATTAAGCTGGTCAAACATTTCCTCTACCTTTTCGATAAACTCTCTGCGATTTGATCTTGGAACTGCCCTAGAAAGCCATTGTGAACTGTCCGGAAAGTAAACAATGGCTGGTTGAAGAGATGGCAGTGCCTATTTGTACAAGCAAAGGGAATCCAGAAGAGGTAAGTTTACTGAGCAGACCAGATGGAATGGTCACTGCAATTGCAGCACGCAAGCATAACACCAAGTGTACCCAGCATAGAATGGTGGTCAAAGCTATTCAAATGTATGCATGCACAAAGACAAGAAATGTCAAGAAAAAAACGTTCCATACAAAAGATATTGTGTGAAATTACCTCACAAAATGCTTCCATCGCGATATGCCAATCTTCCGCCTCAGTGTCATGGTCAAGCACAATATCCTGAGCTAAAAATTACAAAACAAGATATTTCTTAAAATTGCAGAGTATCCAAGCTGAATGTAGATATGGATGCTTCAGAATAGAAACATACTGTCAACCCAGCAAACTGATGGTTTAGCATCTTGCTCTTTGTTAGCTTCATTATTTTTACCATCATCCAGCTTCTCCTCAGGAGGGTGAAATAAAACAGCCACTTGATCACCATTGATCTCGTATATCTCTCCACGCTGTCCATTTGATAAAGTTCTGCGATTTTAACAGTTCAAAAAATGTTGAATTATAAAAAAAATCATAAGGAAATAGTGAATTTTAAGAATGTTCAGCGATAAGCTTACAATATCGTAAGACATAAAAATGTGAAACCAAATCATTATTCATCAGAAACAATGCCGACGTGGACTACTGAGATGAACAGAAGCATAGTAAAAATCAAACTAAAGACGCATAAATTATATGTATAAGCACAGCAAAGCATTCAACAGAACTTGCAGAAGTTTCCGAATATGCCCACGAACAACATATGGTTCCAACACAAGATTTTTCTTGACCCATATTGTTGAAATGAGAAACTTCAAAAATTAGATCTACCCATATACTCCCTCCGTTCCTAAATATAAGTCTGTTTAGAGATTCCAACAAGTGACTACATGCGAAGCAAAATGAGTGAATCTACGTTCTAAAATATGTCTACATACATCGGTATGTTGTAGTCCATTTGAAATGTCTAAAAAGACTTAGATTTAGGAACGGAGGGAGTAGATAACAACTATCCAAAGGCATGAAAAGCTAAAGATGCAGACAGACATGAAATAAGGCATGCAGACAAGCCTTCTTAATCTATTCGAGAAAAGATTTATCCACCCACCTGCCGCTAATAAAGGTAAAGGCTTCTGCTGCTCCCTCTTGAGTTGGTATTTTCCCCAAAATGACCCTGTGATATGAGAGATGATATGCATCATGATAAGTAAAAGAAGCTCAATTAGTAAGACGGTCCGTAGCTACGTTAGATGACAGAGAATGAACACTGCAAACATGTGCTACATGCCCTCCCGACACCAGGCACCAACCTCGCCAGCATTACTAATGCAAAAGCATGCATGCAGAGAGAACTAACAACACACACACAAGAACTCAAATGAACAAACATGCAACTATGCATACACCTGGATCAGCAAGTACCCAGGTGGCCAGTCCTACCGTGAGACAACCAACAACATGAATGGACTAACAATATGTGAACTTCATGGTGAAACTCATCACATCATATAACACATAGCAGTCATGTGATGGTCTGTGCATGGATGCATCAATCCATGCATGATGCCATGGTCAGCTAAAAGGCACATGTATTGCTTAGCCTTAAAAGTAGCAAATCAAGTGATGTACAATACATGAGTCTAATAAGTTGAAAGAAGTGCAATGCAAAGGAAGAAATATCATGATAAAAGTGGCTTAAACCAAAAGGAGAGCAGAACTACCAACAAGTACCTGTGATCTGCTTCAACAAGCACTGACTCTCCAACATACTTCACCCTATCACCTGAAACAGTGATGAGGAAAGTAGGTGATGTCTTCATACAGAGTACGGTACGTATTAAAATGGTCCAGCCTGAATTTCATATTCACCAATAGGTACAATCCTATGAAACTTAAGCAAGTGGTATAGCTGAATTATATTGACCTCATTCTCATAAAATAGCTGGAGTACTGAACTTCTTGTCAATACAAAGAGCTAAAGGCGTGTTTGGTTGGTATACTAAGGCTGCCACAACACAAGTTAGGCAAGTTTGACTGAGTTAGTCCCCTGTTTAGTTTGCTGCCACACTTGTGGCAAGATTCTTTTCATGCAATCTAGACCCCACGTGTCATTGACTCAGAAAAATGTGGCAAGATTGCCTAAAGTGTAGCGTCAATTTTGATTGCCAAACCTTAGCCATGTATGGCAAGAAAGTGTAGCAAATGTTGGCAAATTTAGTCTCTGAACCAAACATGTCTTAAACTTTGGAGGAAAGTTGTTTGTGTAGAGAAGTTGATGATTCAAGTGTTTTGTGGCTAGTGAAGCTTCGGTTTACCTTGACAAAGAATAAGTGAATAACACTAGAATGCAACTGGCTATATACATTGTTCACGATCTGGCTGACAACCATTTATCTAATGCAGAACATTGTACACACAGAAAACAGAATGTGATAATTCAAGATGAAGGGATTGAATCTTATCAGATGGGCATGTACTTAACAAGCAATTAGACCTGAGTTAATTCCCATAACATGACATATTAACCTACGGCAGAGCTTAGCCTGTAACTTCCACAGGCAATAGGTAGGTTCGTTCCACCAAGGGGGGAAGTGGCTACTTACTAAAATAAGACCAATTATCAGTGTCATGATTAACAATGTTATCTAATCTGCAGCCAACATTGGGGAAACCACTCAAGAAAAAAAAAACTTAGTTATGTACCTTTTTGGAGAGGCCTTTTCTCTTCTTCAGGCGACTCAGCGGTGGATTCTTCTGCTGCTGAAGAATTTTCTTGCGCACTAACAACTCCCTAAGACAAGAACTCAAGGTATAAGTTGTAAGCCAGAATGAGAAGCAAACACAAGAAAGGAGGAAAACGGGTTCAACATTAATTAGCATTTCAGTAGAAAAGATGGAAACAAGACCATCACATGAGACTGACACTATTAGACGCAAAATCGCTAATCAGAAATTTACTACAAGACACTAATATCAACATTAAGCCTTTTATACTATTTACTATTTTGCAGCAAAAAACTCTTTGTTTGTAGGTCGTCCACCACTGATTTTTTAAATAGATTGTTATAGATACAAAGTAAGGCCTCCTTTGGTTCATAGAGTAGGAAAATTATAGGAATAGAAAAGTCATAGGAAATGAGATGACATGCATCTCAAATCCTACGAGTAGGAGTAGGAAAGGAGATGTCCTTTGTTTCACATTATAGGATTTTTTCCATTGAGTCTAGGCTAATGTTTATTTTCCTATGAAATGTGAAGGATAGGAAGAGTTCCTCCATAGGAATAGGATTCCATTCCTACAAACCAAAGAGCTCTATAGGAATTTTTCCTATAAAAATCCTACCCTATGAAATTCCTACAAAATTCCTCCAAACGAAAGGAGGCCTAAAGGTACATCGCTCAGTATATTCAAATAAAATAAAAGAGCAAGATGGCAGGCATTATCAAATGTCATGTTTTAATACTATATGATTTGGCAGCATAACAGAAATAAACACCTTGGCAAATTCCTCAAGAGTGCGCGGAACTAACTTCTTGAGGTTCTCCACTGATTTGCCAACTTCGTCGTCGTCACTTTCACCAGACTTAGCTTCATTATAATCTTCATCTTCCCCTTCTGATTCTGAGCCTTCATCTTCTGACTCCGGTTGACCATTCTCTTCCTCACTCTCTGAACAATCTTCACCATTATCCTACAAGGTGAGCCATTAGGTTTGCCCACAAAACTGCAGTCTTAAGCTTTTAAAATAGGCAAAGATTAACTTACATATGGAGCTAGAACACTGCTGTCCAGAACCAACAATGGTACGCGTAACTCGTGAGCAATCGCTCTTACCAATCTCTCCCGGTAAAGCTCAGTTCCTGCAATAAATGTAAAATCTCATCATCCACGCAAGCAGAATGGCACACATTTGGAAGAAATTGTCATCCTTCCTGCACAACACCTGACAAGCTCTGGAGCAATATCCTCCCACCGGACGACTGCAGCCGAGAACCGTACTCCAAAGTAGCATCCTTGTTCCGCAGGTGTGATGCCACACACTCGGTCAGCAGCTGCTTCGCATTCTTACTTGCAACACAAAGGAGAGGTGGTGAAATGCAACTGAGTTAGTCCACGCTAGGGAGGAAAAACGCCAAGCAGGTGGTGTGCGTTGCGTTCCATAGTGCTTACTCGACGTAGTACGGGAAGTTGCTCCACGTGAGGCTGCTCTTCTCCCAAGGCACGGCGCGGCGCAGAAACTCGTTGCGGAAGCGCTCCCGTTTGGTGAGGAACGGCGACTCCCGCCTCTTGCAGCCGGTGACGAACCGCTCGCCGTTAAGCCACTCCTGTTGGTCCTTCTCCCCGAGCCGCGCGTGCTCCTGCTGGTTGCTGCCGCCGCCGCCACTCCCCGCAGCCGTCTCCGCGCTCCCGACACCCTCCTTCGAGCTGTAGAACCGGCAGAGCCGCCCCCCTTCGCCGAAGGGCAGGCGCGGCGCACCCAGCCTCCGTGCCCCGTCGGGCGCGCCAAATCTCCCGGCGCCACCGCCGACGGTCGCGGGGGTGGCGAGGGGCACGGTACCGCAAGACGGCGGAGGGCGCAGGAGGCAGCGCAGCCGCATGGCGCGATGCATCGCGGGTCGCGTCGGGCGAAGCGACGAGGGATCCGCGAGCAGGCTAGGTCCCGGGCTAGCGCATGCGGCGGCGGGATGGTGAATTCTAGGGTGTGCTGTGACTGTCGGCGCAATGGCTGATAGGGTTGCCCTGGTTGCGCTGGCGGCGGCGGCGGTGGTGCACGGCAGCGGCGGCCACAGGAGAGGAGGGCCACGGCGGCTGCACGGGACCGCGATTTGCGTGACTGGCTTTGCTGCGGGTTTGGGTCGGCGAGTTCCGCGTCGCTGGTGGGCCGTAGTGTGGGCTTGGGTTAGGTGGGCTTACGATGATGTACATTTCCGCTCGGCCGCTGGTACTTTCACAGACCTAGCCCACTAGATGGGTTAGGTCGGTGGGTTTACACATTTAACATTTTTGCAAATGTTTGGTAAACATTTTTCAAGTACAAGATTAACATTGTTTGAATACATGGTCAAGACTTTTTATCACATTTTAAAAATGATTTATAAATATTTTTAAATATAATATTAACATTTTTCGAATATATGGTCAAAAAATACGTACACACTTAACATTTTAAAAATTCTTGATTAATATTTTTCAAATACTTGTTTAACATTTTTTCTTAAAATGCTTGGTTAATATTTTACAAATACATGATCAACCTTTTTAGCACATTGTATATTTTTTGTATACATTTTTTCTTACACATGAGAAACATTTTCTCTATAGCGAACCAACCTGTGGTTGGATGGTTAAGAAGAACTGTGGTATCCTCAGCCCACCAGGATTCAAGTCCTGATGCTCGCATTTATTCCTAGATTTATTTCATGATTTTCCGGCGATGCGCATTCAGTGTGAAGAGACGTTTCCGTCGACGACGAGGTGCCTATGGTGACTTCGTAAATTTCAAGATGATATGCTGGCTCAGTCTTTCGAAGATGTTCATAGGGATAGGGTGTGCGTGTGTGCGTTCATATGGGTGAGTGTATGAGCATGTATATAAGCGTTTGCGTCTGTACTGTGTTAAAAAAAACATTTTCTCTATACAGATTTAACTTTTTTCAAACGCTTGGTTAACATTTTTTTCAAATGTTTTATGTAAAGTGTTTTTAATATATTTATTTAGAGCATTTGGAAGTATAAACAAAAGTAGAAGAAAAGAAAGCAAAAAACAACAACAAAAAACATGCAAAAAAAACACAACAACAATTAGGTTGTGCCTCCCGCACGCCTCGACCGGATCATCTTGTGATTGCCTTCACACGAGAGTTCCCTGCGCCTCACGTTAAGCGAGACATAGGGGCGCCTGTGCTAAATCTATGTACATTTTCTACGTAATTCATCTTACGGGCTGATGTGGAACAAATCAATTGGGGCGGGATTAGCGGCAGAGGCCCATCCCGGTTGAATTCGTAGGTGGGGAGGAGAGAATTTATGAAAGGTTTCATAAATCAATCATTCGTGGGTGTCGGATTTTCACAAGTAAAATGTGCACCTAATCAATGGATAGCCCCACGAGGGGCCTAGCCTCTAGGCGAGTCTATATCTAGGTTGCTGCGAGACACAAGACCGTGTCGCTACAGAGAGTCGGTAGTGAGCCGGCACCATAACCATGTGTTTCGCCATGTTGACGTCATGCTGCCATCATGTGTGTATTTTTTTCCTTTTACTTTTGTTTATATCTTAGAAAAACTAAATACATATGTTACACCAAATAATTTTGTTAATATGTGACATATAAAAAATTATGTGTTTAAAAAAATTGATAGTTTCAAAAAAATGTTATACATTGTAAAAAAAGGCGACTGCTATAAAGATGATTTCTTAGAGAAATCATCCGGCTAGGCAGCCGTCCGATCAGCACCCTGGTAACCGTTCGATGATAACAAAGTCACGGGAGCAGTAAAGCACGCTACTGCTTCGACACAGCACCGCTGCACCCCGGCAAAAGCTGCACTGCAGCTCGTCATGGCGCACCACCGGCGTCCGGTGAAGCTCCAGTGCAGCACCGACGGCGTCCGACGAAGCTCCAATGCAACTCTGGCAGAGCTCCAACGCAGCACCGACGGCTCCGGCGAAGCTCCAATGCAACTCCGGCAGAGCTCCGATGCAGCACCAGGGGCTCCGGTGAAGCTCCAATGCAACTCCGGCAGAGCTCCAGTGAAGCACCGGCGGCTCCGGTGAAGCTTGGCGTGGCAGCACCGGCGACGTGGTGAAGCTTCATTGCACCGGAGTTGAGGAGAGATGCCTCGTCGCAACAGCAGCTCCGCTGCCCACCGGCGTGCTGTACTACAGCTCCGCCGTCCGTCGAGATCTGGGAGGACGCAACACCACTCGTGCTGCCTGGAAGCATCCCCGCCGCCAACGAGATCCACCAATTGCAGCACTCCTCATCAATAGCACCGGCGGCGTTGCATCCGACATGCTCGGCAACGCCAGCCACATCGACGGTCAATGACGCTCGGGGAACACTGACCGCAGCAAAGGCCGGTGCGGGTGCTGCGGGGTGCTGGGCGCGTCGCCGCCTCGCAGCATCAGTCCACCACCGGCGATGGCAGTAGCTTGCAGCGCCGCGTGGAGCTTGGGCAGCAGCGCTTTGATGCATCCATGGGCCAGGATGGGTCAACGGAGAAACACGGGCGAGAGGTGGAGGACGAAGGGAGATCGAGCTTGGGGGAATTGGGTGGCTCTCGTGATCTGTACGAGACGGGGCGAGGAGATAAGGTTGGGCGGTGCCTGGCCCCGCAGGACACGTGGCGTGCGTTGGAGACCGTTTACGCGGGCGTGAAATCAACCGGATGATCGTAAACATGTTCCTAAAAAAATCGTTTGTGTATTTTTTTAAAATGTTTCTTAGCATTCAAAACATGTTAAGAGTTGGATTTCGGTAAAACAATGGAGACGCAAATTGAAATTGCTCTGCTCTTCGGAAATGGTTCATCGAACAGCTTGCAGGCATCGGGATAGCTGTCCGTAAGGATCTCTCGCACATGCTTCCTTTGCGTCTCGATGGACTAGCCAGCCACTGGTGCGACGTTGAGGTTGAGAGCCGCCACCACGAGGAATGTCGGCGCAATTCGCATTGCCGACGAGTTGTCCTGAGGCGACCCGAAGAAACGGGACGTGCTCGCGTGTTGAGAATGGAACCGGTACGGCGGCGGCGGTGAGGTGCGATACGACTCCAGATATGGCAGGTGGGTAACCGACGAGCCCATGTTGGTCACAGCCGCAGCGGCAACAACGGGAATGGCTGGCTCGCCGCGAATCCCTAGCATGAGAAGGGCATGCTATGTGGCCTAGGCGACGATGAGATCAGTCTCCGCATCGACGTCCTTGGGCCGCGCGGCCTCGACTGTGACGTGGGCGGCAACGACATCTTTTTGGTTTGCCGCCACCTTCATCCAGTCGGTCCTCTTCGCCGTTTCGACGACCCTCTACTCCGGCACGAGCTCCTTCTTCAGCTTCTTCTTTGGGCGCATGGCATGGATGGCCATGCTGTTGGCCATGGCGTTTGGGATGGAGGCAACAACCGGGTTGGGCATGCCGTCTATGGCGCAAGGGTGGGAGGGTTTTGGAGGAGAGGAGGAAATGGGGTGGACGTCCCATCGACGAACGGGTCAGGGAAGGACAAGGGAGGGCGTCATGGGCATCCGCTCCGACGCAAACCCCGGCCTAAATTTGGGCCGAAAATGGATCACGATAGACAAAAAATGACACACGTTTGTTTATGTCTCCATGTTTAGCTGCGCTTCTATCCGTGCGATCCGAAAACAGACGCGGGGCGGATCAAACGTGGTGCCGCGTTAGAGCTGACCTTATGCCGGGAGAAGAAATCTGGCGGCGAAAAGTAGTACTTTCTCCGTCCGAAAATACTTGTCATAAACATGGATGTATCTAGACATATTTTAATTCTAGATATATCAACTTTTATCCATTTGTGGACCGGTAATTCCGGACAGAGGGAGTACCAGCGAAGATGGACGCTGGATGGTAAGTTTTGGTGGCGCTCGCGCAACACATCCTGGCCTTGGCCGGACGGATTCGCGCGTCTGCCCATGTTGAACTCGGATTCCGGACACGCCTCCTTAATCCGACTGCTTGTAGTGGAGCTCGACTTCCAAGTTATAAGCGTACTACATCCACAAGAGAACTCATCGCTTTCCTTGATCGCCAACCTTCTGCCGACACCCGCGAGACAGGAGCACCGCCGCTAGGTCACACGGAGGACAGAACTCGTGCTCGCCGCCACGCCATGGCCGCGCCCACGCAGACCAGCCCGCTCCGCCGGTGGAAGCGCTTCTTCCGCGCCTTCGACTGCGTGGATGCCGCCATCAAGCCCTCCGACCCTGACCACTCACGCGACGAGCTCCGGCGCGCCAGGGGCGACGTCGTGGAGCAGCTCTGCAACGCCGCGGACGACGACGACGACCAGGCGGAGCGCCTCTGCGGGATCCTCGACGACCACATGGCGGAGTCCCTGGAGACGCTGCGGCTCGTTCTGGTGACGCCCAGCATGCTGGCTTCCACGGACCTCGCCAGGTCCGTCTGCGCGCTCCGCGGGCACGAGTCGGAGCGCGTTCGCGCCCTGGCCAGAGGCGCGTGAGCGGGTGGAGGGCGTCGATGCAGGACGAGCTCGCCATGGTCAGAGACGCCCTGCACAAGCTTGACAACATCAGCATGCCGCAGACAACGGAGATCACCGCCGGCCAGCAGCAGCATGTCTCCGCCGATTCTGACATGGCCAAGACGACGAAGGCGTCGGTCATGAAGACGGCGGCGACCGCTATGAGAAAGGATGCGTCCGGTTCCGCCGCCGGGGACCGTGCTGGCCTCTGCTCCGAGGAGAAGATGGAAGCCGCGAAACGCAGGTTCCGCCAAGGTTACCAGGAAGCAGAGGACGCCAAACGGCTGCGCACGACACGATTGGTGCAGGCGCCCAAGATGATGCAGCCAATCAGGAGGTGCACCAGCTCCATGGCCAAGAAGAAAACCTTCGTGGTCAGGACGCAGCTTCACATGGCTTAGGGCTCTGGCTCATACAGTTGGAAAGATCTAAACTCGTGTCATCTCACTTTTTTAATTTTTATCAGTATCCTTCTTTTGGAACATTCAGTACTGCAGTTGTAACTAGCATTGCTGTAATGCCGTTGCTCGCTTGTCTGATATGTACATGGTCTAAGGAAGTTGATGAATTGGAAGTGAGATTCGGTTTTATAAATCTACTGACATGTTCAAAGAACTTGGGAAAAAATTGCTCGTCATGTTGGGAAAGATGTGTTCGTGTCAAATTGTAATTCTGCACATACCTAAGCAATCAATAAAGCTCGGCTTTTAGAACTTCGAGTTCTCATCTTCATGTTCAGACTTGTAGTCCAAGTTGCAATTTGAATTCAATCAAAATTGACAAAATTCTCTTCTTGTTGTTTCTCGACATAAAACTATACATATGTACGACAGACCATGGTATAAAGCCACAAAAAGATAAATCTTTTCTGTGGTTTGCAAGTTGGATTAACACAAATTGCATACAAAGCAACAATAGCTAAAAGCTAAAAAAAACTAAAAGCTGGACTAGGCTATTCCTAGTTTCATCTGAGTGTCAAATCACAAAACTTCTATGGTTTGAACTAGCATAGTTTCATCTAGAGTATTACTTAGCTTTTGCCTTCTTCAGTTTATAGCAAGGTATTTTAAAAGTAGACAGGTTCGTGAGCTCGTGGCATCCTTCATGTAGAAGTAATAGTCATATGATTCCCCTTTCATACATGATGCAGTGACATTACTGGCATTCAGAACCCTGATTTGGTTCATATCCACAGACCAGGAAAGCCAATCATCACACTTCATAGTCACCACTGATAAATAACCACAGGGACTCACGCCCCTCTCTGCATCCTTTCTGTTGCTAAATGATTCATAGTACCTGGACTTCAAACTAGGCACGCGGTGTCCCGCCACAATGCTGACTCACGGAATCCTACAAAATGACCGAACAATTGCTGATTTGGGTTTCACCACATTGGCTTGACACAACAATTCATCCTCCTTCGCCGAATTTGCAACCATCGTGTTTCCTTCAGAGTCAATAACGATAACGTCAAAATGTTCCGGTATGGTATTTGGTCGAACACTTGCCAGATGTGACGCCCATCATGGATGGTGGCGATATGGGCAGATGGCACCTCGGCATCGGTGGGATCCGGGGTGGAATGTTGGCGTTGGCGAAGGCGGTCAGGTGTCTGGTTGGAGCGGCGGAGGTCCTACAAGGCATGGGTGGTGGTCGGGGTGGTACAGCGGTAGCGTCAGTCCCCGAGGGTGCGGATACGAAGCACCAAGGGGTGCGAAAAAAGGGCTCTAGGTGGGGTATTTTGGTGGGTCGGCACTGTCAGAGTACGACACCACGGACGTCCGAACTCCTCCAAACCTCCATAGGTTTGATGCTAGTTTGCAGGAATTCAGACATCCAGGCCAATCCAGATGATTTTGATAACCATCACTGAATGGTGAAAAATGCCCAAACTGCCCGGTCCAGACATTTACATGCGATTTGGTGATATGTGTTGGAGTTTCCCTAATTCCTTCTCGTCTCTCCACCTTCCTGCCCGTGTGAAGAAATCCAACATGGGGAGGGGAAAACAAGTGTTAGATGAGGATCCTCGTCTGGAGAACTATCATTTGAAACCATTTGGTGGTGGAAGTACTTTTAGCGGAGCATGTATCTACGGGTAAAGATCCACCATCTAACACTTTATTAGAGGTTCTTGCATACCTTGCGCATCATATGGGTGTTATGCCATAAAAGAAGTAATACATGCCAGCCTTTTGTCATTGTATTACCAAAGAGAAAGAGAGGTGTAAGGAAGGACGTTGCATGCATGCTTTCTATTCTTCCTCTCCCCATACATAAAACAACGCTTTTTATTTTCAAATGATATTTTAAATCATTCATGGCTTCTAAACCAAAATTAATTTTTTATATTATATATATTTGAATTCTTGGCAACATGACCTTTTGAACAAGCTCACTTTTGAATACATTTCAAAGTCATTTACATTTCAGTATTTCAGTTTCACATTAACAGTTGTGACTGTGACATTTTAGTTTCATATTTCTGCATCACAATGATTAAAAACAATATTTAAATAATTAAAATCAATGTTTTGAAATATATTATATGTTTAAATATATATTTTAAATATCTGAAAATATATTAAAAATACATTTCTAAAATAATCTGATAGATGAATGTTATTGAAATGGACGTGGTACTGAAAGTGGTTATGTTATTTCAAAAAAAAAGTGGCCTGCTAACTGAAATGCATCTGGCATTGAAATGCAAATGCTAACAAAGTGATTTGATAGTGAAGCATATGGTATTGAAATGCACCTGCTAACAAAGTGATCTGGTATTGGAATGCCACTGGTATCGAAATGCATACTATACTAAATTTATCATTTGTATTGAAATGGATGTGGCATTAAATTGTATTGAAATGTTTTTTTAAGTAGTACTGAGATTGAAACATGTGCATGTTATTGAAATGAATATGGTATTGAAAGTGGTATGGTAACTAAAATGCATCTGGTATTGAAACTCATATGCTGTCAATTTGATCTGATAGTGAAGCATCCGATATTGAAATGCATATGGTAACAAAGTGATTTGGTAATTGAAATGCATCTAATAACTAAGTTATTGAAATGTACGACATAAAGTGATATATGAAATTCAACACACGAGTTGTCTTGTCGTACCCGTAAAGCAACACATGAGTTGCACCTGCATGGGCTATGGGCTGGCTTTGGATCAGATGGGACACGAAATAAAAGCCCATAGAACAAAGCATCACTGGTACATGCTGATACAATTTCTGACCACCTCGGGAAGCTATGGGCAGAGAAGGCAGATGAATTCCGATCTGTGTGAATTCTAGATTTCTAGTGTACCAACAGCGACATGTCGTTCAAAGAGTACGGGGAGAGGACGACTGCTTCCCAAACCGCTCCTGCGCGTGATTTGGTGGGAGCGAAATTTCAGCACTGACCGCTCACGTCGCAGCCGCCTCCCGAATCCCGAAGCAGCAACCGCAACCGGCGGCACAAGGAATCGAGCGGGACCAGCCGGCCTCGTCCGCCCCGCCTCGGGCGCGAGCACCTGGAGCTCGGCCGCGGGCGCGACGCGAGCAACAGCTGCTTCCTGCTTGGCCACAGGCGCTCGATCTGGTGAAGGCCGCCCCTCTATCTGGTGTATGCCACCGCTCCTCGATCTGGTGCTCCTGCTCGATCCGGTGGAGGCTGCATAATCCTGCACTTCTGCTCGATGGACTCAGCAAGATGAATGCGTGGATGTGGATGTGAGAGAGAGACCCAATTGCAATCTACTGCCTCCGTTTCTAAATATAAGCCCTTTTTGTTCTAAATTCAACTACGGATGGCAAAACCGAACCGAAGTTTGCAATCAAGGCCTGAATTGCAAACGCTGCGCGAGGAGGTGCGGCCACCTGCTCGCCCTTCACAAATTCTCTACGTTGCCACCACACATACCAACGAGCAATAGCCATGGAATCCTGCACACCGAGCACTGGTGAATTCCGAACCAGGTCACATAGTATACATCCAGGCATTGTTTTAAGTTCTGCTAATTGCCAGTCGGCTAAAACAACTCACATGCAACGGAAAACAGATGAGCAACAGCATGTCAGAGCACTAAAACATCCACACAAGCTCAGGCAACTTACAGAGCTCGCAGCTTAGGCCAAAAGGTTAAGAGAAACCGTGCTACCAGGTACCAGCCTACCTCCTCCCAGCACCAGCATCACCACACGAATATCGAATCGTGACTGAGTACCAATTCTCTGAGGTAACCGTGGGGCATTATCTATGTTACAGACATCAAAACATGGTTTCTCCAGTTATCAGATGCTAATTAATTCAGGGAATGTTTAACCATCAAAGTTCACTCCAAAGCATTCAACGACGAACCCGATCCCGCTTCGCGTTGACCACGCTGCAATGTAAAGGCAGCAGCTGGGAGTTATCAGCAATTCCTGATAACCATCAAAACAAAATTTTGCTCTTCTATAAAAATACCCACTGAAGAAAACCCTTGGATAAGTCGTTCTCTGGTTCTAGAGCCACGCACGCCTTCGCTGCCAGCAAAGCGTCTCATCATCATCCTGAGATACATTAAAGTAGTTTTCATTAGAAAATGGCAGGAGTGATACCCTTCTGATCTGAACTCCATTACTGAAGTAGAAAATGATATCCCACCTCCTTCAACATGCTCATACCAATAACCTGAATTGTTTTCACAGTACAATCTGGAAATATAGAATCAGGTATCCCAAACTTAATCATAATTGAACACAGGCTATTGCAGCCATCCCATTGCTCTTGATCCATATCAACATGCAAAGCCTATGGAAACAGAATAGGAATCAGGAAAAAAGGAACACAAAACCACCAAAACTAAAAGTTCATCTTACCTTGCAGATAATAGCAGCAGCCAGATAATTCTTCTGTCGTAGCTCTTTGATCATTCTAGCCTTCAAAGCAACCACTCGAGCTTCTCTCGCTGCACGTTGCTGAAGCAAAAAACAAAAAAAAACCAGACTGCAAGAAACAAACATAACCATACATCTTCCTTGAACTGATCAGTGTTGACATACTCAATCAGTACCTCCACCGACCAGTGGACTCCAGGAATTCTGTCTGTGCGATTCAGCAACTCCCCAACAACTGTTCCCCACCCCCTTTTGGCCGCACAGATGATAGGCAGTTCCTCGAGCAGCATTTCCTATATTATATTGAAAGATACGTGTCATAACAAACTGAAAATATAGTTTGAAGAATGAAAATATGAATAGAAAGTCATGTTCAAAGTTCAAAACTAGACTATATGTGTTTACCATCCTTTTATACATCAAAATGCCACCAAAAGTAGAATAGACCGACCACAAAATGTACTTCAAAAACTATTGACTACTCTCCAGAATTCTTGCATCGAATGGGGATTGACCTGATCAAAAAGATTTGGATTGAGCTCATGGTCATGGTCCAAAAGAAATTTAATGCGTAACAGCGAACGTTCTTCGGAGTCTGGACCGCAGATGACTTTGTAAAACACGGTCTTCGCCTTTGTATCAGCAGCCTACAAATTGTAACTTTGTTAAGATAAGGATAACAGACTATCCACGAAACGTTACCAGCAGTTCCAAATCATAGAAACAAATGGTTTGAACAATTAAAGTACCCCAGCAAGATAATAGAAGCATTCATTTGAGTCACAGAACGCCGCAGCTACGAGAGGGGTACAGAAACCATACAGCCAGTGGCGGAGCCAGCCAACTCAGGGAGCCGGGGCAAAGCCTATATACAGTGACGTTGCCCACCATTTGCCCCTGTAAGTAGTGATGCTAATCATGGTTTATGTGTACTACTTAGTGGAGAATGGTCAGAGCAGCCCGGGCAGCTACCCGGGGTCGCCGGGAGGTAGCTCCGCCCCTGCATACAGCTCAGCGTTGACGACCTATTTACCCAAATAAATTGGTCAGGAACCGAGCAAAATAAAAGGAATACAGAGAATGATCAAACATTACTTGAACAGAAAGTTCAAAATTATTACTTACACCAGGGCTCTTGGCGTGCAACACACGGACTGCATCAATATTCCCTACATGGACAGCCAAGTGTATTGGCATTCCAAGGAAGGTCTGCACTTCAATGTTAGCTCCATGCTTCAGGAACAGATGCAATGAGTCCATATGTCCTAAAATGGAAAACAAAAAGGACGCATCAAGTATTATGTTCAGAAGGCATGAGTAAGCCATTCAAGAAATGAACACTGGACTAAGTAAATAAAAGCAAAAGTTACCCAATGACACAGAGAAACATAGTGGGGTTGATCTCCCATAGCCTTCAGCCTCAGAGTCACAGAGATATTTTTCCAGCAGAATTTGGACTAGTTTCGTATGGCCTGTCGCATAGTGTAGGGTAATGGTGCCTACAACATATACAATAAGCATCAACAAAATGAAGAAATAGAAGAAAATAAGGGAAGAAACATTAATAATTCTACCATCCTTTGTGTCCACAAGATTTGGGTCTGAATGAATTTTTTCGAGCAGGAGGGTGAAGAGAAATTCATGGCCAAATTTTGCAGCGAAGTGCAGAAGTGGGAGGCCTTCCCACATGCCATGCTGCAACTGGTGCCTGGTGCGTGGAGTTTTGGCGTAAGACTCTGCAGCTTTTTGAACTAGCTTTCTTGACTTCCTATTGGATTTCAGAAGCGCATCGTTGACCCATGTCTTCGCCTGCTCACCCAGTTCGACATTCCTGTTCATCTTCTCTGTAACAAAATCAACAGCGGTTATTGCTTCAATTCTTCATCTTAGGCGTAACAAAATTGCAAGCAGTTACTGCTTTGATTCCTGCTAATGGTTATCAATCCTATCAGTTCTAATGATGCAAATACTACTGGAGAAGTGCCTGATGCTGAAAATCACCACCCAAAAACTGGCCTCAGCAGCCAAAAGCATCCAATACACCCAACCATTCTTATCAGTTCTAGTGAATACAATCATGTTGACGTATTTTCTTTTGGCACAAGTACTAAATTATGGTCAACAGGTGCCAGGCAGATGAAAAGCAAGTATATAGCTAACTAGTTCTACAGTTCAGTAAAACACCATTCCAAACAAGCATTACAGAACATAAGTAGAGAGCACAACATGTTTTCATCATTAAAATTGTCAACGAATAAAAACGTTCCTAGAACTCAAAGCAAAAGAATAGCAATCAACCAGATTACAAGTGATACCATAGCGCTCAGATTAAGAAAAAAACTAGGCCCACATTAAAAATAGTATCCTTAAATATGTATCAGCAGAATTTTGCTTCAGTTAGCACCCAAGAGAACTAATAGTTAAGAAAGAGACTATGTCCACATTAAGAATAAGAGTAAAATTTCGACAAAGTGGCACAGGCTCAAGTATACATATAGCCAGACATGTAATTTTCTTGTCTAGGAAACTATTAAGCAGCACAAAACAAAGTTTATGCGTTCAATACGAATGATTGATCATGTACACCAACAAATGGAATGAAGCATGTTGATTTGTATCTGAAAAAACAACATCAATTACAGATTTAACCTCCTGACTATAAAACAATTAGATTCATTACATGCAATCATTACATATGTAAGCTTCTCTTCACCACTATGATTAACAAGCATGAAAAAATGCCAGGGCAATAGGGCAGCAAGGTCCCATGCATAAACCAGTCCTATATAATAGACTTATTGGTTAACAAACATGCAGGAAGGTCTAGGTATCTAAAGTACCAATGTTACAAACTATGCATAATGTTTAGCACGATTTTTTTGCCAAGATGAATATCCAGTGAACGATTCAACTTGGAATAGATCCCTCAGCTTCGCGTCACAGATTATTTTCCTACGCTCAGAAGGAACCTCTCCCACCTCTCCCCTAGGTCGCCCCCGTGCGGCAACCAGGGGGAACCCTAGCGCCGCCAAGCCCTCGGCTCCCTCTCCCCTCTCTCCTGCCCGCCGCCGCCGGGCAAAGCCCGGTTGGCGTCGGCGGTGGTGGGATCTCTCCTCCCCGCAGCGGCCGGACCTGGCGCGGATGACGTTCGGCGGAGGTTGGCGGCGCGTTGGCGACGGGGCGCGCCGGCGAGGACTCAGGGGGCGACGACAGGAGCTGCTTCCCCCGGTGGTCGCGTGGGGGGGGGGGCGTTCGGGGCGCTCCTATGGTGGCCATGGTCGATCTGTTTTAGATCTGGCCGCCGGTGCCTCGGGCGGCACGGGGATCTCGTGGCGGCGGCCTTGATCGGTGGCGCGCGGTGCGGCCTGCCTGGCGGGCGGCACCCGCGGGTGCAGATGGGGGGCCTTCCATGGCTGCATGGGCGGCGTGGAGGCGGCGGCGCTACGGCGGCTCCTCGATGGCCGACCGGAGTTCCATGGGAGGCGTCGTCTCCGACTCGATCTACTCTGGTTCGTGCTGGCTATGGTAGCGACTACGGTCGACGCCAATACTGCCTGGTTGGATCTGGCGGGTGGGCATGGATCCGGGGGAAACTCCAGGCCGGCGTGGCGGCCGCATCAAAGTCGACGCCCTCAGCGCCGATTCCTTTCCTGGAGGCTTCGGTGTGGATCATACGCCCCCACCTCTGCCATGAGTGCAGGCGAAAGCCTCTGTTCCTCTGTTTGGGCGACGATGGCACTTTGGTGTCTTGTTCCTTCCTGAAGGCGTCGGCCGAGGACTGCTCAGGGTGGTGGAGTTGCTGGTAGTTTGGAGTCGACGCGAGATGGCATGTAGGTGGAGCGGTGTGGCATCAACAGTATCATCGACGGTGGGTCTCGGCGGCATGGCGCAGTGGAGACTCGGCGTCCGATGCGCGGAGATGGACTCGAGCAGGAGGAGGAAGTTGTCTGGCGTCATGGTGGCGTCGATGGTAGCTAGACCGTGCAAGGTAGATGCAGCAGTACAACTCTTAAGATGAATTGGTGGCAAGTGGCTGCGGCGGCCTCATACCCGGCAGGCGTCTTGGTTGAGGAGCACGCCTGACTGATGGGTGCCCATACCCGACAGGCGTCCTGGTTGGGACCTCAGGTCTTAGATGTTAGGTCTGGTTGCGATGTCTGTTTGATATTAGGCTCAGGCTATGAGCGCCCCTTCATCAATTGGATAGGTGTAGCGACAGTTGTTGCTTAGACGGTGACTTTAGTCTTACTGTTGTATGACTTTGTAAGGTCTTGTGAGAATAATTAATAAAGTGGCCGTATGCATCGTCCAGATACAGAGGCCGGGGGACATCCTCCTTTTCTAAAAAAAACTATACTTAAAAGACAATCCCCCACAAAGAGAGCTAGTTAGAAGTGCTATCAGCATGCACCAATAAGTAACCATGTTGGGTATCTAAAACTTACTACGGTGCAATACAGAATTAACCATGAGCAGTATTAGGGTTTTACTAAAATACAGAATAAAGAGAAGAAACAAGCAGCTCGTGCCTCCCCACCTGCTCGACTGAAACCTTTGAAAATACACATGGCTCTTGAATTTATCTAATCGGACCAAATGCACATGGCTCTCCTTCTGCTCGAATTTATCTAATCGGACCAGATGCACCTAAAATGAAGGGGCCCACGCCAAATACCTCGCATGTTCACTGCTCGAAATCAAGCGCGCGCTGTTGTGCCACGCATCCCCATCCTCTCTTGCACACAAATCTATCACACGCCATGGCCCGCAAAACCTCGACTAAAACACGCTCCCTGATACGTCCATTTTGCATCATGCTTTTATATCGATATTTATTGCATTATGGGCTGTTATTACACATATGCCTATTCTCTCTTATTTTACAAGGTTTACATGAAGATGGGGAATGCCGACAGCTAAAATTCTGAGCTGAAAGAAGAGCAAATATTAGAGACCTATTCTGCACAACTTCAAAAGTCCTGAAACTTCACGGGAGCATGTTTCAGAATATATAAAAAATATTGGGCGAAAGAAGTACAAGAGGGGGGCCACCCACTGTCCACGAGGGTGGGGGGGCCTACCCCTAGGCGTGCCCCCTGCCTTGTGGGCCCCCCGGCAGCTCTCTGATGCTCATCTTTGGCTATGTGAAGTCTTTCGTCGAGAAAAAAATCATAAGTAAGCTCACGGGATGAAACTCCGCCGCTACGAGGTGGAACCAATCTAGGGCTCTGGCGGAGCTGTTCTGCCGGGGAAACTTCCCCCCAGGAGGGGGAAATCGTCACCGACGTCATCACCATCGATTCTCTCATCAGGAGGGGGTCAATCTCCATCAACATCTTCACCAGCACCATCTCCTCTCAAACCCTAGTTCATCTGTTGTATCCAATCTTTGCCCCAAAGCCTTAGATTGGTACCTGTGGGTTGCTAGTAGTGTTGATTACTCCTTGTAGTTGATGCTAGTTGGTTTATTCGGTGGAAGATCATATGTTCAGATCCTTTATGCATATTAATCCCCCTCTGTACGAACATGAATATGATTTGTGAGTAGTTACGTTTGTTCCTGAGGACATGGGATAAGTCTTGCTATAAGTAGTCATGTGAATTTAGTATTCGTTCGATATTTTGATGAGATGTATGTTGTCTTTTCTCTAGTGGTGTCATGTGAACGTCGACTACATGACACTTCACCATTGTTTGGGCCTAGGGGAAGGCATTGGGAAGTAATAAGTAGATGATGGGTTGCTAGAGTGACAGAAGCTTAAACCCTAGTTTATGAGTTGCTTCGTAAGGGGCTGATTTGGATCCATACATTTCATGCTATGGTTAGGTTTACCTTAATACTTCTTTTGTAGTTGCGGATGCTTGCAATAGGAGTTAATCATAAGTGGGATGCTTGTCCAAGGAAGGGCAGTACCCAAGCACCGGTCCACCCACATATCAAATTATCAAAGTACCGAACGCGAATCATATGAACATGATGAAAACTAGCTTGACGATAATTCCCATGTGTCCTCGGGGGCGCTTTCCTTTATATAAGAGTTTGTCCAGACTTGTCCTTTGCTACAAAAAGGATTGGGCCATCTTGATGCACCTTGTTTACTTTTACTATTTATTACCCGTTACAAATTACCTTATCACAAAACTATCTGTTACTGATAGTTTCAGTGCTTGCAGAGAATACCTTGCTGAAAACTGCTTATCGTTTTCTTTTGCTCCTTATTGGGTTCGACACTCTTACTTATCGAAAGGACTACGATAGATCCCCTATACTTGTGGGTCATCAAGACTCTTTTCTGGCGCTGTTGCCGGGGAGTGAAGCGCGTTTGGTAGGTGGAATTTGATAAGGAAAAATTTATATAGTGTGCTTGAATTTATTGTCACTTGTTACTATGGAACATAATCCTTTGAGGAGCTTATTTGGGGTATCTTCACCCCGACCAGTAGAGCAAAGAGTTGCTCCTCAACCTACTGAACCTACTTAAATTTTTTACTTCGAAATCCCTTCGGATATGATAGAGAAACTTCTAGCTAATCCTTTTACAGGAGATGGAACATTGCATCCTGATTTGCACCTAATCTATGTGGATGAAGTTTGTGGATTATTTAAGCTTGCAGGTATGCCCGAGGATGTTATCAAGAAGAAGGTCTTCCCTTTATCTTTGAAGGGAAAGGCATTGACATGGTTTAGGCTATGTGATGATATGGTATCATGGAACTACAATCGATTGAAATTGGAATTTCATCAGAAATTTTATCCTATGCATCTTGTTCATCGTGATCGTAATTATATATATATATATATATATATATATATAAAATTTTTGGCCTTGCAAAGGAGAAAGCATCGCTCAAGCTTGGGGGAGGCTTAAGTCAATGTTATATTCATGCCCCAATCATGAGCTCTCAAGAGAAATTATTATTCAAAATTTTTATGCTCGGCTTTCTCTCGATAATTGCTCCATGCTCGATACTTCTTGTACTGGTTCTTTTATGATGAAGACTATTGAATTCAAATGAGATTTATTGGAAAGAATTAAATGCAACTCTGAAGATTGAGACCTCGACAAAGGTAAGGAGTCAGGTATAACACCTAAGTTTGATTGTGTTAAATCTTTTATGGATACTGATGTTTTCTGTGAATTTAGCATTAAATATGGATTTGACTCTGAGATAGTAGCTTTTTTCTATGAATCCTTTGCTACTCATGTTGATCTCCCTAAGGAGAAGTGGTTTAAATATAATCCTCCCATTGAAGTAAAAGTAGTTGAACCTATTAAAGTTAAAGAAAAGACTATCACTTATAATGATCATGTTGTTCCTACTGCTTATATTGAGAAACCATCTTTCCCTATTAGAATAAAGGATCATGATAAAGCTTCAACTGTGGTTCATAAGAGTAATACTAGAGCAAATTAAAGTTGAACCTAGTGTTGCTATAGTTAAAGACCTCTTGGCCGATAATATGGATGGGCATGTTATTTACTTCTGTGATGAAGTTGCTAGAATTGGTAGACCCGATACTAAAAATAAACATAGACATGTTGTAGGCATGCCTGTTATTTTTATTAAAATAGGAGATCATTGCTATCATGGCTTATGTGATATGGGTTCTAGTGCAAGTGCAATACCTCATTCCTTATATAAAGAAATTATGCATGATATTGCACCTGCTGAGATAGAGGAAATGATGTTACAATTAAGCTTGCCAATAGAGACACTATTTCACCAGTGGGGATTGTTAGAGATGTTGAAGTCTTGTGTGGGGAAGTTAAATATCCTGCTGATTTTCTTGTTCTTGGTTCCCCTCAAGATAACTTTTGTCCCATTATATTTGGAAGACCCTTCTTGAATACTGTTAATGCTAGGATAGACTGCAAAAAAGATATTGTTACTATTGGTTTGGGGGATATGTCCCATGAGTTTAATTTTGCTAAATTTCATAGACAACCCCATGATAAAGAATTACCTAGTAAAGATGAAATTATTGGTCTTGCTTCTATTGCCGTGCCTCCTAATGATCCTTTAGAACAATATTTGCTAGACCATGAAAATGATATGTTTATGAATGAAAGAAGGAAAATAGATGAAGTATTCTTTAAACAAGGACCTATTTTGAAACACAACTTGCCTATTGAAATTTTAGGGGATCCTCCTCCACCCAAGGGTGATCATGTGTTTGAGCTTAAACCATTACCTGATACTTTTAAATATGCTTATCTTGATGAGAAAGAGATATATCCTTTTATTATTAGTGCTAACCTTTCAGAGCATGAAGAGAAGAAATTATTGAAAACTCTGAAGAAGCACCATGGTGCTATTGGATATACTCTTGATGATCTTAAGGGCATTAGTCCCACTCTATGCCAGCACAAAATAAAACTGGAAAATGATGCTAAACCGGTTATTGATCACCAACGACGGTTAAATCCTAATATGAAAGAAGTGGTAAGAAATGAAATACTAAAGCTTCTGGAGGCAGGTATAATTTATCCCGTTGCTGATAGTCGGTGGGTAAGTCCTGTCCATTGTGTCCCTAAGAAGGGAGGTATTACTGTTGTTCCCAATGATAAAGATGAATTGATCCCACAAAGAATTTTTACAGGTTATAGAATGGTAATTGATTTTCACAAATTAAATAAAGCAACTGAAAAGGATCACTACCCGTTACCTTTTATTAATCAAATGCTAGAAAGATTATCCAAACATACACATTTTTTCTTTCTAGATGGTTATTCTGATTTATCTCAAATACCTGTGTCAAAAGAGAATCAAGAAAAGACAACTTTTACTTGCCCTTTCGATACCTTTGCTTATAGACGTATGCCTTTTAGTTTATGCAATGCACCTGCTACCTTTCAAAGATGTATGACTGCTATATTCTCTAACTTTAGTGAAAAGATTGTTGAGGTATTCATGGATGATTTTTCTGTATATGGAACTTCTTTTGATGATTGCCTAAGCAACCTTGATCGAGTTTTGCAGAGATGTGAAGAAACTAATCTTGTCTTGAATTGGGAGAAGTGCCACTTTATGGTTAATGAAGTCATTGTCTTGGTGCATAAAATTTCTGAAAGATGTATTGAAGTTGATAAAGCTAAAGTTGATGCTATTGAAAAGATGTCGTGTCCTAAGGACATTAAAGGTATAAGAAGTTTTCTTGGTCATGCCGGTTTTTATAGGAGGTTCATTAAGGACTTCTCTAAAATTTCTAGGCCTCTGACCAATCTCTTACAAAAAGATGTTCCATTTGTCTTTGATAATGATTGTATAGAAGCATTTGAAATACTTAAGAAAGCTTTGATCTCCGCACCTATTGTTTAGCCTCCTAATTAGAATTTACAATTTGAAATTATGTGTGATGCTAGTGATTATGCTGTAGGGGCTATTCTAGGGCAAAGAGTTGATAAGAAATTAAATGTTATCCAATATGCTAGTAAAACTCTAGACAGTGCCTAGAGAAATTATGCTACTAATGAAAAAGAATTTTTAGCAGTTGTATTTGCTTGTGATAAGTTCAGACCTTATATTGTTGATTCTAAAGTAACTGTTCACACTGATCATGCTGCTATTAAATATCTTATGGAAAAGAAAGATGCTAAACCTAGACTTATTAGATGGGTTCTCTTGCTTCAAGAATTTTATTTGCATATTATTGATAGAAAGGGAGCTGAGAACCCCGTTACAGACAACTTGTCTAGGTTAGAGAATGTTCTTGATGACCCACTACCTATTAATGATAGCTTTCCTGATGAACAATTAGCTGTGATAAATGCTTCTCGTACTGCTCCATGGTATGCTGATTACGCTAATTATATTGTTGATAAGTTTATACCACCTAGTTTCACATACCAGCAAAAGAAAAAATTCTTCTATGATTTAAGACATTACTTCTGGGATGACCCACATCTTTATAAAGAAGGATTAGATGGTGTTATTAGACGTTGTGTACCTGAGCATGAACAGGAACATATCCTACGCAAGTGTCACTCTGAGGCTTATGGAGGACACCATGCTGGAGACAGAACTGCACATAAGGTATTGCAATCTGGTTTTTATTGGCCTACTCTCTTCAAGGATGCCCGTAAGTTTGTTTTGTCTTGTGATGAATGTCAAACAATTGGTAATATTAGTAGACGTCAAGAAATGCCTATGAATTATTCACTTGTTATTGAACCATTTGATGTTTGGGGCTTTGATTATATGGGACCATTTCCTTTCTCTAATGGGTATACTCATATTTTAGTTGTTGTTGATTACGTTACTAAGTGGGTATAAGCTATTCCAACTAGTAGTGCTGATCATAACACCTCTATTAAGATGATTAAATAAGTTATTTTTCCAAGGTTTGGAGTCCCTAGATATTTAATGACTGATGGTGGTTCACATTTTATTCATGGTGCTTTTCGTAAAATGCTTGCTAAGTATGATTTTAATCATAGAATTGCATCTCCATATCATCCATAGTCTAGTGGTCAAGTAGAATTGAGTAATAGAGAGCTTAAATTAATTTACAAAAGATTGTTAATAGATCTAGGAAGAATTGGTCCAAGAAACTTGATGATGCATTATGGGCCTATAGAACTGCATACAAAAATCCTATGGGTATGTCTCCATATAAAATGGTTTATGGTAAAGCATGTCACTTACCTCTCGAACTAGAACATAAGGCATATTGGGCCATTAAAGAGCTCAACTATGACTTCAAACTTGCCGGTGAGAAGAGGCTTTTTGACATTAGCTCACTTGATGAATGGAGAACCCAAGCTTATGAGAACGCCAAACTGTTTAAAGAAAAAGTTAAAAGATGGCATGATAAAAGGATACAAAACGTGAGTTTAATGTAGGTGATTATGTATTACTATACAACTCTCGTTTAAGATTTTTTGCAGGAAAACTCCTCTCTAAATGGGAAGGTCCTTACGTCATCGAGGAGGTCTATCGTTCCGGTGCCATAAAAATCAACAACTTTAAAGGCGCAAATCCGAGGGTGGTGAACGGTCAAAGAATCAAACACTATATCTCAGGTAATCCCATAAATGTTGAAACTAATGTTATTGAAACCGTAACCCCGGAGGAATACATAAGGGACACTTTCCAGAACGTTTCAGACTCCGAAAAGGAATAGGTATGTGGTACGGTAAGTAAACCGACTCCAAAATAGTTCTAATAGCATTTTTTCTTTGTTTTGGAATATTTAAGAAAACAGGAAAATAAGAAGCAGTCCGGGAAGGACACGAGGCGTCCACGAGGGTGGAGGGCGTGCCCCCTGCCTCGTGGGCAGCCCGTGTGCTCTCCGGACTCCATTTTCTTGCACGATACTTCTTTTGGTCGGTAAAAATTCATTATATAATCTCCCGAAGGTTTTGACCACCGTACCACGCAAATATCTCCTATTTTTGTTTCGAGCTGTTTTTTTGACAGATCTAGATCGCCATGGCATCTTCAAGTGCCCCCAAGGACAAGTTCTTCGAGAAGGTCATCGACCCCTACCTCGCGGAGGTGCTGCAACACCCTCAAACCATTGAGATGCGTGAGGGGTTGCTACACATCTGCGATGTTGAGGGACCAAGGAGGACCGGAAACTTGGAGACAAGGCTCGAGGCAATGGAGCAACAAGTTTTCAAGTTCCAGGAGACGGTGGAACGTGGACTCGACTCCAATCATATAATGATTACGGAGTTCACCAACAACCACAAGCTGGATGAGAAGAACATTGGGGAGGCCATCTTCAAGCTTCACGAGAAAATTGAGCGCCTCCAAGCCCAGATATATGACCTGAAAAACCAAAACATTGAGTATGAATATAGATTCAAGAGGATGAGTTTGGCTGCAGATTTGAGGATCCCGGAGACTCGATCATCCTTCTATGATGGTGATCCTATTCCTTGGAAGATGGACGACAAGTCCACATCATCAACAACTCCATCATCACCACCTCCGAGGAAGGAGACATAAACACATGGGTATGGGCACTCCCCTTGGCAACTGCCAAACTTGGGGGAGTGCCCCGGTATCGTATCACCATCACACTTTTATCTTTACCATTTTTCTTAGTTCGATCCTTTTGATAATATCCTGATCTAGTAGAATAAAGTTTTAGTATGATCTAGTTTTGAGTTTTGCTTTATGATCCTTCTATGTAATCGAGTCCGTGAGCTATATATAAAGATTAGTGTTGAGTCAAGGGCTTAATTATCTTGCTATGATCTTGAGGGAATAAAATAAAAGAGAAAGAATAAAAAGAAATAAAGAGATCATATGGAGAGTAATGGCTTCACATATAAAGAGTATGATGAATAAAAGTTGTTGAGAGTTGACAAACATAGTTTTGGTCATCGTTGCAATTAATAGGAAGTAACAAAGACAGAGAGGTTTTCACATATAAATACACTATCTTGGACATCCTTTATGATTGTGATTTGTGAGCACTCATTAAAATATGACATGCTAAATAGTTGATGTTGGACAAGGAAGATAACGTAATTGGTTATCTTTTCTTACATCTGAGATAAAGTATATTGTCATGGATCATCCAACATGTTGAGCTTGCCTTTCCCTCTCATGCTAGCCAAATTCTTTGCACCAAGTAGAGATACTACTTGTGCTTCCAAATATCCTTAAACCCAGTTTTTCCATGAGAGTCCACCATATCTACCTATGGATTGAGTAAGATCCTTCAAGTAAGTTGTCATCGTTGCAAGCAATAAAAATTGCTCTCTAAACATGTATGATTTATTACTGTGGAGAAAATAAGCTTTATACGATCTTGTGATGTGGAAGAAATAAAAGCGACAGACTGCATAATAAAGGTCCATATCACAAGTGGAAATATAAAGTGACGTTCTTCCGCATTAAGATTTTGTGCATCCAACCATAAAAGCACATGACAACCTCTGCTTCCCTCTGCGAAGGGCCTGTCTATTATTCTTGTCTTATACTTCATACAAGAGTCATGGTGATCTTCACCTTTCCTTTTTACATTTTATCCTTTGGCAAGCACAATGTGTTGGAAAGATCATGATATATATGGCTAATTGGATGTGAGTTTTCATGAACTAATATTGTTGTCATTACCCTTGAGGTAAAAGGTTGGGAGGCAAAACTATAAGCCCCTATCTTTCTCTGTGTCCGATTAAAACTTCATACCCATAAATATTGCGTGAGTGTTAGCAATTGTGAAAGACTAAATGATAGTTGAGTATGTGGACTTGCTGAAAAGCTCTTATATTGACTCTTTCCGATATTATGATAAATTGCAATTGCTTCAATGACTGAGATTATAGTTTGCTAGTTCTCAATGAAGTTTTTGATTCATACTTGAAATTGTGAATGAATTGTTACCTTAGTATAAGAAATCATACGATAATATCTATATATTTTGTTGTTCTAAGAATGATCATGATGCCCTCATGTCCATATTTTATTTTATCAACACCTTGATACGTCCATTTTGCATCATGCTTTTATATCGATATTTATTGCATTATGGGCTGTTATTACACATTAGTCACAATACTTATGCCTATTCTCTCTTATTTTACAAGGTTTACATAAAGAGGGAGAATGCCAACAGCTGGGATTCTGGGCTAGAAAAGGAGCAAATATTAGAGACCTATTCTACACAGCTCCAAAAGTCCTGAAACTTCACGGAAGATGTTTTCCAAGTATATAAAAAATACTGAGAGCAAGAACTTCACCAGGGGGGCCACACCCTGCCCACGAGGGTGGGGGGCGCGCCCCCTACCTCGTGGGCCCCCTGGTGGCCCTCCGGTGGCCATCTTCTGCTATATGGAGTCTTTCGATGGAAAAAAATTATAAGCCATCTTCTTGGACGAAACTCCGCCGCCATGAGGCAGAACCTTGGCGGAACCAATCTAGGGCTCTGGCGGAGCTGTTTTGCCGGGGAAACTTCCCCCCGGAGGGGGAAATCATTGCCACCGTCATCACCAACGCTCCTCTCATCGGGAGAGGGAAATCTCCGTCAACATCATCTCATCTCAAAACCCTAGTTCACCTCTTGTATCCAATTCTTGTCTCCAAGTCCGGGATTGGTGCTAGTAGGTTGCTTGTAGTGTTAATTACTCCTTGTAGTTGATGCTAGTATGTTTAATTGGTGGAAGATCATATGTTCAGATCCTATATGCATATTAATACCCCTCTGATTATGAACATGTTTATGCTTTGTGAGTAGTTACTTTTGTTCCTGAGGACATGGGAGAAGTCTTGCTATTAGTAGTAATGTGAATTTGGTATTCGTTCGATATTTTGATGAGATGTATGTTGTCTCTCCTCTAGTGGTGTTATGTGAACGTCGACTACATGACACTTCACCATTATTTGGGCCTAGAGGAAGGCATTGGGAAGTAATAAGTAGACGATGGGTTGCTAGAGTGACAGAAGTTTAAACCCTAGTTTATGTGTTGCTTCATAAGGGGCTGATTTGGATCCACATGTTTCATGCTATGGTTAGGTTTACCTTAATACTTTTGTTGTAGTTGCGGATGCTTGCAATAGAGGTTAATCATAAGTGGGATGCTTGTCCAAGTAAGGGCAGTGCCCAAGCACCGGTCCACCCACATACCAAATTATCAAAGTACCGAACGCGAATCATATGAACGTGATGAAAACTAGCTTGACGATATTCCCATGTGTCCTCAGGAGCGCTTTACATCTTATAAGAGTTTGTCCAGGCTTGTCCTTTGCTACAAAAAGGATTGGTCCACCTTGCTGCACCTTATTTACTTTTGTTACTTGTTGCTCGTTACAAATTATCTTATCACAAAACTATCTGTTACCACTTATTTCAGTACTTGCAGAGAATACCTTGCTGGAAACCGCTTATCATTTCCTCCTGCTCCTCGTTGGGTTCGGCACTCTTACTTATCGAAAGGACTATGATAGATCCCCTATACTTGTGGGTCATCAAGACTCTTTTCTGGCGCCGTTGCCGGGGAGTGAAGCACCTTTGGTAGGTGGAATTGAGTAAGGAAAAATTTATATAGTTTGCTGAAATTTACTGTCACTTGTTACCATGGAAGGTAATCCTCTGAGGGGCTTGTTCGGGGTATCTTCACCCCGACCAGTAGAGCAAAGAGTTGCTCCTCAACCTACTGAAAATGAAAATGAAAATTAAAATGCTTGCTTTGAAGTTCCTTCGGGTATGATAGAAAAACTACTAGCTAATACTTTTTTAGGAGATGAAACAAAACATCCTGATGAACATCTGATATATGTGGATGAAGTTTGTGGATTATTTAAGCTTGGAGTTGTACACGGAGATGTTGTTAAGAAGAAGGTCTTCCCTTTATCTTTGAGGGGAGATGCATCGACATGGTATAGGCTATGTGATGATACGGGGTCTTGGAATTACAAACGATTGAAATTGGAATTTCATCAAAAGTTTTATCCTATGCATCTTGTTCATCGTGATCGCAATTACATCTATAATTTTTGGCCTCGCGAAGGAGAAAGCATCTCTCAAGCTTGGGGGAGGCTTAAATCAATGTTATATTCATGCCCCAATCATGAGCTCTCAAGAGAAATGATTATTCAAAAATTTTATGCTCGGCTTTCTGGTAACAATCGCACCATGCTTGATACTTCTTGTGCTGGCTCTTTTATGATGAAGACTATTGAATTCAAATGGGATTTATTGGAAAGAATTAAACGCAACTATGAAGATTGGGACCTCGACAATGGTAAGGAGTCAGGTATGACACCTAGTTTTGATTCTGTTAAATCTTTTATGGATACCGATATTTTTCGTAAATTTAGCACTAAATATGGACTTGACTCTGAGATAGTAGCTTCTTTCTGTGAATCTTTTGCTTCTTATGTTGACCCCCCCAAAGAGAAGTGGTTCAAATATCATCCTCCCATAGAAGTAAAAGTAGCTGCACCTATTAAAGTTGAAGAAAAGACTATTACTTATAATCATCCTATTGTTCCTACTTCTTATGTTGAGAAACCACCTTTCCCTGTTAGGATAAAGGATCATGCTAAAGCTTCAACTGTGGTTCGTAAAAGCAATATTAAAACATATACACCTCCTGAGCAAGTTAAAGTTGAACCTAATATTGCTATTGTTAAAGATCTCTTGTCTGATAATATTGATAGGCATGTTATTTATTTCTGTGATGAAACTGCTAGAATTGCTAAACCCCATGATAAAGATAAACCTAGACCTGTGGTAGGCATGCCTGTTATTTCTGTTAAAATAGGAGATCATTGTTATCATGGCTTATGTGATATGGGTGCCAGTGCTAGTGCAATACCTATTAGCCTTTATAGAGAAATTATGCATGATATTGCACCTATTGAGTTAGAAGATATTGATGTTACAATTAAACTTGCCAATTGTGATGCCCCCGATTTGACCGTACACTAATCATACACGCAAACGTGTACGATCAAGATCAGGGACTCACGGGAAGATATCACAACACAACTCTACAAATAAAAATAAGTCATACAAGCATCATATTACAAGCCAGGGGCCTCGAGGGCTCGAATACAAGAGCTCGATCATAGACGAGTCAGCGGAAGCAACAATATCTGAGTACAGACATAAGTTAAACAAGTTTGCCTTAAGAAGGCTAGCACAAACTGGGATACAGATCGAAAGAGGCGCAGGCCTCCCGCCTGGGATCCTCCTAAACTACTCATGGTCGTCGTCAGCGGGCTGCACGTAGTAGTAGGCACCTCCCGAGTAGTAGTAGTCGTCATCGACAGTGGCATCTGGCTCCTGGGCTCCATCGTCTGGTCACAGCAATCGAGTATAGAAAGGGGGAAAAGAGGGAGCAAAGCAACCGTGAGTACTCATCCAAAGTACTCGCCAGCAAGGAGCTACACTACATATGTATGCATTGGTATCAAATGGAACAAGGGTATCGTATGTGGACTGAACTGCAGAATGCCGGAATAAGAGGGGGATAGCTAGTCCTATCGAAGACTACGCTTCTGGCCACCTCCATCTTGCAGCATGTAGAAGAGAGCAAAAGGTAAGTTCACCAAGTAGCATCGTGTAGCATAATCCTAACCGATGATCCTCCCCTCGTCGCCCTGTGAGAGAGCGATCACCAATTGTATCTGGCACTTGGAAGGGTGTATTTTATTAAGTATCCGGTTCTAGTTGTCATAAGGTCAAGGTACAACTCCAAGTCGTCCTATTACCGAAGGACACGGCTATTCGAATAGATCAACTTCCCTGCAGGGGTGCACCACATTTCCCAACACGCTCGATCCCCTTTGTCCGGACACACTTTTCTGGGTCATGCCCGGCCTCGGAAGATCAACACGTCGTAGCCCCACCTAGGCACAACAGAGAGGTCAGCACGCCGGTCTAATTCCTATGGCGCGGGGGTCTGGGCCCATCGCCCATTGCACACCTGCACGTTGCGTACGCGTCTAGTGAGCAGACCTAGCCTCCCTTATACAAGAGCAGGCGTTCTAGTCCAACCCGGCGCGCGCCGCTCAGTCGCTGACGTCACGAAGGTTTCGGCTGGTACCATGATGTCGAGTGCCCATAACTATCCCCGCATAGATGGTTAGTGCGTATAGGCCAGTGGCCAGACTCAGATCAAATACCAAGATCTCGTTAAACGTGTTAAGTATCCGCCAACGCCGACCAGGGCCAGACCCACCTCTCTCCTAGGTGGTCTCAACCTGCCCTGTCGCTCCGCCTCAAAGTAATAGTCGGGGGCCGTCGGGAACCCAGGCCCACCTCTACCTGGATGGAGCCACCTGCCCCTTCAGCCCCCATCTCCAAACAATATCACCGGTAATGTAACAGTGTAAAGTATATAGTATATGCCTGTGATCACCTCCCGAAGTGATCACGGCCCAGTAGTATAGCATGGCAGACAGACAAGAGTGTAGGGCCACTGATGGAACACTAGCATCCTATACTAAGCCTTTAGGATTGCAGGTAAAGGTAACAACAGTAGTAGCAAGGACAGGCTATGCATCAGAATAGGATTAACGGAAAGCAGTAACATGCTACACTACTCTAATGCAAGCAGTATAGAGAAGAATAGGCAATATCTGGTGATCAAAGGGGGGGCTTGCCTGGTTGTTCTGGCAAGAGAGAGGGGTCGTCAACACCGTAGTCGTACTGGGTTGCAGCAGCGTCGGTCTCGATGTCTAGCGAGAGAAGAGGGGAAAGAAACAATAAATATTTAAGCAAACAGATGCATAGCGATGCATGACATGACAAGTATCAGTGCTAGGGGCGCCCTAACGCGGTATGAGGTGATACCGGTGAAGGAGGGAAACATCCGGGAAAATATCCCCGGTGTTTTGCGTTTTCGGACAGATGAATCGAAGGGGGAAAGTTGTGTGTTCGCTATGCTAGGGATGCGTGGCGGACGAACGGGATGCGTATCCTAATTCGTCTCGTCGTTCTGAGCAACTTTAACTTTCATGTAGACAATATTTCAATCCGAGCTACGGATTATTTAATATTAATTTTTAAAGTTTTAATTCATTTCTTTTAATTAACAGAATTAATTTAAATCAAAAGGCATTTATGACGGCAGCATGATGTCAGCCTGACGTGAGCGGTCAACTCTAACCGTTGACCGGTCAAACTGACAAGTGGGTCCCACTGTCATTGACCTAGATTATCTAAACATGTCCATTAGTTTAATTAGTCATTAGGTTAAACTAATCAGGATTAATTAAGTCAATTAATTCTTTAATTAATTAATTAATCAATTAATTATTGTTATTTATTTATTTATTTTATTTTATTTTATTATTTTATATATAAAAACATTCTGGGGGAGTCCGTCGATGCAAGGGTACGGGCGGCAAGGGTGGACGAAGTCTGTCGAGGGGGAGGTCGAGGACGCGGTTCCGGTGAACGGCGACGGGGCGGCCCTGGGGCGTTGGGGATGGCAGCACGGCGGTGAGGTAATGTCGCAGAGGAGGACAGAGGCGCGGCGGGGCGGCAACGGGCGACGTCCAGGCCGCCGGCGGCGAGGGCGGCGGGGCCATGGCGCGCGACGGCAGCAGGGGGTCGGGGGCGTAGGTTGCCCCCCGATCCAGATCCACTTAGGGGCGGGGTGGGGAAGACGAGAGGGATCGGGGGAGTGGGGGGTTGTGGGGGGGGTGCACTAGGTCACACGGGAAGTGGGCAATAAGGGAGGCGGGGTGGGCCGGCCAGGGGGGCCTGGTAGTTCTGGTGGGCCAAGGCCCGATGGGGCAGGGGGGTTTCCTTTTCTTTAATTTTGTTTTACCTTTCTTTTTATTTATTTTACCTTTTATTGTTTTGTTTTATTTTAGTTTTATGAATTACAAAAGTTGTACCTAAATTAGTATCACTAATTATACCTCTGCCATAATTAACTTGGGAACTTTAAATAAAATAGTTTTCATTTTTTGATATTTTCAAAGCGTTCAGATAATTGTTATTGCTACTGTTTAAATCATTTTAGAGTATTTAGACATATTATAAAAGTGTGGTTTCTCCATCGATATTACATACGATTTATTTTTCATATTTAGAACATTTTAGTTTTGACATTTGAAAACTTTTGTTGTTTGCCTTGTTTTTTTGAATTTGAATTTGAATCTGTTTTGAATCAACACGAGTTTACCAATAGTAAGAGAGGTGACGTGGCATCACTAACGTTGGATTACTGTAGCCTAACTATCGGGGTGTCACACCAATAGAGATACTATTTCACCAATGGGAATTGTTAGAGATGTTGAAGTCTTGTGTGGGAAAACTAAATAGCCTGCTGATTTTCTTGTTCTTGGTTCCCCACAAGATAGCTTTTGTCCCATTATTTTTGGTAGACCCTTCTTAAATACTGTTAATGCTACCATAGATTGCAAAAGAGATGTTGTTACTATCGGTTTAGATGATATGACTCATGAATTTAATTTTTCTAAATTTAGTAGACAACACTGTGAAGAAGAATTACCTAGTAAGGATGAAATTATTGGTCTTGCTTCTATTGCCATACCTCCTAGTGATCCTTTAGAACAATATTTGCTAGACCATGAAAATGATACGTTTATGAATGAAAGAAGGGAATTAGATGAAGTATTCTTTAAACAGGAACCTATTCTGAAAAATAATTTACCTATTAAAATCCTAGATAACTATTCACACTGATCATGCTGCTATTAAATATCTTATGGAAAAGAAAGATGCTAAACCTAGACTTATTAGATGGGTTCTCTTCCTACAAGAATTTGATTTGCATATTGTTGATAGAAAAGGAGTTGAGAACCCCGTTGCAGACAACTTGTCTAGGTTAGAAAATGTGCTTGATGACCCACTACCTATTGATGATAGCTTTCCTGATGGGCAATTAAATGTCATAAATGCCTCTCATGCTACTCCATGGTATGATGATTATGCTAATTACATTGTTGCTAAGTTTATACCACCTAGTTTCACATACCAGCAAAAGAAAAAGTTCTTCTATGATTTGAGGCATTACTTTGGGATGACCCACATCTTTATAAAGAAGGAGTAGATGGTGTTATTAGACGTTGTGTACCTGAGCATGAACAGGAACAGATCCTACGCAAGTGTCACTCCGAAGCTTATGGAGGACACCATGCTGGAGATAGAACTGCACATAAGGTACTGCAATCTAGTTTTTATTGGCCTACTCTCTTCAAGGATGCCCGTAAGTTTGTATTATCTTGTGATGAATGTCAAGGAATTGGTAATATTAGTAGACGTCAAGAAATGCCTATGAATTATTCACTTGTTACTGAACCATTTGATGTTTGGGGCTTTGACTATATGGGACCTTTTCCTTCCTCTAATGGTTATACACATATTTTAGTTGTTGTTGATTACGTTACTAAGTGGGCGGAAGCTATTCCAACTAATAGTGCTGATCATAACACTTCTATCAAAATGCTTAAAGAAGTTATTTTTCCAATATTTGGAGTCCCTAGATATTTAATGAATGATGGTGTTTCACATTTTATTCATGGTGCCTTCCGTAAAATGCTTACTAAATATGATGTTAATCATAGAATTGCATCCCCTTATCACCCTCAGTCTAGTGGTCAAGTAGAATTGAGTAATAGAGAACTCAAATTTATTTTGCAAAAGACTGTTAATAGGTCTAGAAAGAATTGGTCCAAGAAACTTGATGATGCATTATGGGCCTATAGAACTACATATAAATTTCCTATGGGTATGTCTCCGTATAAAATGGTCTATGGAAAAGCATGTCACTTACCTCTCGAACTAGAATACAAGGCTTATTGGGCTATTAAAGAACTTAATTATGATTTTAAACTTGCCGGTGAGAAGAGGTTATTTGATATTAGCTCACTTGATGAACGGAGAACCCAAGCCTACGAAAATGCCAAGTTGTTTAAAGAAAAAGTTTAAAGATGGCAGGACAAAAGGATACAAAAGCGTGAGTTTAATGTAGGTGATTATGTATTGCTATACAACTCTCGTTTAAGATTTTTTGCAGGAAAGCTTCTCTCTAAATGGGAAGGTCCTTACGTTATCGAGGAGGTCTACCGTTCCGGTGCCATAAAAATCAACAACTTTGAAGGCACAAATCCGAAGGTGGTGAACGGTCAAAGAATCAAACATTATATCTCAGGTAATTCCATAAATGTTGAAACCAATGTTATCGAAACCGTAACCCCGGAGGAATACATAAGGGACACTTTCCCGAATGTTTCAGACTCCGAAAAGGAATAGGTATGTGGTACAGTAAGTAAACCGACTCCAAAATAGTTTTTAAAGCAATATTTCTCTGTTTTGGAATATTTAGAAAAATAAGAAGCGGTCCGGGAAGGACACGAGGCCTCCACGAGGGTGGAGGGCGCGCCCTACCCTACTTGGCGCGCCCCCTACCTCGTGGGCACCTCGTGTGCTCTCCGGACTCCGTTTTCTTACACGACACGTATTTTGGTCGGTAAAAATTCATTATATAATCTCCTAGAGGTTTTGACTCCCGTATCACACAATTATCTCCTGTTTGTGTTTCGAGCTGTTGCTGCTACAGATTAGAGCAGGATGTCTTCACAAGAGTCAGTCGGGGAGAGCCGGGTGTCTCATCTGGCACCGAGATCAACGACAAACAATCATGTTGACCCCTTTGGGCCAGCAACGGAGGAAGATGATAGATGCCATGGAAGAGGATCAAGAAGTCACCTGCCGCCTCCAAGCTGGATTCACAATGGGAGAACTGCATAGCTCAGCTATTCCAAACTCGGTTATCCCTTCCAATGTTAGATTTCTTTCTTATGAGAATATGAAAAAGAGTGTCGCTGGTTCTCCTGCAGCTATGCAGCACCCTTGGGTGTAGGGAGCTTTGGCTGTTACAGGAAAACTCCAAAAGGAAATAATGGACCTAAAGCAGCAAGTCAACAAGCTTGAGGAGGAGAATCGTATCTTGAGGAGCATCATCGCCAAGAATATCACATCACCATCCCCAAAAATAGAGACATAATCACATGGGTATGGGCACTCCACTTGGAAACTACCAAGCTTGGGGGAGTGCCCCGGTATCGTATCATCATCACCTTTATCTTTACCGTTTTTCTTAGTTCGATCGTTTTGATAATATCTTGATCTAGTAGAATAAAAGTTCTTAGTATGATTTAGTTGTGAGTTTTGCTTTATTATCCTTCTATGTAATCGAGTCTGTGAGCTATATAATAAAGATTAGTGTTGAGTCAAGGTCTTGATTATTTTGCCATGATCCTAAGTGAATAAAAGAAAAGATAAAGAAATAAAAAGAAACAAAGAGATCATATGAGTCTTATGGAGAGTAATGAGCTCACATAGAAAGAGTATGATGAATAAAAGTTTTTGAGAGTTGACAAACACAGTTTTGGTCATCGTTGCAATTAATAGGAAGTAATAAAGGAAGAGAGGTCTTCACATATAAATATACTATCTTGGACATCTTTTATGACTGTGAGCACTCATTAAAATATGACATGCTAAAGAGTTGACATTGGACAAGGAAGACAACGTAATGGGTTATGTTTACTTACATCTGAGATAAATTATATTGTCTTGGATCTTCCAACATGATGAGCTTGCCTTTCCCCCTCATGCTAGCCAAATTCATTGCACCAAGTAGAGATACTACTTGTGCTTCCAAATACCCTTAAACCAGTCTTGCGATAAGAGTCCACCACATCTACCTATGGATCGAGTAAGATCCATCAAGTAAGTTATCATCGGTGCAAGCAATAAAATTGCTCTCTAAATATGTATGACTTATTAGTGTGGGAGAAAATAAGCTTTATACGATCGTGTGATATGGAAGAAATAAAAGCGACAGACTACATAATAAAGGTCCATATCACAAGTGGCAATATAAAGTGACGTTCTTTCGCATTAAGATTTTGTGCATCCAACCATAAAAGCACATGACAACCTCTGCTTCCCTCTGCGAAGGGCCTATCTTTTACTTTTATCTCCTACATTGCATAAGAGTCATGGTGATCTTCACCCTTCCTTTTTACATTTTATCCTTTGGCAAGCACAATATGTTGGAAAGATCCTGGTATATATGGCTAATTGGATGTGAGTTTTCATGAACTATTACTGTTGACATTACCCTTGAGGTAAAACGTTGGGAGGCAAAACTATAAGCCCCAATCTTTCTCTGTGTCCGATTAAAACTGCATGCCCATAAGTATTGTGTGAGTGTCAACAATTGTGAAAGATTATATGATAGTTGAGTATGTGGACTTGCTGAAAAGCTCTTATACATTGACTCCTTCCTATGTTATGATAAATTGCAATTACTTCAATGACTGAGATTATAGTTTGTTAGTTTTCAATGAAGTTTACGATTCATACTTGATATTGTGATTGAATTATTACTCTAGCATAAGAGATTATATGACAAGATTTATATGAGTTGCTGTTCTAAGAATGATCATGATGCCATCATGTCCGTATTTTATTTTTATCGTCATCTCTATCTCTAAACATGTGGACATATTTTTCGATTTCGGCTTTTCGCTTGAGGACAAGCGAGGTCTAAGCTTGGGGGAGTTGATACGCCCATTTTGCATCATGCTTTTATATCGATATTTATTGCTTTATGGGCTGTTATTACACATTATGTCACACTACTTATGCCTATTCTCTCTTATTTTACAAGGTTTACATAAAGAGGGAGAATGCCGGCAGCTGGGATTCTGGACTGGAAAAGGAGCAAATATTAGAGACCTATTTTGCACAGCTCCAAAAGTCTTGAAACTTCACGGAAGATGTTTTCCAAATATATAAAAAAATACTGAGAGCAAGAACTTCACCAGGGGGGCCACACCCTGCCCACGAGGGTGGGGGCGCGCCCCCTACCTCGTGGGCCCCCTGGTGGCCCTCCGGTGGCCATCTTCTGCTATATGGAGTCTTTCGATGGAAAAAAAATCATAAGCCATCTTCTCGGACGAAACTCCGCCGCCACGAGGCAAAACCTTGATGGAACCAATCTAGGGCTCTGGCGGAGCTGTTCTGCCAGGGAAACTCCCCCCCCCCCCGGAGGGGGAAATCATTGCCACCATCATCACCAACGCTCCTCTCATCGGGAGAGGGCAATCTCTGTCAACATCATCTCATCTCAAAACCCTAGTTCACCTCTTGTATCCAATTCTTGTCTCCAAGTCCGGGATTGGTGCTAGTAGGTTGCTTGTAGTGTTAATTACTCCTTGTAGTTGATGCTAGTGGGTTTAATTGGTGGAAGATCATATGTTCAGATCCTATATGCATAGTAATACCCCTCTGATTATGAACATGTTTATGCTTTGTGAGTAGTTACTTTTGTTCCTGTGGACATGGGAGAAGTCTTGCTATTAGTAGTAATGTGAATTTGGTATTCGTTCGATATTTTGATGAGATGTATGTTGTCTCTCCTCTAGTGGTGTTATGTGAACGTCGACTACATGACACTTCACCATTATTTGGGCCTAGAGGAAGGCATTGGGAAGTAATAAGTAGATGATGGGTTGCTAGAGTGACAGAAGCTTAAACCCTAGTTTATGTGTTGCTTCGTAAGGGGCTGATTTGGATCCACATGTTTCATGCTATGGTTAGGTTTACCTTAATACTTTTGTTGTAGTTGCGGATGCTTGTAATAGAGGTTAATCATAAGTGGGATGCTTGTCCAAGTAAGGGCAGTGCCCAAGCACCGGTCCACCCACATACCAAATTATCAAAGTACCGAACGCGAATCATATGAACGTGATGAAAACTAGCTTGACGATATTCCCATGTGTCCTCAGGAGCGCTTTACATCTTATAAGAGTTTGTCCAGGCTTGTCCTTTGCTACAAAAAGGATTGGGCCACCTTGCTGCACCTTATTTACTTTTGTTACTTGTTGCTCGTACAAATTATCTTATCACAAAACTATCTGTTACCACTTATTTCAGTACTTGTAGAGAATACCTTGTTGGAAACCGCTTATCATTTTGTTCTGCTCCTCGTTGGGTTCGTCACTCTTACTTATCGAAAGGACTATGATAGATCCCCTATACTTGTGGGTCATCACACCTCTATCTCTAAACATGTGGACATATTTTTCGATTTCGGCTTTCGCTTGAGGACAAGCGAGGTCTAAGCTTCGGGGAGTTGATACGTCCATTTTGCATCATGCTTTTATATCAATATTTACTGCATTATGGGCTGTTATTACACATTATTTCACAATACTTATGCCTATTCTCTCTTATTTTACAAGGTTTACATGAAGAGGGGGAATGCCAGCAGCTGGAATTCTGGGCTGGAAGAGGACCAAATATTAGAGACCTATTCCGCACAACTCCAAAAGTCCTGAAACTTCACGGGAGCACGTTTCAGAATATATAAAAAATATTGGGCGAAAGAAGTACCAGAGGGGGGCCACCCACCGTCCACGAGGGTGGGGGGCGCGCCCTACCCCCTAGGCATGCGCCCTGCCTCGTGGGCCCCCTAGCAGCCCTTTGATGCCCATCTTTGGCTATATGAAGTCTTTCGTCGAGAAAAAATCATAAGGAAGCTCATGGGACGAAACTCTGCCGCCATGAGGTGGAACCTTGGCTGAACCAATCTAGGGCTCCAACGGAGCTGTTCTGCCAGGGAAACTTCCCTCCGGGAGGGGGAAATCAACACCGACATCATCACTATTGATCCTCTCATTGGGAGGGGGTTAATATCCATCAACATCTTCACCAACACCATCTCCTCTCAAACCCTAGTTCATCTCTTGTATCCAATCTTTGCCCCAAAGCCTCAGATTGGTACCTATGGGTTGCTAGTAGTGTTGATTACTCCTTGTAGTTGATGCTAGTTGGTTTATTCGGTGGAAGATCATATGTTCAGATCCTTTATGCATATTAATACCCCTCTGTACGAACATGAATATGATTTGTGAGTAGTTACGTTTGTTCCTGAGGACATGGGAGAAGTCTTGCTATAAGTAGTCATGTGAATTTGGTATTCGTTCGATATTTTGATGAGATGTATGTTGTCTTTCCTCTAGTGGTGTCGTGTGAACGTCGACTACATGACAGTTCACCATTGTTTGGGCCTAGGGGGAGGCATTGGGAAGTAATAAGTAGATGATGGGTTGCTAGAGTGACAGAAGCTTAAACCCTACTTTATGAGTTGCTTCGTAAGGGGCTGATTTGGATCCATATGTTTCATGCTATGGTTAGGTTTACCTTAATACTTCTTTTGTAGTTGCAGATGCTTGCAATAGGGGTTAATAATAAGTGGGATGCTTGTCCAAGGAAGGGCAGTACCCAAGCACCGGTCCACCCACATATCAGATTATCAAAGTACCGAACGTGAATCATACGAACATGATGAAAACTAGCTTGATGATGATTCCCATGTGTCCTCGGGAGCGCTTTCCTTTATATAAGAGTTTGTCCAGGCTTGTCCTTTGCTACAAAAAGGATTGGGCCATCTTGCTGCACCTTATTTACTTTTACTATTTGTTACCCATTACAAATTACCTTATCACAAAACTATCTCTTACTGATAATTTCAGTGGTTGCAGAGAATACCTTGCTGAAAACTGCTTATCATTTCCTTCTGCTCCTCATTGGGTTCGACACTCTTACTTATCGAAAGGACTATGATAGATCCCCTATACTTGTGGGTCATCACTCCCTCGATTCGAACCCCTTGTACCATCCCAAAATTCTCACAAACAAATCAGGACCAAACTGGGTGTCGTACTACATACGGCGTGTTGACTACGAATGGAGAGAAACAATCACCGGGAGACGCGCAAAGTACCAAGATCAACCCAAACCCTAGACTACACGAGCGGGGAGAGGAAGGAAAAGGAGCGACAGACGCACCAGATAGGAGGAGGAAAAGGCGTTGTCGGAGAGGATGGTCGCCGACGGATCACCAGAGAGGATGGCCACTGACAGATCACACAGTCGACCTCGTCGATGAAGTAGTCGGGGCACGTGGTGACGCGGGCAGCGGGGGATGGGGGCGCCCCCGACGCTGAGCCTCTACCGCCCCGGCGCGTGCATCTCAGGAAGTGCTGGGATGTTCGCCTCGTGCAGGAGCTAGGCCTCCCACTCGTGCAGCAAGTGGCGATCGAAGCCATTGGACGCCGCCCCATCGCCGGGGAACCTCTCGCCCATCGTCGCGGCTGTGAACGGGGAGAGGGGAAGTGGAGAGAGGTCGGCGGCGGCGGCTGTGCACAAGGAGAGAGGGGGCTGCGGGCGGGTGCGACCACTTGCTAGGGAGGAGCTGCTTTATATAGCGGCCGGGGGCGGCATCGTGTGTACGTGTGGTGGGAAGGGGCGCGTCGCCACGCGGTGCTGCCCATGAGGAATCAATGGAAGCACACCGGCGGCAGCCTTGGCATTGATTCCCTGCGGGAAACCGAGACGTTGAGGACGACGAGGTGGGTGGTTGCTGACTCGGCGGGCCCGCTGTTTGTTCGCGCCAAAATCAATTGCCCCGGTGCCCTCGGGCGCTCCCCAACGCGTCGTGTTCGGCCTTGGCCTGTCGACGCCAGTTTTGGGCCTAACCGGCGGAAAACGGGCTCCTAGGGTGCGACTGGGCCGAATATTCAGCGCCGACGCTAAAAACGGCCGTGGGGGGCCTATTGGGGGCGTGGCTGGAGATGCTCTTATGAGCAACCGGTGCGGGTGCTCCGGCGAGTCCTCCACGCCAGGGGGTGTAGTCCCGAGTGGTAGTGGGCTTGGCCCTACTATGAAGCTTTTCTGCATTGAACTGCATTTTAGATCTATGATCCAGGGTGCTCTAAGTAAATGGCAAGGACTGGTCTGTAATTGTTCCTTACTCTTAGGTCCTCATGTATTATATACCTTCATGCCTATCTAATAAGTGGGCCGACGGGAACCCGTGGTCTTCGGCATCGAACCCACTCACGCGCAATCCTCTCAACTAGCAAACCCTAGCGCGATGAGTCCAAATCTTCTCAGGTAGTTTTGTCCCCTATGGCGGTGGCCTAGGGTTTGGCGGTCCCTAGCCGTGAGTTTTCCCGAATCCGGCGACGAGCCGATCTCTAGCAGCCCTACAGGCGAATCTCGCACCACCCTCGCTCCTTGGGCGGACCTAGGGGCATCTCATTTGGTTTTTCCGTTTTTGTGGAGGAGGGGAGTCTAGGGTTTCCGGTGGAGGAATCCTTTTGTTGGTTCTCGTCATGGACAGGTCAGAGAATGGAAGAAAGGTAACACAGGGATTAAACGCAGAAGGGGCTAGTGAGCTCCTAGATCGGTTGACCCTACAGGATGACGAGCTTGACGATCTGGTCTGGGAGGATGAGGTTGACTCAGAGGAGGTGAGACCAAAGTGGCTAGCCCTTGGGTGGCTTCTGAGAACAAAATCCTTTAGCCAAAGCGCGCTCATCGGTGACATGAGAGCTGTGTGGAATCCGGCACAACAGGTAGTATGGAGGAGGATAAACCCTAATCTATTCTCGATTCAGTTCAATTGTCTGGCTGATTGGAACAGAGCCATGCACAAGGGCCCGTGGGACTTCAATGGTTATGTGCTAATCCTTGCTGAGTATGATGGCTTCTCTAAGCCTGAAAAGATTAAGCTAGATAGGCTGGAGACATGGGCTCAAATCCACAAACTTCCGGATGGGGTGTTGAAGAATGAGAACTTTCTGAAAAACTTGGCAAGGCGTATTGGTGAGGTCCATGATCTTCAAGTTACCCTTCCCAATGGCTTTGTTGGAGAGTTCATCAGGGCGAGGGTTAGGCTGGATGTTGGGAAAAAACTTACTAGAGTTGTTCATATCACAAAGGTAGGAGAAACTGAAGCTTATAGTGTGAAGTATGAGAAACTACCCACGTTCTGCTATGAATGTGGGATGATGGGCCACTGGTATGAGGAGTGTGGCTCTGGAGAGCATGATGCATCAAAGTTTGAATGGGGGGCGTTTATTTTATCCTCAAGGAATTTGGCGGCTGCAGGCCGCGGTAACAGATCTAATGGGGCTGGGAGGGGAGAACAGTATGGACATTATGCTGGCAATGGCTGAGACAGAGGACGCGGTAGGAGGGGAAACCTATTTGGAGGAAGGGGACGCACTAATCAAGACAACAGTGAGAAAGACGTTGATTCGAGCAAAAGAGGTACAAGGACGGACCCATAGATCATGGAGGGGCAATAGGTGAACATGATCGCTCCAGAAGTTGGCGCCTTAATGCTCAGCATATGGAGGAAGGGTCAACGTCAACCATAATGCAGACCGATCAAGGGAAGCTAGATGACCCACTTGTCATGGGAAAGAGGAACGCGGTCGAGTTGGATACGGAGAAGGCTCTGCGCGGTGGTGAGGTGGTTCCCTCGACAACCATTGTTCAGTTTCAAGTAGGATAGGAGGGGGAGAAGAACAAGAACGGGACACCTCAGAAGAATGCCAACAAGAAGAAGCTTAAAGTAAGCGATGGAGCAGTGGTTGATAGCTTGAACTTATCAGATGCAGCGGCCTCCGAGAGTGAGGCGCGCCGAGCTCAATGAGTCTCATATGTTGGGATTGTTGGGCGACGGGCAACCCTGCGACAATTCGAGAGCTTCGTCAACTAACGAAGCGTTTTGCCACAACCATTCTATGTATTCTTGAGACGCAGATTGAGAGTACTAGAGTGGAAAATTTATCAGTTTCTTTAGGTTTTAATAAAAGTTTTGCTGTGAGTAGCTCTGGTAGAAGTGGTTGATACGTCTCCAACGTATCTATAATTTTTGATTGTTCCATGCTAGTATATTATCTGTTTTGGATGTGTAATGGGCTTTAATATGCACTTTTATATTATTTTTGGGACTAACCTATTAACCGAAGGCCCAGTGCCAGTTGCTGTTTTTACCTATTTTCAGTGTTTCGCAGAAAAGGAATATCAAACGGAATCCAAACGGAATGAAACCTTCGCGAGGATCTTTTTTGGAACAAACGCAATCCAGGAGACTTAGAGTGGACATCAAGGAAGCAGCAAGGCGGCCATGAGGTAGGGTGGCGCGCCCCCACCCTCATGGGCCCCTCGCAGCTCCATCGACCTACTTCTTTTGCCTGCATATATACTCTTATACCCTGAAAACATCCAAGAGAGCCACGAAACACTTTTTCCACCGCCGCAACCTTCTGTACCCGTGAGATCCCATCTGGGGACCTTTTCCGGCAATCTACCGGAGGGGGATTCGATCACGGAGGGCTTCTACATCAACACCATAGCCTCTCCGATGATGTGTGAGTAGTTTACCACAGACCTTCGGGTCCATAGTTATTAGCTAGATGGCTTCTTCTCTCTCTTTGGATCTCAATACAAAATTCTCCTTGATGTTCTTGGAGATCTATTCGATGTAATTCTTTTGCGGTGTGTTTTCCGAGATCCGATGAATTGAGGGTTTATGATTAAGATTATCTATGAACAATATTTGACTCTTCTCTGAATTCTTATATGCATGATTTTATATCTTTGCAAGTCTCTTTGAATTATCAGTTTGGTTTGGCCTACTAGATTGATCTTTCTTGCAATGGGAGAAGTGCTTAGCTTTGGGTTCAATCTTGCGGTGTCCTTTCCCAATGACAGCAGGGGCAGCAAGGCACGTATTGTATTGTTGCCATTGGGGATAAAAAGATGGGGTTTATATCATATTGCTTGAGTTTATCCCTCTACATCATGTCATCTTGCCTAATGCGTTACTCGGTTCTTATGAACTTAATACTCTAGATGCATGCTGGATAGCGGTCGATGTGTGGAGTAATAGTAGTAGATGCAGAATCGTTTCGGTCTACTTGACACAGACGTGATGCCTATGTTCATGATCATGCCTAGATATCATCATAACTATGCACTTTTCGATCAATTGCTCGGCAGTAATTTGTTCACCCACCGTAATACATGTTATCATGAGAGAAGCCACTAGTGAAACCTATGGCCCCCGGGTCTACTTTACATCATATAAGTTTCTGATCTACAGTTCTAGTTTACTATTTATTTTGCAATCTTTACTTTTCAATCTATACAATAAAAATACCAAAAATATCTATCTTATTATCTTTATCAGATCTCACTTTCGTAAGTAACCGTGAAGGGATTGACATCACGTTGGTTGTGAGGTTCTTGTTTGTTTGTGCGGGTACTAGGAGACTTGTGTGTAGTCTCCTACTGGATTGATACCTTGGTTCTCAAAAACTGAGGGAAATACTTACGCTACTTTGTTGCATCACCCTTTCCTCTTCACGGGAAAACCAACACATGCTCAAGAGGTAGCAAGAAGGATTTCTGGCGCCATTGCCATGGAGATCTATTCCAAGTCAAGACATACCAAGTACCCATCATAAACTCTTCTCCCTCGCATTACATTATTTGCCATTCGCCTCTTGTTTTCCTCTCCCCCACTTCACCTTTGCCTTTTCTTCGCCCTTCTTCCTTTCAATCTTGTGTTACCACGTGCCTTCTTTTTTCTTGCATCTTCAGTTGCTAAGAGTTTATGGATCCTCATCCTCTTGCTAATCTTTTTAAAAGATCCAATTGTGATGAACCAATTGCTAGTGAGTTGAGTGCACTAGATTATCTTTATGAGGTTTTGCTTGAAATTCGTGAATCTAAAAATTGTGATGAAGTGCTTTATGAAGTGATTCATGATAGATCTTTGAATCAAAAGCATGATTGCAATGATGTTATTATAAATTCTATTAATGTCAATTGTGCTAATAATATGCAAAACCCTAAGCTCGGGGATGCTAATTTTGCTATGTCTTCTACTTGTTGCAATGATCATGATTGGGGTGATTCTTCTTATGATCTTGAAAATTTATCTAAGCTCCATGATGAATATGAGATTGATAATAATGTTTGCAATAATATTGAAAGTGGGTTTGGAAGAGTTTCAACTTTAGATCCCACATATTTATGGAATTTTCAATCTTATGAAGTTTTTGATAAAAGTGGGTTTGGACAGCTCATGACTTTAGTTAATGTTAATCCCACTATTTTGGAAGAGTGTCAACTTTGCATGCATGTGGATCATGTTGAGAATATTTTATATGATAGCTATATTGTTGAATTTGATTATTACCCCACATGTAATTATTATGAGAGAGGAAAATATGGTTGTAGAAATTTTCATGTTACTAAATTACCTCTTGTTATGTTGAGATTGCTATTGTTTCTTTCCGCTTCCTTGCATATGCTAGTTTTTGCTTGCCTTGATAATTTGTTTGCTTATAAAATGCCGATGTATAGGAAGTATGTTAGACTTAGATGTGTTTGTCACATGTTTTATGATGCTCCTTTCGTGTTTCAATTGCTATCTTTCATGTGAGCATCATTAAAATTATAAATGCCTAGCTAGGGGCGTTAAACGATAGCGCTTGTTGGGAGGCAACCCAATTTCATATTTGTTCCTTGCCTTTTGTTCCTGTTTATTAATAAATAATTCATCTATCCTCTGTTATGATTGTGTTTTTATGTTTTAATTAGTGTTTGTGCCAAGTAAAGCCTTTAGGATCTTCATGGATGATTGTTATTTTATCTTGCTGAAAAAAACAGAAAGTATGCGCTCACGAGAATAATTTTAATTTTTTTACCAGAGAGAGAGATAAAATACTAGTTCCAAATGCAGTAGATCAATATAAAAATTATTTAGGATGTCCTAATTTCTTAGGAGTTTTGGATTTACCGAAGTATTCGAACTATCCAGATTGCTACAAACTGTTCTGTTTTTGACAGATTCTATTTTTCGTGTGTTGTTTGCCTATTTTGATGAATCTATGGATAGTATTGGGGGGTATGAACCATAGAGAAGTTGGAATGCAGTAGGTTTAACACAAATATAAATAAATAATGAGTTCATTACAGTACCTTGAAGTGGTAGTTTGTTTTCTTATACTAACGGAGCTCATGAGATTTTTTTGTTGAGTTGTGTTGTGAAGTTTTCAAGTTTTTGGGTAAAGATTTGATAGATTTTGGAACAAGGAGCGGCAAGAGCCTAAGCTTGGGGATGCCCAAGGCAACCCAAGGTAAAATTCAAGGATAACCAAAAGCCTAAGCTTGGGAATGCCCCGGAAGGCATCCCCTCTTTCGTCTTCGTCTATCGGTAACTTTACTTGAGGCTATATTTTTATTCACTACATGATATGTGTTTTGCTTGGAGTGTCTTGTATGATTTGAGTCTTTGCTTTTTAGTTTACCACAATCATCCTTGTTGTACACACCTTTTGGGAGAGACACACATGAATCGGAATTTATTAGAATACTCTTTGTGCTTCACTTATATCTTTTGAGCTAGATAATTTTGCTTAGTGCTTCACTTATATCTTGTTAGAGCACGGTGGTGGTTTTATTTTATAGAAATTATTGATTTCTCATGATTCACTTATATTATTTTGAGAGTCTTTTAGAACAGCATGGTCATTTGCTTTGGTCATATAATTAGTCCTAATATGATGGGCGTCTAAGATGGGTATAATAAAAACTTTCATATAAAGTGCATTGAATACTATGAGAAGTTTGATTCCTTATGATTGTTTTGAGATATGAAGATGGTGATATTAGAGTCATGCTAGTTGAGTAGTTGTGAATTTGAGATATACTTGTGTTAAAGTTTGTGATTCCCATAGCATGCACGTATGGTGAACCGTTATGTGATGAAGTCAGAGCATGATTTATTTATTGATTGTCTTCCTTATGAGTGGCGGTCGGGGACGAGTGATGGTCTTTTCCTACCAATCTATCGCCCTAGGAGCATGCGTGTAGTACTTTGTTTCGATAACTAATAGAGTTCTGCAATAAGTATGTGAGTTCTTTATGACTAATGTTGAGTCCATGGATTATACACACTCTCACCCTTCCACCATTGCTAGCCTCTCTAATACCGCGCACCTTTCACCGGTATCATACACCCACCATATACCTTCCTCAAAACAGCCACCATACCTACTTATTATGGCATTTCCATAGCCATTCCGAGATATATTTCCATGCAACTTTCCACTGTTCCATTTATTATGACACGCTCCATCATTGTCATATTGCCTTACATAATCATGTAGTTGACATCGTATTTGTGGCAATGCCACCATTCATAATTTTCATACATGTCACTCTTGATTCATTGCAAATCCCGGTACACCGCCGGAGGCATTCACATAGAGTCATATTTTGTTCTAAGTATCGAGTTGTAATTCTTGATTTCTAAGTAAATAAAAGTGTGATGATTTTCATTATTAGAGCATTGTCCCATGTGAGGAATGGATGATGGAGACTATGATTCCCCCACAAGTCGGGATGAGACTCCTGACGCAAAATAAAAAAAGCAAAAAAGAGGCCACAAAAAAGAGAAAGGCCCAAATATAAAAAATAAAAAATGAGATAAAAAGAGAGAAGGGACAATGTTACTATCCTTTTTCCACACTTGTGCTTCAAAGTAGAACCATGATCTCCATGATAGAGAGTCTCTTATTTAGTCACTTTCATATACTAGTGGGAATTCTTCATTATTGAACTTGGCTTGTATATTCCAATGATGGGCTTCCTCAAAATTGCCCTAGGTCTTCATGAGCAAGCAAGTTGGATGCACACCCACTTAGTTTTTCTCGTTGAGCTTTCATATACTTATAGGTCTAGTGCATCCGTTGCATGGCAATCCCTAGTCACTCACATTGATATCTATTGATGGGCATCTCCATAGCCCGTTGATACGCCTAGTTGATATGAGACTATCTTCTCCTTTTTGTATTCTCCACAACCACCATTCTATTCCACCTATAGTGCTATGTCCATGGCTCACGCTCATGTATTGCGTGAAAGTTGGAAAATTTTGAGAGCATCAAAAGTATGAAACAATTGCTTGGCTTGTCATCGGGGTTGTACATGATTTAATACTCTGTGTGATGAAGATAGAGCATAGCCAGACTATATAATTTTTTTGGGATAACTTTCTTTGGCCATGTTATTTGAGAAGACATGATTGCTTAGTTAGTATGCTTGAAGTATTATTATTTTGATGTCAATATTAAACTTTTGTTTTGAATCTTTCGGATCTTAATATTCATGCCACAATAAAGAGGATTACATTGAAAATTATGTTAGGTAGCATTCCACATTAAAAATTCTGTTTTTATCATTTACCTACTTGAGGACGAGCAAGAATTAAGCTTGGGGATGCTGATACGTCTCCAATGTATCTATAATTTTTTGATTGTTCCATGCTATTATATTATCTGTTTTGGATGTTTAATGGGCTTTAATATGCACTTTTATATTATTTTTGGGACTAACCTATTAACCGAAGGCCCAGTGCCAGTTGATATTTTTTACCTATTTCAGTGTTTCACAGAAAAGGAATATCAAACGGAATCCAAACAGAATGAAACCTTCGCGAGGATCTTTTTTGGAACAAACGCAATCCAGGAGACTTGGAGTGGACATCAAGAAATCAGCGAGGCAGCCACGAGGTAGGGCGGCGCGCCCAGGGGGCAGGTGCGCCCCCACCCTCGTGGGCTCCTCGCAGCTCCTCCGACCTACTTCTTTCGCCTATATATACTCTTATACCCTGAAAACATCCAAGAGAGCCACAAAACACTTTTTACACTACCGCAACCTTCTCTACCCATGAGATCCCATCTGGGGACCTTTTCCGGTGATCTGCAGGAGGGGGATTCGATCACGGAGGGCTTCTACATCAACACCATAGCCTCTCTGATGATGTGTGAGTAGTTTAACACAGACCTTCGGGTCCATATTTATTAGCTAGATGGCTTCTTCTCTCTCTTTGGATCTCAATACAAAGTTCTCCTCGATGTTCTTGGAGATCTATTTGATGTAATTCTTTTTGCGGTGTGTTTGCCGAGATCCGATGAATTGTGGGTTTATGATTAAGATTATCTATGAACAATATTTGATTCTTCTCTAAATTCTTATATGCATGATTTGATATCTTTGCAAGTCTCTTTGAATTATCAGTTTGGTTTGGCTTACTAGATTGATCTTTCTTGCAATGGGAGAAGTGCTTAGCTTTGGGTTCAATCTTGCGGTGTCCTTTCCCAGTGACAGTAGGGGCAGCAAGGCACATATTGTATTGTTGCCATCGAGGATAAAAAGATGGGGTTTATATCATATTGCTTGAGTTTATCCCTCTACTTCATGTCATCTTGCCTAATGCATTACTCTGTTCTTATGAACTTTATACTCTAGATGCATGCTGGATAGCGGTCAATGTGTGGAGTAATAGTAGTAGATGCAGACACTACAAAAAAAATACACTTCCGTGATAATACGTGTTTGTCATAGTAGGTCGAGTTTTTTGTCATGCATGTACATCCATGACAAATTTATGACAGAATCAAGATAGTCATACCCGTGTTGTCGTAGAAGTTTTCCATGGCATTACCAAAATTATCATCACGGAAGTGTCCACTTACATGACGATAAATCGCGCGTCACAGAAGTGCTTTCGTCAAGGGTGACCGACACGTGGCATCCACCATAATGGAACGCCGTTAAGCTATCAGGTCGGGTTTTGGATCCGATAACCCGTTAACAGCCCCGACCAATGGGGATTTTCCACGTGTAAAATCATCATTGGCTAGAGGAAACACGTGTCCGCTCATTGTTGGGACAGATGTCATCCACTCACTAGACAAAAGGCGCCTATGATACGTCGACACGTGGCATGACCCAACAGTGGCCCATTCCTGTGTAAAGGCCGGCCTGTTTGACTTGGTCAAAAGCTGGCGGGCCGGCCCATGGAATGCATGTTAGCGACCTGTTCACATATAGCCCATTTACAGCCCGCTAACCCAAGGCCCGTTATGCCCTATCTGAATTAGGCCCAGTAGCATCATCTGGGCCATCCAATATGATTCCAGCCTGTTTTCACTTCTGGACCATGTATAGCCCATGACGTCTTTTGGCCCATATGAGGCCCTTTGTAACTCTTAGCCCATTAGCGGCCCGTGCTGAAACTGGCCCGTAATGAACAGTGTATTACACGTCATGAAGCATAAGCAGGTGATATTTTAAAAATTATAAAAGAGATAGTCTGTGCAGCCTGCATACAGAAATCCCTCTTAGCTCACCAGAGGAGCATGATGTTGGGGCCCAATCAAAAACACAGACAAGTTACAAATTTAGACAACACGTTGCGTATAAGTAAGCAAGCAATTGGCCATTCTGTGCCTCAATTAAAGTCTTAAGGGGCATAATGGACAATAGAGGGTTTCATACAAACATACTACAACAGGCAAAACTATGCAATCATTAGCGTAGTATAAACTAGATTGTGAGCCTCATGCAATAATAGTTGGTTAATAGACTTCAAAGCTTCAGGCACACTTCGACAGAGTAATTAAATGGAAATGCCTCTAATTATGTCAACTAATAGTGATACAAGTACCGAACATCAGGCATGATTATTTGGGCATCTCATTAACTGAGGACAAATAAAGCAATTGAAAAGAGAAAATTAACTATGCCTAAAACAAACAAGGAATTGAACTGTTGAGTTGCATACAGTGACTTACCTTAGCAGGTTGAAGAGGCTCAGCACAACTCCTACTTCTCTTGCAAGGCTCCTTCCTAACATCTTGTACTTGGAAATCCTCAATCTTATCTTCATTGCACCCCCTCTGCAAGGTGACACAAACTAGTTACTCGTCTCCTTGGAAGATAAATATGCATACTTTCCACTCTGTGAACACAAAAGAATGAGATTATAACAAAACAACACCACATAATGAAACATGCCGCATCTCTTGCACTTGCACACAATGAAATGAGCATTTACTATGTCTGCACTATGTAAAAAATAGGCATACCTTCGAACTGGATCTCCAGGTACTCTTGGAGAGCCTACTGTAGTGTACAGCCAAACCTTTATGTCACCTATGAGTTAGACAAGGCCCCACTACAGCAGCCCTTAGTGTTTAAATCATTGACAAGCTCTATTAGAGTGTTAGGTCAAGAACATCAAGTAATCAAAGCAAACAGTCCTAGTATGGCTGGCTGATGCAAACAAGCAATTGAACAGATGTGTGAGAAAATCTTACATATCAAGAAAAGAAGCAAAGAAGGAGGCTTAAAGACCATCACTTGACTGACCAGATTTAAGGGACATTTAAACATCATGTGCAACGTACGAACTAACATAAACATTGCATATTCCAGATTCTACAATGGAATGCACATGTATTAGGTTATGCCATGTATGATGATGCCTAAATGTACAGATAGCAGGCAGGAGTGATTCATCATTGCACGCACAATTGAATTGCAGGTTAAGGGCCAGTTCGATTCCGCCTTTTCAGGGCATATTCTCAAAATAAGCCATAAAAGATGTAAAGAAGTCATTTTTGAGATATGGGCTTGGGATTAACTAATTTCGCTTTGGAGGGGGGTGTTTCGGGTAGAACCTCACTAAAAATTGAAGGGAAGGGGAATAGTGAAATGACTCTGTTGTCTGCCTATATTACACTCAAAATGCAACTGCTGACGCCTGTGTCACACGTGACCCTCAAGTAAAAACAAACACGCAAGCATTCATTGCCCTGCCCGCTTGCATCTCCTCTCCCCTTTCCCTCTACCTCGATCCCTTGCCTGCAGCACTAGGGTTCCTCCAGTGAGCCGTCGCCACTGGTCCCATCTGGCCTGGTCCTCGATGATGCTATGTCCAGCTAGGCTACATGGCCGGCGGGTAGGGGCAAATCTCCCTGGTTGCTCCTCCCTCTGGCGCCGCCCCTCATTCTCATGGTCTCCAGCAGCTGCTCCACTGTGGTTCGTCCAACGCACTACTCTGGCGGGCGCTGCACAACTACGGCTGATGCCACACTGCGGCAGAAGGCACCTTATTCCCCTTCCCCTCCTCCCAGGACATGACCTTGAGGTGCTGTTGAAGGATGAGCTCATCCAACAAGGTGAGGATCTCCTCTGATTTTTTGCCAAATTTTCATTCTGATCCACTATACGATGAATTGCTATGAGCTGCTTCTGCTGCTGCTATATGATGCATTGCTATGAGCTGCTCCTGCTGCTGCTATATGAGGAATTGCCAGATGCTGCTGCTGCTGTATGATGAGTTGCTATGAGTTGTTGCTGCTGCTATATGATGAATTGCTATGAGCTGCTGCTGCTATATGATGAGTTGCTACAAGCTGCTCCTGCTGCTGCTATATGATGAATTGCTATGAGCTGCTCCTGCTGCTGCTATATGATGAATTGCTATGAGCTGCTGCTGGTATATGATGAATTGCAGACTGCTGCTGCTGTATGATGAGTTGCTATGAGCTGCTGCTGCTGCTATATGATGCTTTCAGGTGGTGCTGCTATACGATAATAACCATCCACTTGGACCATCGAATTTCAATAAATAATTGTTCTTCATTTAAATGTGGGTCATGCATTCTTCGTTTAAATTAGGCAATGGGATCTCTATTGGAAACATTGACCAAAGTAGATTGTGCCAAGTAGATGGTATCTTTGTATTTGCATTTTGAGCAAATAGTGATGGTCTGTTTTCCTATCATATTAATTACTGCACTGGGTTCAATTTGTGATGTTTGCAAGTAAAATTAATTTCCATATGGGCAGCAAAATGAAAAAATATAATGCAATCTAGACTTTCCACTGATCATACCAAAGATAAGCTGAAAACGCAATGAAAAGAACTGGTTGGCTTATTACATGGAGCTTATATTCACAGGTACTTATTTTCTTAGGATAACTCATAATAACTATCCCTAAGAAACTTGGCTAATAGAACTCGCATACAAATAACATGTCATAATGATTGCAATGGAGGAGTGATGTACCATAGCACACTGTATAGGCTCACCGCTGCCTCTCCTTTTTTTGCGATGTTCCATGAAATTGCCACATACATCTTGTACTTTTTCATTGTGTAACCCTATCTGCAAGTTGACACGGCTAATTTCAGACATCTCTACATGACACAACATTGCATATCCCTTGCGCATATTTAAACCACCAATTAACGATTGTGTGCGTACCATAAACTAGCCATGACTCTGTATGCTGGACTAGCAGGCACTCTAAGGGAGCCTAATGTAGTGCACTGAATTCCTACATGCCACCTACGATTTTGTGTAATGTACTGTCCCTGTTCCTAAATATATGTCTTTGTAGAGATTCCAGTATGGACCACATACAGATGTATATAGATGCATTTTCGAGTGTAGATTCACTCATTTTGCTCCGTATGTAGCCTATAGTGGAATCTCTAGAAAGACTTATATTTAGGAACGGAGGTATGAGGTAGTATCATGTATGACATCTACATATCTAATTTAGCAGCAAGTAGTAGAAATCATTGTCTGCACATAGGGATTACTGGTCGAAAATCCTCGCAAAGCACGCTGGTAGGCACAGAACAATACAAGAGAGAGAGACGCGCTTACAAGACCATAGCAATGCCTCAGTCCAGGATCTTGGTTGGCCAAGCTGTTAGATCCAGAAGAAACATCGTCCTTGTAGTTTTTGCTAGCTGCATAACAGGTAACAGCGACCGGTTAGTATATTTGAAGTACATCGGGCAGGTGATGCTGGATGGGTTTAAAGGTGACAAGTACCTAGGCCGTGGCGGGTGCTTGGCATCTCTCCAGACGGTGGGAATCAGGTTAGAAACGTCGAGGGTGATGACGCTGCGCTGGCTGTCGGGGTTCGGTAAGGAGATCTAGAACCGTCGAGTAGGGTGTTTGTGGAGCGGCTCCGGTTGGGTGGACTACGGTGTGGGCGAAGCGGATCTGTGGCCGTGGACGAGGGCGTAGGTGAAGCTGCTCCGGTGGTTGGGTTAAGGATGGTGTCGATGACGCGGATCTGCGGCCGTGGATGGGGTGTCAGAAGCTGCTCTGGTGGTTGGGCTAAGGATGGTGTCGACGATGCGGATCTACGGCCATGGACATGGCGTCAGAAGCTGCTCCGGTGGTTGGGTTAAGGGTGGTGTCGACGATGCGGATCTGCGGCTGTGGACGGAGCGTCAGAAGCTGCTCTGGTAGGTTGGATGAGGGTGCGAGGAAGCGGATATGAGGCCGTGGACTTGTGAGTTGGCAAAGCGGCCCCAGTAGGGTTGAGAATGGTATAGGCGAAGCTACTCCGGTAGGGTTGACGATGGTGTCGGCGAAGCGGCTCCGGTAGGGTTGAGGAAGGTGTCGGCAAAGCGGCTCCGGTAGGGTTGAGGAAGGTGTCGGCGAAGAGGATCAGAGGCCATTGACGGGGGCGTCGGTGGGGCAGCTCCGGGGGGTGTGGACGAAGCGTCTCCGGTGGGGAGTACGAATGAGCCACTGCAGATGCGCGACGGTTGACGAGAGTACCGGCGAATCAGATCCGGCGCCATGGACAAGGCCGGCATTGAATGGGCTGTGGTACAGTGGTGGATGAGCAGTCTACTTGTTTCTAGGGGAGGTGGGAGGGGTAGATGCGGTCGGGGAAGCAAATCCGGCGAGGTGGACGCCGCTGGCAGTGAATGGGCTATGGTACACCGGTGGATGAGCAGTCTAGGGTTTCGAGAGGGGAGGGGAGAAAGGGCGATGAAGTACGGACGACGTGATGTAAGATGCTCTGGTGCTGTGGAGTTAGTCGTTTTTGCGGAAGGGGGAAAGGAAATGGGGGTGCCGTGTAGTGGGGGAACCGGAAGTTACCAAAGCAGCCCCGACCTATCATGTAGATGATGGCGGTATTGTAACTGTTGGTCTCCGTGCACCAAGGACAAAAGGGGGATTTCGCATGCTAAAGACTAAGGTGGCGGAAATTTTAGAAGGAGGCGGGAGATTTTGCCGCCCGCCGGATCGTTCTTATCCAGTTTCAACTAATTTTGGACTGTGCTAGCGGGAAGGTCATGCTAGACTGTGTACACGGGGCACGCGTCAGCAGTTAATAACTGGTGTGAAGTCTACCCCAGAAAAAAGACAATAACTCGGGATGATGCACCGATAACTTGGACGTTCACACGGGCGCGACCAATCGTACGGGTGTAGTGGCGCGTTCACAAAAAAGGGATCAAACGCTCAGCCTATGTATTTCTCGTGTAAATAGATAATTTAGTGCCATTGGTTATTTACTTTAAACATAATGCATTGATATGTTAGTGTAGAGGCGCACAAAAAGAAATGGATATTGTAGTCAGCTACTTAAAAGTGTTACCTCATATGATTACATAGCCTCCATTTCATAAATTACATACCCGTTGAATTCATATATGAATATCACATATATTACTTCAAAATAGAAACTTAAATCATCCAAGACTAATGAATTTGAATGCAAGAGTAACAATGGTGCATGTACATGATAGCTACATTGGTTGTTTGAAGAAACATCACTGTAACTTTAGCATTCACAACTGAAAAGGTTTATTTAAATAGAAAAATGTGATATGTGAGTGTCCAATCTTTATAGCGTTGAATCGATATTGTACCTTTGGCCACGATACGAAGTAGATATTGACTTATGTTCAAGCGATGCACATCCATGATCGCTAGATAGTGATACGTGAATGAATTGTGCAAGCTCTCTCACATGCATACATATCTCATTTCCCTGTGGGCATCGGAATCACACACGCGCACTTCGTGTATTTCTCTCCCTCCGTCAGGGTTAAATTCGTCTTTCTACCCCATCCTACAAGTCTCTCACACAGAAACACACACACTCTCTATGTCTAACACGCCCACCCCTTTAATTCCGCCCACCCACAGCCACTAATGTCTCAAAGTATAATAATGTCTCTCACACATATGCTATCTACCTATCCCTTAATATAGCTAGATATGTGTCACACAAACTCCTTCTCCCTACTAGCAAGATGCCCATGCGTTGCACGGAACATCAAGATGCATTTGTATGAGAAGTTTATCTTCTGGGAGAAAATGATGAACGCGGGAATGCCTTATTTGCAAATGCGGAGAGGGGTGTGGGTATCTTTTTGCAAAATTGCCATAGTTTCCTTCCTGTCCGTTGGATATAAATCGAATGGCCTATATTGCAGGATGGCAGGAACACCATCATCACCAACTCTATTTTTTATAAGAGTAGAGATATGTGAGTGTCACTGCCCCCCCCCCATGTTGGAAATATGCCCTAGAGGCAATAATAAATTAGTTATTATTATATTTCCTTGTTCATGATAATCGTTTATTATCCATGCTAGAATTGTATTGATAGGAAACTCAGATACATGTGTGGATACATAGACAACACCATGTCCCTAGTAAGCCTCTAGTTGACTAGCTCGTTGATCAATAGATGGTTACGGTTTCCTAACCATGGACATTGGATGTCATTGATAACGGGATCACATCATTAGGAGAATGATGTGATGGACAAAGACCCAATCCTAAGCCTAGCACAAGATCATGTAGTTCGTATGCTAAAGCTTTTCTAATGTCAAGTATCATTTCCTTAGACCATGAGATTGTGCAACTCCCGGATACCGTAGGAGTGCTTTGGGTGTGCCAAACGTCACAACGTAACTGGGTGGCTATAAAGGTACACTACAGGTATCTCCGAAAGTGTCTGTTGGGTTGGCACGAATCGAGACTGGGATTTGTCACTCCGTGTGAACGGAGAGGTATCTCTGGGCCCACTCGGTAGGACATCATCATAATGTGCACAATGTGATCAAGGAGTTGATCACGGGATGATGTGTTACGGAACGAGTAAAGAGACTTGCCGGTAACGAGATTGAACAAGGTATCGGGATACCGACGATCGAATCTCGGGCAAGTATCGTACCGCTAGACAAAGGGAATTGTATACGGGATTGATTAAGTCCTTGACATCGTGGTTCATCCGATGAGATCATCGTGGAACATGTGGGAGCCAACATGGGTATCCAGATCCCGCTGTTGGTTATTGACCGGAGAGTCATCTCGGTCATGTCTGCATGTCTCCCGAACCCGTAGGGTCTACACACTTAAGGTTCGGTGACGCTAGGGTTATAGAGATATTAGTATGCGGTAACCCGAAAGTTGTTCGGAGTCCCGGATGAGATCCCGGACGTCACGAGGAGTTCCGGAATGGTCCGGAGGTAAAGAATTATATATAGGAAGTGCTATTTCGGCCATCGGGACAAGTTTCGGGGTCACCGATATTGTACCGGGACCACCGGAAGGGTCCCGGGGGTCCACCGGGTGGGGCCACCTGCCCCGGGGGGCCACATGGGCTGTAGGGGGTGCGCCTTGGCCTATATGGGCCAAGGGCACCAGCCCCAAGAGGCCCATGCGCCAAGAGTCAAGGAAAGGAAGAGTCCTAAAGGGGGAAGGCACCTCCGAGGTGCCTTGGGGAGGATGGGACTCCTCCCTGGCCGCACCCTTCCTTGGAGGAAGGGCCAAGGCTGCGCCTCCCCCTCTCCCTTGGCCCTATATATAGTGGGGGGAAGGGAGGGCAACCATACCTAAGCCCTGGCGCCTCCCTCTCCCTCCCATGACACATCTCCCTCCTCCCGCAGCGCTTGGCGAAGCCCTGTTGGAATCCCGCTACTTCCACCACCACGCCGTCGTGCTGCTGGATCTCCATCAACCTCTCCTCCCCCTTGCTGGATCAAGAAGGAGGAGACGTCGCTGCTCCGTACGTGTGTTGAACGCGGAGGTGCCGTCCGTTCGGCGCTAGGATCATCGGTGATTTGGATCACGACGAGTACGACTCCATCAACCCCGTTCTCTTGAACGCTTCCGCGCGCGATCTACAAGGGTATGTAGATCCACTCCTCCCTCGTTGCTAGATGACTCCATAGATAGATCTTGGTGACACGTAGGAAAATTTTGAATTTATGCTACGTTCCCCAACAGTGGCATCATGAGCTAGGTCTATTGCGTAGTTTCTATGCACGAGTAGAACACAAAGTAGTTGTGGGCGTTGATTTTGTTCAATATGCTTACCGTTACTAGTCCAATCTTGATTCGGCGGCATTGTGGGATGAAGCGGCCCGGACCAACCTTACACGTACGCTTACGTGAGACCGGTTCCACCGACTGACATGCACTAGTTGCATAAGGTGGCTGGCGGGTGTCTGTCTCTCCCACTTTAGTCGGATCGGATTCGATGAAAAGGGTCCTTATGAAGGGTAAATAGCAATTGGCATATCACGTTGTGGTCTTTGCGTAGGTAAGAAACGTTCTTGCTAGAAACCCATAGCAGCCACGTAAAACATGCAAACAACAATTAGAGGACGTCTAACTTGTTTTTGCAGGGTATGCTATGTGATGTGATATGGCCAAAGGATGTGATGAATGATATATGTGATGTATGAGATTGATCATGTTCTTGTAATAGGAATCACGACTTGCATGTCGATGAGTATGACAACCGGCAGGAGCCATAGGAGTTGTCTTAATTTATTTATGACCTGCGTGTCAACATAAACGTCATGTAATTACTTTACTTTATTGCTAACCGTTAGCTGTAGTAGTAGAAGTAATAGTTGACGAGACAACTTCATGAAGACACGATGATAGAGATCATGATGATGGAGATCATGGTGTCATGCCGGTGACGATGATGATCATGGAGCCCCGAAGATGGAGATCAAGAGGAGCAAAGTGATGATGGCCATATCATGTCACTATTTGATTGCATGTGATGTTTATCATGTTTATGCATCTTGTTTACTTAGAACGACGGTAGTAAATAAGATGATCCCTCATAATAATTTCAAGAAAGTGTTCCCCCTAACTGTGCACCGTTGCGACAGTTCGTTGTTTCGAAGCACCACGTGATGATCGGGTGTTAGATTCTAACGTTCACATACAACGGGTGTAAGACAGATTTACACACGCGAAACACTTAGGTTGACTTGACGAGCCTAGCATGTACAGACATGGCCTCGGAACACAAGAGACCGAAAGGTCGAGCATGAGTCGTATGGTAGATACGATCAACATGAAGATGTTCACCGATGATGACTAGTCCGTCTCACGTGATGATCGGACACGGCCTAGTTGACTCGGATCATGTAATCACTTAGATGACTAGAGGGATGTCTATCTGAGTGGGAGTTCATAAGATGAACTTAATTATCCTGAACATAGTCAAAAGGTCTTCGCAAATTATGTCGTAGCTCGCGCTTCAGTTCTACTGTTTAGATATGTTCCTAGAGAAAATTTAGTTGAAAGTTGATAGTAGCAATTATGCGGACTAGGTCCGTAAACTGAGGATTGTCCTCATTGCTTCATAGAAGGCTTATGTCCTTAATGCACCGCTCAGTGTGCTGAACCTCGAACGTTGTCTGTGGATGTTGCGAACATCTGACATACACATTTTGATAACTACGTGATAGTTCAGTTAAACGGTTTAGAGTTGAGGCACCGAAGACGTTTTGAAACGTCGCGAAACATATGAGATGTTTCGAGGGCTGAAATTGGGATTTCAGGCTCGTGCCCACGTCAAGAGGTATAAGACCTCCGACGATTTTCTTAGCCTACAAACTAAGGAGAAAAGCTCAATTGTTGAGCTTGTGCTCAGATTGTCTGAGTACAACAATCGCTTGAATCGAGTGGGAGTTGATCTTCCAGATGAAATAGTGATGGTTCTCCGAAGTCATTACCACCAAGCTGCTAGAGCTTCGTGATGAACTATAATATATCAGGGACATATATGATGATCCTTGAGATATTCGCGATGTTTGACACCACAAAAGTAGAAATCAAGAAGGAGCATCAATTGTTGATGGTTGGTGAAACCACTAGTTTCAAGAAGGGCAAGGGCACGAAGGGATACTTCATGAAACGGCAATTCAGCTGCTGCTCTAGTGAAGAAACCCAAGGTTGAACCCAAACCCGAGACTAAGTGCTTCTGTAATGAGGGGAACAGCCACTGGAGCAGAATTACCCTAGATACTTGGTAGATGAGAAGGCTGGCAAGGTCGATAGAAGTATATTGGATATACATTGTGTTGATGTGTACTTTACTAGTACTCCTAGTAGCACCAGGGTATTAGATACCGGTTCAGTTGCTAAGTGTTAGTAACTCGAAATAAAAGCTACGAAATAAACAGAGACTAGCTAAAGGTGAGCTGACGATATGTGTTGGAAGTGTTTCCAATGTTGATATGATCAAGCATCATACGCTCCCTCTACCATCGAGATTGGTGTTTGCGTTGAGCATAGACATGATTGGATTATGTCTATCGCAATACGGTTATTCATTTAAGGAGAATAATGGTTACTCTGTTTATTTGAATAATACCTTCAATGGTCTTACACCTAAAATGAATGGTTTGTTGAATCTCGATCGTAGTGATACACATGTTCGTGCCAAAAGATAGTAATGATAGTACTACCTACTTGTGGCACTGCCACGTAAGTCATATCGGTATAAAACGCATGAAGAAGCTCCATGTTGATGGATCTTTGGGCTCACTCGTTTTTGAAAAGTTTGAGGCATGCGAACCATGTCTATTGGTGTATATGCATGAAGAAACTCCATGCAAATGGACCGTTTGGACTCACTTGATTTTGAATCACTTGAGACATGCAAATCATACCACATGGGCAAGATGACTGAAAGCCTCGTTTTCAGTAAAATGGAACTAGAAAGCAACTTGTTGGAAGTAATACATTTTGATGTGTGCAATCCAATGAGTGCTGAGGCATGTAGTGGATATCGTTATGTTCTTACTTCACAGATGATTTGAGTAGATGTTGAGTATATTTACTTGATGAATCACGAGTCTGAATTATTGAAAGGTTCAAGTAATTTCAGGGTGAAGTTGAAAGATCGTCGTGACAAGAGGATAAAAGATCTATGATATGATCATAGAGATGAATATCTGAATTACGAGTTTGGCACAGAATTAAGACATTGTGGAAATTGTTTCACAACTAATACAGCCTGGAACACCATAGTGTGATGGTGTGTCCGAACATCATAACTGCACCCTATTGGATATGATGCATACCATGATGTCTCTTATCGAATTACCACGATAGTTTATGGGTTAGGCATTAAAGACAACCACATTCACTTTAAATAGGGCACCACGTAATTCCGATGAGATGACACCATATGAACTATGGTTTAGAGAAACCTAAGCTGTCATTTCTTAGAAGTTTGGGGCTGCGACGCTTATGTGAAAAAGTTTCAGGCTGATAAGCTCGAACCCAAAGCGGATAAATGCATCTTCATAGGACACCCAAAATAGTTGGGTATACCTCCTGTCTCAGATCCGAAAGCAATAAGGGATTGTTTCTAGAATCGGGTCCTTTCTCTAGGAAAAGTTTCTCTCGAAAGAATTGAGTGGGAGGATGGTGGAGACTTGATGAGGTTGTTGAACCGTCTCTTCAACTAGTGTGTGGCAGGGCACAGGAAGTTGTTCCTGTGGCACCTACACCAATTGAAGTGGAAGCTTATGATAGTGATCATGAAACTTCAGATCAAGTCACTACCAAACCTCGTGGGATGACAAGGATGCGTACTACTTCAGAGTGGTACGTAATCCTGTCTTGGAAGTCATGTTGCTAGACAACAATGAACCTACGAGCTATGGAGAAGCGATGGTGGGCCCGGATTCCGAAAATGGCTCGAGGCCATAAAATCCGAGAGAGGATCCATGTATGAAAACAAAGTGTAGACTTTGGCAGAACAGCTCGATGGTCGTAAGGCTATTGAGTACAGATGGATTTTAAAAGGAAGACGGACAATGATGGTAAGTATCACCATTAAGAAAGCTCGACTTGTCGTTAAGATGTTTTCTGACAAGTTCAAGGAGTTGACTACGATGAGACTTTCTCACTCGTAGCGATGCTAAGAGTCTGTTGGAATTATATTAGCGATTACTGCATTATTTATGAAATCTTGCAGATAGGATGTCAAAACATTGTTTCCTCGACGATTTTCTTGAGGAAAGGTTGTATGTGATACAACCGGAAGGTTTTGTCAATCCTGAAAGATGCTAATAAGTATGCAAAGCTCCAGCAATCCTTCTAAGGACTGGAGTAAGCATCTCGGAGTTGGAATGTATGCTTTGATGAGATGATCAAAGATTTTGGGTGTATACAAAGTTTATGAGAAACTTGTATTTCCAAAGAAGTGAGTGGGAGCACTATAGAATTTCTGATGAATATATGTTGACATATTGTTGATCAGAAATGACGTAGAATTTCTGGAAAGCATATAGGGTTATTTGGAAAGTGTTTTCAATGGAAAGCCTGGATTAAGCTACTTGAACATTGAGCATCAAGATCTATAAGGATAGATCAAAATTCTTAATGGTACTTTCAAATGAGCACATACCTTGACATGATCTTCAAGGTGTTCAAGATAGATCAGTCAAAGAAGGAGTCCTTGCCTAAGTTGTAAGGTATGAAGTTAAGACTTAAAGCTCGACCACGGCAGAATAGAGAGAAAGGACGAAGGTCGTCCCCTATGCTTAAGACATAGGCTCTACAGTATGCTATGCTGTGTACAGCACCTGGAGTGTGCCTTGCCATGAGTTAGTCAAGGGGTACAATAGTGATCCGGGAATGGATCACATGACAGCGGCCGAACTTATCCTTAGTAACTAGTGGACTAAGGAATTTTCTCGATTATGGAGGTGGTAAAAGAGTTCATCATAAAGGGTTACGTCGATACAAACTTTGACACTAATCCGGATGACTCTGAGTAGTAAACCGGATTTGTATAGTAGAGCAGTTATTTGGAATAGCTCCAAGTAGCACGTGGTAGCTGCATCTACAAGATGACATAGAGATTTGCGAAGTACATACGGATCTGAAAGATTCAGACCCGTTGACTATAACATCTCTCACAAGCATAACATGTTCAAACCCAGAACTCATTGAGTGTTAATCACATGGTAATGTGAACTAGATTATTGACTCTAGTAGACTCTTTGGGTGTTAGTCACATGGGGATGTGACCTTGAGTGTTAATCACATATCGATGTGAACTGGATTATTGACTCTAGTGCAAGTGGGAGACTGTTGGAAATATGCCCTAGAGGCAATAATAAATTAGTTATTATTATATTTCCTTGTTCATGATAATCGTTTATTATCCATGCTAGAATTGTATTAATAGGAAACTCAGATACATGTGTGGATACATAGACAACACCATGTCCCTAGTAAGCCTCTAGCTGACTAGCTCGTTGATCAATAGATGGTTACGGTTTCCTGACCATGGACATTGGATGTCATTGATAACGGGATCACATCATTAGGAGAATGATGTGATGGACAAAGACCCAATCCTAAGCCTAGCACAAGATCATGTAGTTCGTATGCTAAAGCTTTTCTAATGTCAAGTATCATTTCCTTAGACCATGAGATTGTGCAACTCCCGGATACCGTAGGAGTGCTTTGGGTGTGCCAATCGTCACAACGTAACTGGGTGACTATAAAGGTACACTACGGGTATCTCCGAAAGTGTCTGTTGGGTTGGCACGAATCGAGACTGGGATTTGTCACTCCGTGTGACGGAGAGGTATCTCTGGGCCCACTCGGTAGGACATCATCATAATGTGCACAATGTGATCAAGGAGTTGATCACGGGATGATGTGTTACGGAACGAGTAAAGAGACTTGCCGGTAACGAGATTGAACAAGGTATCGGGATACCGACGATCGAATCTCGGGCAAGTATCGTACCGCTAGACAAAGGGAATTGTATACGGGATTGATTAAGTCCTTGACATCGTGGTTCATCCAATGAGATCATCGTGGAACATGTGGGAGCCAACATGGGTATCCAGATCCCGCTGTTGGTTATTGACCGGAGAGTCATCTCGGTCATGTCTGCATGTCTCCCGAAACCCGTAGGGTCTACACACTTAAGGTTCGGTGACGCTAGGGTTATAGAGATATTAGTATGCGGTAACCCGAAAGTTGTTCGGAGTCCCGGATGAGATCCCGGACGTCATGAGGAGTTCCGGAATGGTTCGGAGGTAAAGAATTATATATAGCAAGTGCTATTTCGGCCATCGGGACAAGTTTCGGGGTCACCGGTATTGTACCGGGACCACCGAAAGGGTCCCGGGGGTCCACCGGGTGGGTCCACCTGCCCCGGGGGGCCACATGGGCTGCAGGGGGTGCGCCTTGGCCTATATGGGCCAGTGGCACCAGCCCCAAAAGGCCCATGCGCCAAGAGTCAAGAAAAAGGAAGAGTCCTAAAGGGGGAAGGCACCTCCGAGGTGCCTTGGGGAGGTGGGACTCCTCCCTGGCCGCACCCTTCCTTGGAGGAAGGGCCAAGGCTGCGCCTCCCCCCTCTCCCTTGGCCTATATATAGTGGGGGGAAGGGAGGGCAACCATACCTAAGCCATGGCGCCTCCCTCTCCCTCCCATGACACATCTCCCTCCTCCCGCAGCGCTTGGCGAAGCCCTGTTGGAATCCCGCTACTTCCACCACCACGCCGTCGTGCTGCTGGATCTCCATCAACCTCTCCTCCCCCCTTGCTGGATCAAGAAGGAGGAGACGTTGCTGCTCCATACGTGTGTTGAACGCGGAGGTGCCGTCCGTTCGGCGCTAGGATCATCGGTGATTTGGATCACAACGAGTACGACTCCATCAACCCCGTTCTCTTGAACGCTTCCGTGCGCGATCTACAAGGGTATGTAGATCCACTCCTCCCTCGTTGCTAGATGACTCCATAGATAGATCTTGGTGACACGTAGGAAAATTTTGAATTTATGCTATGTTCCCCAACACCCCACACACCCACATTTCCCAACACCGAAGGAGTAGGGTGACACCTCGATCTTGATACTAATCTATCGACTGGCTTCTCTCTCAAACACACACACACACACACTACCCGACACTGAAGGAGTAGGGTGGCACATCGATCTTGATAATAATCTATCTACTCCTCTTTCAAACACACACACACACTCGCTAGGTTTGCCTCTGTGCCTACCGCGCACACTCTTGATACGTCTTTCTATCCCTCCCCCCAACAATGACAGCAGAAGGGTGACAACTCGATCTGATCATAATCTGTCAATTGGTTTATCTCTCAAACATTGTGTCTCGGTGCCTCGCTCGGTAGCCCCCTCGATATTTAGACTTCTCGCGCGCACACAGCTGTAGTGATGATGACGCTGAACCCAGTGTGCCTTGTTTTTACCGGCCTCATGTGATGGTTTTCACCCTGTTTTCTATTAATTAACAAGGCAACCTTTTCTTTGTTACTACTAGTGAATCTGAAATCATTCGGGGCAGACATAAAATATATCACTTCAACCCAATTATCACAGCAACTATTTTAAAAGAAATAAGCTAGCTGCTCGTGCGTTGCACGGAACATCAAGATGCATTTGTATGAGTAGTTTATCTTGTGAGAGAAAAGGTTGAACGAGGGAAGGCCTTATTTGCGAACATGGAGAGACGTGTGGGTATATTTTTGCAAAATTGCCATAGTTTCTTTCCTATCCGTTAGATATAAATCCGATGGCCTATATTGCAGGATGACACGCACACCATCATCACCAACTCTGTTTTCTACTCCCTCCGTCTGAAAATACTTGTCATCAAAATGGATAAAAAGAGATGTATATAAAACTAAAATACGTCTAGATACATTTCCTTTTATCCATTTTGATGACAAGTATTTCCGGATGGAGGGAGTATTTGTCTTTTTAGAGATTTCAACAAGTGACTATGACCGGACCTTACCAACATACTCAAAAAAGTAGTCCATAATTTTGATGTTACCCTCTTTTCTTGGTGGTGCAGTGCCATCTGGATACCTCATAAATAAATAAAGTACTACATGATACTAATATATGATACATGGCACAAGAGTACTAAGTATTATAAATACAGTTTTGCTAGAACTCATCTAGATGAGATATAATTTGGTCTCATTCATCTTTTATAGCCATTGGATGTGATGCTATATAAGATGCGTGTGTGCTGACATGGGTTGTATTTGTTCTTGTGCAACGAACTGACCACTGCATGTCATGTTTGATAGTCTCATGTCATTAAAAGCATACAAGCCCCACATCTCTTCTTGGTTGATTCCTCTATTTATGTCAAAAAAATAAGAAACAGCGTGAGAGTTAATGCACCACACCTATGTGTTTACTATTTGGTTTTCGTAAGATGACTTAATACTCACCTAGACGGAGGGAGTATTCGATTTGACAGCGGGTGACGCGGTTCCCGATACGGCTTTAATGCAGACGAGGGAGGGAGTAGCGGTTCCCGATATGTTGAACGGCCAATGCATCCTCCTTCAATTAATGCATGAGGGAAGTAATGGGAGGAGGTCCGGGAAAAGAGGTTGCACGGTGTGAATGCAATGCAGTTTGCCCTCATTGCCCTCATATAAAGGCGCCCCTCCATTCCAATGCATCTACCATATCGTACGCACGTAAGCATTTTCCTAAGCACCTACACTAAGCGCAAAAGAGCTCACTCCAGACCCATGGCGGCGATGCTCGTGAGCGGCCAGCGGCTGCGCCAGATGGTCCACGACGCATGGCACCGAGGATCGTCTCCAGACAGTGTTGGAGACCGGCTGGTGGATGGCCATTGATAACCCACAAGTATAGGGGATCGCAATAGTTTTCGATAAGTAAGAGTGTCGAACCCAACGAGGAGCTAAAGGTAGAATAAATATTCCCTCAAGTTCTATCGACCACCAATACAACTCTACGCACGCTTGACGTTCACTTTACCTAGAACAAGTATGAAACTAGAAGTACTTTGTAGGTGTTGTTGGATAGGTTTGCAAGATAATAAAGAGCAAGTAAATAAAAGGTAGGGGCTGTTTAGATAAAGAAACAATAAAGTAAATATAGCGAGTGTGGAAAAGTGGTGGTAGGAGTTGCGAAATTGTCCCTAAGCAATTGACTACCTTACTAGACCGATAGCAAGTATTATGTGGGAGAGGCCACTGCTAGCATGTCATCCCTGATTTGGAATACTATGCACTTATGATTGGAACAATTAGCAAGCATCCGCAACTACTAATGTTCATTAAGGTAAAACCCAACCATAGCATTAATATATATTGGACCCACTTCAATCCCGTATGCATCAATTTCTATGCTAGGTTGAAGCTTCTGTCACTCTTTCCCTCCAATACATAGTCCTATCAATACACAACTAGCCCTAGGGTGTGATCCACGCGCGCAATCATATGATGGGCACCAAAGGACAGCAACATAACCACAAGAAAATTAAATCAATCATAGCAATTCATCAACCACCGATAGGACAACGAAAATCTACTCAGACATCATAGGATGGCAACACATCATTGGATAATAATATGAAGCATAAAGCACCATGTTCAAATAGAGGGTACAGCGGGTTGCGGAAGAGTGGACTGCTGTAGATAGAGGGGGGAAAGTGATGGAGATGTTGGTGAAGATGGCGGAGGTGTTGGTGTAGATCGCGGTGATGATGATGGCCCCCGGTGGCACTCCGGTGCCACCGGAAGCGAGGGGGAGAGAGCCCCCCTCCTTCTTCTTCTTCCTTGACCTCCTCCCTAGATGGGAGAAGGGTTTCCCCTCTGGTCCATGGCCTCCATGGCAAGGGAGGGGCGAGAGCCCCTCCGAGATTGGATCTGTCTCTCTGTCTCTCTCTGTTTCTGCGTTCCCAGATTCTTCCCTTTCACCGTTTCTTATATTCCCGGAGATCCGTAACTCCGATTGGGCTGAAATTTTGACCCGATCTCTATCCAGAAATTAGCTTTATTGCGGCGGAAGAAGGGCATCAACCGCCTTACGGGGTGGCCACGAGGGTCAGGGGCGCGCCCCCTACCTCGTGGGCCCCTCGAGCATCGTCTCGCATGGATTCTTATTCCCAAAAATCATATATATTCCAAAAAATCTCCATTAGTTTTTATTCCGTTTGGACTCCGTTTGATATGGATATTCTGCGAAACAAAAAACATGCAACAAACAGGAACTGGCACTGGGCACTGGATCAATATGTTAGTCCCAAAAATAGTATAAAAAGTTGCCAAAAGTACATGAAAGTTGAATAATATTGGCATGGAACAATAAAAAATTATAGATACGGCGGAGACGTATCAGCATCCCCAATCTTAATTCCTGCTCGTCCTCGAGTAGGTAAATGATAAAAAAGATAATTTTTGATCTGGAATGCTACCTAGCATAATCTTGATCACATATCTAATCATGGCATGAATATTAAGACATGAGTGATTCAAAGCAATAGTCTATCATTTGACATAAAACAATAATACTTCAAGCCTACTAATAAAGCAATCATGTCCTTTCAAAATAACAAGGCCAAAGAAAGTTATCCCTACAAAATCATATAGTTTGGGTATGCTCCATCTTCACCACACAAAATACTCACATCATGCACAACCCCGATGACAAGCCAAGCAATTGTTTCATACTTTTGACGTTCTCAAACCTTTTCAACTTTCACGCAATACATGAGCGTGAGCCATGTACATAACACTATAGGTGGAATAGAATGGTGGTTGTGGTGATGACAAAAAGGAGAAGATAGCCTCACATCAACTAGGCTTATCAACGGGCTATGGAGATGCCCATCAATAGATATCAATGTGAGTGAGTAGGGATTGCCATGCAATGGATGCACGAGAGCTATAAGTGTATGAAAGCTCCAACTGAAACTAAGTGGGTGTGCATCCAACTTGCTTGCTCATGAAGACCTCGAGCATTTGAGGAAGCCCATCATCGGAATATACAAGCCAAGTTCTATAATGAAAATTCCCACTAGTATATGAAAGTGATAACTCAAGAGACTCTCTATATGAAGAACATGGTGCTACTTTGAAGCACAAGTGTGGAAAAAGGATAGTAGCACTGCCCCTTCTCTCTTTTTCTCTCTTTTTCTTGTTTTTATTTTTTTATATTTTTTTGGTGGGCTTGTTTGGCCTCTTTTTTTATTTGGGCTTCTTTGGCCTCTTTTATTTTTTTGTAAAGTCCGGAGTCTCATCCCGACTTATGGGGGAATCATAGTCTCCATCATCCTTTCCTCACTGGGGCAATGCTCTAATAAAGATAATCATCACACATTTATTTACTTACAACTCAATATTACAACTCGATACTAGAACAAAGATATGACTCTATATGAATGCCTCCGACAGCATACTGGGATGTGCAATGATCTAGCGTAGCAATGACATCAAAAAACGGACAAGCCATGAAAACATCATGCTAGCTATCTTATAATCATGGAAAGCAATATGACAATGAATGCTCAAGTCATGTATATGATGATGATGGAAGTTGCATGGCAATACATCTTGGAATGGCTATGGAAATGCCATGATAGGTAGGTATGGTGGCTGTTTGAGGAAGGTATATGGTGGGTTTATGGTACCGGTGAAAGTTGTGCGGTACTCGAGAGGCTAGCAATGGTGCAAGGGTGAGAGTGCGTATAATCCATGGACTCAACATTAGTCATAAAGAACTCACATACTTATTGCAAAAATCTATTAGTCATCGAAACAAAGTACTACGCGCATGCTCCTAGGGGGATAGATTGGTAGGAAAAGACCATCGCTCGTCCCCGACCGCCACTCATAAGGAAGACAATCAATAAATAAATCATGCTCCGACTTCGTTACATAACGGTTCACCATACGTGCATGCTATGGGAATCACAAACCTCAACACAAGTATTTCTACAATCAACAACTACCCACTAGCATGACTCTAATATCACCATCTTTATATCGCAAAACTATTGCAAGGAATCAAACATATCATATTCAGTGATCTACAAGTTTTATGTAGGATTTTATGACTAACCATGTGAATGACCAATTCCTGTCATCTCTCTAAATAGATATAAGTGAAGCAAGAGAGTTTAATTCTTTCTACAAAAGATATGCCCACGCTCTAACAAATATAAGTGAAGCAAAAGAGCATTCTACAAATGGCGGTTTTCTATGTAAAGAGAAACAGGCAATCCAAACTTCAAATGATATAAGTGAAGCACATGAAGCATTCTATAAAGCCATACTCAAAAGATATAAGTGAAGTGCAAAGAGCATTCTATAAATCAACCAAGGACTATCTCATACCAGCATGGTGCATAAAAGAAAAATGAAAACTAAATGCAAAAGACACTCCAAGATTGCACATATCGCACGAACAAAACGAATCCGAAAACATACCGATACTTGTTGAAGAAAGAGGGGATGCCTTCCCAGCATCCCCAAGCTTAGGCGCTTGAGTATCCTTGAATATTTACTTGGGGTGGCTCGGGCATCCCCAAGCTTGAGCTCTTGCCTCTCTTCCTTCTTCTCACATCGAAACCTTCTCGATCATCGAACACTTCATCCACACAAAGCTTCAACAGAAAACTCGGTAAGATCCGTTAGTATAATAAAGCAAGTCACTACTCTAAGTACTGTTTCAAACCAATTCAATTTTGTTTTTGCATATAATTTAATATAACTTTTTCATGGCTTAATCCACTGATATAAATTGATAGTTTCATCAAAACAAGCAAACTATGCATCAAAAACAGAATCTGTCTAAAACAGAACAGTCTGTAATAATCTGAACATTCACCATACTTATGATACTTGAAAAATTCTACCAAAATTAGGAACAATAAACAATTTGTATAGGAAGACAGTGCAAAAAGAATCAGAACCATTTGACGTTCCAGCAAAAAATGTAAAATCGCGCACTACAGCCAAAGTTTCTGTCCTGCACCGTACAAACCATCAAGCAAATGTAAACATCCTAAAGGCAAACCTTGGCACATTATTTTTATAATACAATGGAATTGTACAAGGGGATAATTATTTTTATTGAAAAGTTTCTGTAATCAAGATTCACCAAGTTTTCGTGAGCATGAACAAAGTTCAAGGCTAGCTCCCACTTCAACAATGCTTGTCTTTCTCACTTTCGCTTTCCTTTTTGAAAAAGTTTTGGGTTCCCCTCTTTATTTTTGTTGTTTTTAAACTATATAAAAGCACTCAACAGAAATAAATGACTCTCTAAAACTTCCGGGTTGTCTCCCTGGCAGCGCTTTCTTTAAAGCCATTAAGCTAGGCATATAGTGCTCAAGTAATGAATCCACCCGGATCCCAAGGTATATCAAAGCCAATTTTAATTAACAATGATTTGTAATTTAGTAGTGAGCACAAGGTAACATATATCATGTAATGACGAAGTCTAACTCTCTTCCTATGCATCGGCATGTCATAAAAGAACAATTCATGCACACAAAGTAAAGGCCAATGCATAGTATAAACATTTTCTTGCAATTTTATCCTATTGGAAACACAGAGAGGTGGAGATATAGTTCCTCTCTCATAATAATTGCAAGTAGGAGCAGCAAGCACATGCATATTATATTCATCAAAATCATCATGTGCAATGGTAAAAGGCAACCCATCAATATAATCCTTAATAAGAGCAAACTTCTCCGATATAGTGTAGTTTGGAGAATTCAAAAAGATAATAGGACTATCATGCGTGGGTGAAATAGCAACAATTTCATGTTTAACATGAGGAACTATAGCAAGTTCATCTCCATAAGCATAATTCATATTGGCATCTTGCCCACAAGCATCATCAAAAAGGGATATTTCAAGAGAATCAACGGGATCATAACAATCATCATAGCAATCATCCTTCGGTAAGCACGAAGGGAAATTAAACAATGTATGAGTTGAAGAGTTAATCTCATTAGAAGGTGGGCACGGGTAGCTAATCCACTCTTCCTCCTTTTTTTCTTCGCTCTCTTCCTCATCTTTTTCATCCAATGAGCTCATAGTTTCATCAACTTCTTCTTCCGTAGATTCCTGCAAAATATTAGTCTCTTCTTGGACATCGGAGACTTTCTTAATAAGTGCATTAATTTCGTAATTGTATTCATAATTCTCATAACAATATTTCAGGATAGCTAAATTTTCAGGTCTATAAACAACATCATCAAAATCTTCAAACTGTTTAAACATAGATTCAATTTCATAAGCACCCATAAAAGCAACAAATTCTTCTATTTGTTCCACATCATAGTAATCATATATACCATTAGCATAAGAAGCTAAGGTCTTATTATCATTAAATTTGCATGAAAAGGGAAGGTGTGGAGTCTTCACCTTAGAGCAACAAGTATAATCATATCTCAAGCATAGTTGCCTAGCATACCAATTCAATATATGAATTTGATCCCATAATAGTTTCCCTTTTTGTGTCAAGCGGTAATCCCTAAAGTATTCACGTTGATCCAACGTTACTCCCATTACATAATTGAATGGGGTTTTCTCAGGATTATTAAAGTAGTACATAATATTTTTCACATAACCAGCATCGAGGGTTTTAGGAGGTTCCCCATCTCCATGAGCAGAAAGCACACCTAATTTTTTTGGTATTTCGTGTTCCATATCCATAACTAAAGATAAAGAACAACTAAGAACAACAAATAAAAATTACTTAGTGATAAAGCAAACAAGCACACACGAGAATATTCACCCCACGCTATTGCTCCCCGGCAACGGCGCCAGAAAAAGGTCTTGATAACCCACAAGTATAGGGGATCGCAACAGTTTTCGATAAGTAAGAGTGTCGAACCCAACGAGGAGCTAAAGGTAGAACAAATATTCCCTCAAGTTCTATCGACCACCGATACAACTCTACGCACGCTTGACGTTCGCTTTACCTAGAACAAGTATGAAACTAGAAGTACTTTGTAGGTGTTGTTGGATAGGTTTGCAAGATAATAAAGAGTACGTAAATAAAAGTAGGGGCTGTTTAGATAAAGAAACAATAAAGTAAATATAGCGAGTGTGGAAAAGTGGTGGTAGGAGTTGCGAAATTGCCCCTAAGCAATTGACTACTTTACTAGACCGATAGCAAGTATTATGTGGGAGAGGCCACTGCTAGCATGTCATCCCTGACTTGGAATTCTATGCACTTATGATTGGAACTATTAGCAAGCATCCGCAACTACTAATGTTCATTAAGGTAAAACCCAACCATAGCATTAAGATATATTGGTCCCCCTTCAATCCCGTATGCATCAATTTCTATGCTAGGTTGAAGCTTCTGTCACTCTTGCCCTCCAATACATAGTCCTATCAACATACAACTAACCCTAGGGTGTGATCCACGCGCGCAATCATATGATGGGCACCAAAGGACAGCAACATAACCACAAGCAAATTAAATCAATCATAGCAATTCATCAACCACCGATAGGACAACGAAAATCTACTCAGACATCATAGGATGGCAACACATCATTGGATAATAATATGAAGCATAAAGCACCATGTTCAAGTAGAGGGTACATCGGGCTGCGGGAGAGTAGACCTCTGTAGATAGAGGGGGGAAGGTGATGGAGATGTTGGTGAAGATGGCGGAGGTGTTGGTGTAGATCGCGGTGATGATGATGGCCCCCGCTGGCATTCCGGTGCCACCGGAAGCGAGGGGGAGAGAGCCCCCCTCTTTCTTCTTCTTCCTTGACCTCCTCCCTAGATGGGAGAAGGGTTTCCCCTCTAGTCCATGGCCTCCATGGCAACGGAGGGGCGAGAGCCCCTCCGAGATTGGATCTGTCTCTCTGTCTCTCTCTGTTTATGCGTTCCCAGATTCTTCCCTTTCACCGTTTCTTATATTCCCGGAGATCCGTAACTCCGATTGGGCTGAAATTTTGACACGATCTCTATCCGGAAATTATCTTTCTTGCGGCAAAAGAAGGGCATCAACCACCTTACGGGGTGGCCACGAGGGTCAGGGGCGCGCCTGCCTCCCCAGGGCGCGCCCCCCTACCTCGTGGGCCCCTCGAGCATCGTCGCGTGGATTCTTATTCCCAAAAATCATATATATTCCAAAAAAATCTCCGTTAGTTTTTATTCCGTTTGGACTCCGTTTGATATGGATATTCTACGAAACAAAAAACATGCAACAAACAGGAACTGGCATTGGGCACTGGATCAATATGTTAGTCCCAAAAATAGTATAAAAAGTTGCCAAAAGTATATGAAAGTTGAATAATATTGGCATGGAATAATCAAAAATTATAGATACGATGGAGACGTATCAGCCGCCTTCGATGCCAACTATGACTCTCAGTTGGAGCAGATGATCGGTGCCACCAGCAACTAGTTCACCGTCCTCAAGAAGCTCGCGGACGACATCGCCGTACTCCTCCAGCTCGCGTGCTTGGGTTCCTCATTGCCTGCCACCCTAATCGGCCTCCATGGTCGAAACCTCTTTCAATCACTGGTGGCCCTGCGACTGCCCGTCGATGCCACGAAGAATGTCCACCTGGAGGTCGCGCTCGCCGTGAGGCGCCTCTCCCTGCAAGAATTCGTCGACCTACACATCCACATGTATGAGGAAATTGTGTACATAGGTATCTACAAGGCCAGTGAGGATGCTACGACGTTGGCCTTCCTGAACCGGCTGGAAGCCTTGGATGCCTTTGCTGAGAAGCACCTCGACCTCGCCACAAAAGCCGCCGCTCCTTAGCCGCCGGTCAGTGGCCCGATGCACTAAGTTGAGGAGGAGGAGGTCATACATTCGTGGATCCATCTTTCTTCTTGCCTTCTGTTACCACCACTGCGATCGCATCATCGTGGCCTTAATTCTTATTGTGCTGTTGCATTCTCGTTCCAGTCAATACCGACATGTGCGATCCCTTTGCTTAATTATATGCATCACTGTAACTAGTACTCCATCCGTCAATTTATAAGTTGTGCTTACCTTTTCCATCAACTTCGTGCAACACGCGGGCATCTTGCTAGAAACACTAGAATATGTCTATATAATCCGTATGTGATAGTCCATTTGAAATCTCAAAAAGACAAATATTTAGGTACGGAGGGAGTAATATATTAGGAGTATATCAAAACAATAGTGATTTCTTTCAAGTTTATGAACAAATACTACTATTCTACTACTTTGGATCCGTCGCAATGCATGGGCACATTGCTGGTAAAAGGAAAAGGCCTGCCGCGTTCGCGTCGCACCCCCACACGCCTGGAAGTTGGAAGTACAACACGGCCCGTCCGGCACGACACATAGCTTAGGGAAGGCGTGTTTCCTAGCATTTTCACTTTCATGTGGGACCGCCTTTGAGCAAACCGACACCCCGCCCGCCGCCGGGTTGGAAAACAGAAACGAGGGGAAGATCTAGCTGTAGCACGGAAGCCAAGAAATTTGGTGTCAGACGGGGCTCGTTGATAGAGTAGGAGCATTCCGTACTAGTACTACTCCTACTAGTACCAAGTTTGTACTCCTAATACTATATTACTAGTACTACCACTATACAACTAGTAGGTACGTGCACGGCACAACATCGTAGGAACAAAAAACGGGAAGATCTTGTTTTGGGTGATTTATCTTTTTTTCAATCAACATAGTATGAATAATATGATGTGGGGGGCACCCATGAAAGATTAGAGAAAAATAAATAGATAATGTGTTTAGAGTGCACTCCACTAAATAGATATATATATACATTTGGATCCATTGCAACGGACCGGCACATCTATATCTATACCCCCTATATAGTGTGTGAAAAACTTTGAAAGTTGGTCGTTGGATGAAAGCCAATCCGACGGTACAAAGATGGCAAATTGGAGCACTACTGGCCGTTGGATATCATCCACCAGATTCTGCCACATGTATAATCTAGAAGACTCCATGGTTGAACTTAATTCATGACTAAGGCCTCTTTGATTCATAGGATTGCAGAAACACAGGAATAGGAAAAAAGTAGGATAGAATGGCATGTTCATTGGATCCTTATAGGATTTGAGTTTGTTTGATTGTGTCACATGAAAACAAAGGATTTCTTTCAAGAGGTTGGAGTGCATGTTAGAATTCCTGTGAAACGTAGTACAAATGAATCCTTAGGAAAATATTCTACATGATTCAATCCTACGAATCAACACGACCAATGTAGGAAAAATTCCTAAGGATTCTAATCCTTCAAAGATCCTATGAAAAATCCTTTGAATCAAACAGACCCTAACTTTGCCACAACTAAGCTTAGGCAAAGTTATTAGTTCTTCAAAACGAGAGAAACAAGTTGGCAAGCCTAAGGGAATCTTGCCACATTTTTTGTGTGTATGTCATGTGGGGCCTTAGTGTGGCTTGCCTAAGGTGTGGCTTGAACCAAACACTCACCTAAGTTAATCAAACTTGCCTAACCTTACATTCCACCAGATTTTGCCACATGTTAGAATCCAGAAAGCTCCACATGTAGAAGCATAATGCACAAACCACCAGAATCTCATGCGTGCAATGCACGTGTACCTTACTAGTACTAGTTGGTAGTAGTAAGAAACAAATTCCAGTTTTGGCACGAGCTCGTACTGCGGGAGCACCACAAGGCCTGCCGCAGGAGTTACATTTCCCTCTCGGGGCCCACGGGACCGAACTTCAGTGGCTTAGTGCCTGGCCTATGAGTCAATGACATGCGGACCTTAAATGCGGCTGGCCCACATGTCATTCTCATGGTGGTGGCGTGGTTCGCGACTCACTCGTTCGAGATGAACCGGCCGGTGGTGGCGTGGCCGTGGCGAGGGTGCCACAGCTGGGCGTCGGGGCGTTACGAGGCGTAGATGGCCACACCGGCGGGTACTACCTGTAGTACTCCCTCCGGTCCTTTTTACTCTGCATATTAGGTTTGTCCGAAGTCAATCTCATCCAACTTTGACCAAGTTTATATAAAAAATTATAGACATTCACATAACAACACCAATATCATTAGATTCATCTTGGAATATATTTTCATATTATATTTATTAGATATTATAGATGCTAATAATTTCTAATATAAATTTGGTCAAACTTAGCAAAGTTTGACTTTCGGCAAATCCAATGTGTAGAGTAAAAAGGACCGGAGGGAGTACATAAGTACTCCAGCTGAGGATTGATGCCCGGGACGAAATGTGTCACAGCCGCTGGATGAAAATTCGATGGTGTGGGAGTACGGATCGGAGCACAGCAGTGGAGCAGGAAAACCGCGTCCAATCGGGTGTGTCTGTGGTAGAAAGTTGATGGTCACCGCAGTTCAGCTGGCCCGCATGTCATGCACACAAAGGCAGAGGAGCGGTGGGGCCGAGAGGGATGAGGGGCACGTCGGGGGGATGAGGATCCCCTAACGCGAACAATCCTACCATTCTGTCACTGACATGTGGGACCCATAAGCGTGGGTCCCACCTGTCAGCGAAGGAAAGGCAGGGCAAGGCAGTGATAGCCACGTCAGAGGATCCATGTCCACGTCGGGGACGTCGTGCCGTGGGTTGGAGCGGCATCGTGGGAATCGCGTGTGGGTGTGGCAGTGGTAGAAACAAGAAACATGATGGTCGCCGTGGTTCAACTTCCATGGACAAGCTGTCATGTCTGCTGACACATGTATATCAAAACTAGAGTGTTTATATTTCAAGCACGTGAACAAGTATTATTCTACTACTTTGGATCCATTGCAACGCACGGGCCAGCACATTGGTAGTAGTAGTGTCCATCTCTATCTCTAGAGGCCTTCCCTCGTTCATCCTTTTCTCTCACAAGATAAACTACTCATACAAATGCATCTTGATGTTCCGTGGAACGCACGAGGATGTTTCCTTGGGGGTCTCTCCAGCGCGGCGTGGCCGTAGTTGCAAGTTGACGCCCCTTGAGATGCCGACGTTGAGGGGCACTCGGATTTCCTCCGATGAGCAGGTAAGATGAGTTTGATCACGTAGTAAATGCATTCTAAAGACTACTTCCGTGTCCATTTCCTAATTCTCCCCCTGCCCACTGTTTCACAGGTTAGGCTCGGTGCGAGTGGAGATTGGCTTGCATATGTACGGGGTTTGGATGCAAATGAAGACGAAGGGGAGGTGAAGAAGCCGAGGAGAATCGGTTCCCGATGGAGAAGTAAATGGGAGAAGTGGCGTGCAGGCAGTTGATTAGACGGCTAGGTAGACTAAACGAAAAGGCTATGCGGGTAGACTGATGAGTCGTACCTGTTCGTGTACGTGCCCATCCTTCCTGATAGGTGGGACCTATGCATGCAAACAGATAAAAAAATGTGTCGTAGTTTTTTTTGAGCGCGTGAGTGGGAGACACAACATTCTCTGGTTAAGGAATACTCCCTCCGTTTAGGTGAGTATAAGTCACCTTATGAAAATCAGGTTTTCCCAAAACCTTTAGGCGTGGAGCATTAACTTCCTGCTCGATCCCCTCCCAGCCTCGTTAGCCAGCGTTCTCTTCCTCTGCTGCCGCGTTCTACCTTTCCATTTTTCCTCTTCTCAAGTGTGGAACGATCTGCATGCCGTCCTTGATGCACCAGAACGACCACTGCATGCATCGCGGCAGGGCGTTGATTGGGCATGCACGAGAATTTGGTTCTGCTCGCAATATGGATGATACCTGAACGATAAAGTGAACAGGCATGCTAGCACGGGAGACCTATTTCCGCTATACAATACTGGAGTACTCATGTTCCTACTACTAGTAGTAGTAGTACAACTGTGGTACACTTGATGGTCAAAATACTATTCATCCGTCCTCATAGTGAAGTGACAACACCCTGCGCCTGACACTAGTCCAGGCGGCGTGTTCGGGTTACCAAAGTCAGCCTCACCCTGTGCACTGTGCAGTCTGTCATCGCTGCTATACAGCACATTGGCGCCTCGCCTCATCTCCCTCTCCGCTCCCATAGCACCACTCCATCTCCATCACCTTCTCCGTCTCCATCTCACTGTGCCCCCGTGTACCGTCGCCTCACTCGCCTCCCCCAGTACCACTATTCCCTCGCTAGCCGCTCCAGCACCGACATCCTTCTCCCCCGTAAATCAAGCCCCCTTCCAAACTCCACCATGGCCGAACGCGAACCGCGCAACATCCATATGAGCCGCGATTGGAGCAATCTCCCAGTGACATCCTCGACCTCTGTTGTTCGTGTATGGATATGTTGAGCGCCCTGCGGCTGGCTGCATGCTCGAGGGACATGCACACGGCCATCATCGAAGCGAGGCCTAAGCTTTTCAAGACACCCTGCTTGCTGCTATCTGGTCTTGCGAGATTGGCTCACCATGATACGGAGGCGTGCATGATGCCCCTCGACTTCAATCCGATCTCCATTTAGCCGAAACTTCTTTGCAGGTATGTAGTGGGTCACCGTACATCATTTCCCTCGACATCGATCCGATCACCATCGCCCGAAACTTCTTGGCAGGTATGTACTGGGTCGGCATGAACTCCCACTGGATGGCTGCCTTCAGAGAAGACGGTAAAAAGTTGGTGCTCGTGAACTTCCAGACCTCCCATGAGATTATCCTTCCTCCGTTGGATTATATAGAGTATTACCATCGCGGTCCAAGTCATCTAGATTACTACGTCAGTTGGACGGACCTTGTTTTGCAGAAGATTGTAATCTGCCAAGTGCCCACACGACATGCGAATTACGCAGACTTCAAGCTAATTGCCTTGTTCGACCGCGGACTCGCCTATCTTTACGCCGGTGCCTTCTTTAGCTGGAGACAACTCGGCTCGCAGTGGATCATCGTCAAAGCTGATACACACTTCTGTGATGCTATTGAACACAATGGCATCATCTACGCGATCGACAAAGCAGATGGCACCACGTATTGCTGGGACGGCGCGTGTAAGTTGTTTCCGTCTCATGTTAATGATGACGCCATGACACTGTTTGAAATTTTTGTGATGATTGGCATATCCCTGTTTGAGCAGAATTTGAGTAGAACTATGGCAATGTATTAGAGACGCCGTAAATCAGCTATATTTGGAATGAGTTAATTCATGCGATTGTGACCATGTCATTACAGCCAATTTGTACCCTGAATAATCAAACGGTTAGGAATATATGGATATTATCCTTATTTTACAGTAATCTATATACTACTACTAAATATGAGTGTGTATCAATGGCCATGTTAGTTTCCTCATTTTCATGATGTAGAAACATGCACCACACTGTTGGTTTCATCTAACCATACATTAGGGAAGTAAATGTGCATATGGAGAACTCTATATTTGGAAGTAGTGAAATCCTGCAATGCTTACCATGTGTACATACCTATATTCGCCCTTCAGCAATCAATGGCTAGAATAATATCCTCACAAAAATTTTGCCCACAGAACACGAGTATATAACAATGCATGGTCTGTTAGTTACCTTGAAGAATTTGTTTGTGAGGACAGAACATGATTACATAACATGCATGACATGGTAGTTTCCTGTGAAGAATCGATTGCGAGATAACATGAGTATAACCATGCATGGCACTTCTATATTTTCGAACCCAGTATACATTTCCCTGTATTTTCCTCCCAGTTCCAACAGGGACATATCAATGCTGTTTCTTGCATTATCCTACTCATACTCTGAACAATGCTGATCTTACATTAACAATGCCTGTCCTTTTTGATATGATGCAGTGTCCCTACAGTTACTGCCCTTTTGTAATCACACCACCTTTGCCAAAAACAGGGAAGCACAACTGGTTCCTCGCTCGATCAGACGACGGCAAAAGACTGATGATCATTCGGACACATGAGCCGGAAAAGTTATATTGCAAAAACCCCACTGTATACAAGCACCGTGTAATACGTGAGTATCCGGACAGTGGTTGTTACGTCTATGAGCAGGATACCAGCTTGTTGGGGCCTTTAGGATTTTTTAGTTGGAGGCGGGTAAACAGCCTTGGTTCACACTCTCTGTTTCTCGGACTCAATTATCCGATTAACCAGGAGATCACCGTTGGCAAGGACCTTGATGGCAGAGAGGCTCTGTTGCTATGGAAAACTGTGTCTACACGGCGAGCCCTAGGAGTTCGGGAGCAAACTCCCCTGATTGTCAACGATACAGCCTGCAGCCAAAAGAAGGTGAGAATGACAAAGGCATCCGGATTAACTTTGATCCTTGGATGTCTCAATTACGACAGGCAGTGATGTGGTTCAAGCCTTCAGGTTGATAGGTAATTGGGCTGTTGCATCGAAAGGGTGGAGTACTGGTGTCTCCGGATCACTGGTCGCTGAAGCGGGGCTGCAAATTATGATGGTGTTGGATCATCTCTTCGAATGACTTTGTTGTCTTTGCTGCTGGTTCTGGATGGGTAGTTCTTTCTTTTGTTATGCATATTCCTTGTCATTTGGTCATCCTCGTCTATGTCACTCTTACTATGTAATAGTTGCTTCTATTTAGAATGTCATTCTCGTCTGGATCACGAGAGTCTGAGCGCTGCAGATGGGTGCGTTTTGGTGGTGTAGCAAGACTTCTTATGAACTATCATGTCTTGCTGTTTATGTCCGTAGTAGTCACTAGTCAGTGTTTGAATGTTGTATATATCGTTGTTTCGAACTGTTTATTGTATCGAACTACTGGTGGGCTAAATGAGGGCATCACCATTCTCCAATGTTCAGAGTATACCTTTTTTCAGGTTATATAATTTGAGCTCAGTGTCTTTTCGATGATGTACACTTGTTTAGGCCAGTGAGGTGTCGTTGAATATGGGCCGAGTAGTAACGCAATGCCAAACAGGTCAATTATGACTCTCAGGCCGGGCTCTCAAAAGATCCTGAAAAAAGGCCGAGCTCTCCAAAAAAGAAAGAATAAGGACTCTTAGGCCGACATGTGGGTGCCACTGGTGTTTTCATGCGCTTGCGCGCCGAGAGCATATTGGCGCGTGCTTGAAATTCATGCTACCTTTTCATCCCTAGTCTCCCGTCCCTCCCCCACCTCTGGAATCTTGATTCCTACTCCAGTTCCCCCAAATCCCCCTCGTGTACTCCCTGTACTCAAGCGCACTATCATGTCACCGGTCAACACGGATCTTCGAGCCGGAGATCCTGAGGTCCGTCCTGCCTTCGGTCGCTGCGTGCTGTCGCTCAACAGTGGCATGGCGGCGCTTGACGACCAGTTTGCCGGCAAAGTGCTAATGGTAACCATCAACGGCGACCAGCCTCCCGTCTCACCGGACGACCTTGTCAAAGCTCTTGGCATTGCGCACGGCATCCAAATAAGTGACTTGCTCGTCGAAGTCTGTCCGCCACCGGCTGATTTCTTCGTCAGGTTCCGGAAAACTTTCGACTGCAGTCGTGTGTTCGAATCTTCCCGGCGTTTGTTTTGGGATGGCGCGCTGGTGAGCTTTGATCGGTGGCACCTAGGATGGGGCTCGGTGCCCTCTAAGCTTGAGTTTTTAACAAAGCTTACCTTCCACGGCATGCCTCGATGTGCTTGGAACAGTGAGTCCATGAACAAGCTTATCAACGACCTTGGAGGTGAGCTCGTAAGTATGTTTGTTCCTCCAGACAGCTGGGCTCTGACGGTTATGGCATGGATGAAGAAGCCGTCCACCATGCCGAAGGTGTTTGGTGTTGAGATACCGGTGCAGGAACCGGGGTTGTACTATTCGTCGTCACCAAGGCCGCCGCGGACCACGTTAGGGATGTACCTGTATCGAGTGTTCATGCATGTCGAAGAAGTGGTCAATCCATCAATCGAAGTCCTGCCGCCGCCGCTGCTGCCAGGGTGCGTCGATGACGTCCATTACAGGAGTCAACGTCAGACTTTCCCCGTGTTGCTCAAAACGATGGATGGCACAGGGCCTACTCCATCGCGCGGCGGAGGCCACTACTTCTTTGGGAGAAGAGGCAGGGTTGGCTGCGTGGATGTGCTCTAATTTGAGGTAACAACTGAATCTTGTTAGATACTAGTTAAACCCGAGCTATGGGTGTGAAGCACTGATATGCCAGTACATTTGATTGTGACCTCTTCTAATTTTGTACCTGCACTTTTTTTAGAAAGGGCTGTACGTCAACTTAATGTGCTAGCAGAACTTATTGTGTTGTCTGTCTGTTTTCTTTGCACAACATTCAAGATATTTCCCCGTCATTGATAAAGACGATGAACCGTTATGTACGACTTCATTGGTTTCAACATAGCCCTTCCTGTAGCGATCCACTGCTTCCATCCTAATTGTGCCGCCTACGTGAAATTTTTGTATGCAAGTTCAGTGTGCTATGATGTTCTATATGATTGTGTCAACTGTATAAGTTTTTACTGAGCATCAGCAATGCATATGGCTGAAAGATGTATTTACGAGCATCAACCGATGGGTCTCTCTCTCTCTCTCACACACACACACACACATGCGCACACGCACAAGTGGGGCCCGTTGAATTATTTATTTGCTCGTGATAGCTTTTAATTAGGTTCCACTGTAATCTAACTTTTTTCTTAAGTTATTAATTGAGCTCAGTGACTTCAAAAAGTTGTACAGAAGCCTTGTTTGGGCCTTTCCGGCATCGCTGAATGTGGGCTGAGTAACCATGTTAGGTTGTACTGTACTACACAAGCCTTTTTTTTCAACATCAGCAATGCAACTGGGCCGACAGTTGTACACAATATCCGGGTCAACTTGTTATTCTCCGCCCCGCTGGGCGGCAAACTTCCCTAGGAGGTATGCATTAGGCTTTACAAGAAAATGGACTTCAAGAAATAATAAATGGGATGTAATTATAATAACTGGACAGTTACTATGCACCAAACACGTAATTAGTTTGAAAAATATATTATTTTTGGAATTTGAAAATTTTAATTTCATTACTTGTTGGGCGCGCAATATTTCATTGGATTTTAACGTAATACAACTTTATTTTGAAATTATATTTAACCTGACTAGAAATTTCAGATAAAAATATTTCGGATCCCATCAAAATGTGGGAATTTTTTTTGAATTCTGTTTTGAGCGGTTGTTTGAAATTATTAATCGTTGTCCTAGCTAGAAGTTGGTCTATACTTTTAACAAACTGTAAATGGGCTGTAGTAAATTCCATTAGAATTAATAAATGGGCTGTACATTCTTACAAATCGCAAATGGGCTATATGTTCTTTGCCAAATCCGAGTTGTGGGCCTACTAAGTTGACGCGTACCAAGGGCTTTGTCAACTTAGTCAATATAAACGATTCTAGCTGCAGTGATAATATGATGTCCATCCAACGGCCGTAGTGCTTCTTCAACCTCTGGTCATCTTGTTCCAGCCGCCCAAAGCAGCGCCGGTCGTGTCGTGTGCTCCTGCCACCCGTGGCCGGCTGTGATGCCGCGGAGGCCTCACCGCCCCGTACTACTCCCACCGCTGGCCAGGCCATCCCTCTACTCACCCACACCCCCTGTTATTCTGCGGCGACGGCAGCCTCACACCGCAGCCGAACCAGTGAACCCTCGTACTCCTCTCCGTGCGGGCTTCCACTGATGCGTCTTCCCCGGCTCCATGTCATCCCCTTCCTAGGCCTCGCCGTCGTCCAGACCACCGTCCTGGTGCTCTCGGCGCGGCGTGGTCAACGTGGTCAATGACCGACTTTCATCGGAAGAGTATTGTACGTGGAGAGGCTGACAGCTGGGTCCAGGCGGCCGCAAGGAAGTGCCTCCTTATTACGTGCAAAACAATTATTCCTCCACCCGATAGCAGGGACCCACCGGATGGGCCACCTTATTTCATGAAAAAAAACGCCCCCCCTGACTGCTGGGACCCACTAGATGGGCCAGCGTATTTCGTGAAAAAAACATTCCCCCCGCTGTCGGCTCAGACCCACCAGAAGTGCCTCCTTATTACGCACAAAAAAAATGAATACTCCCCCTGCTAGCTGGGACCCACCATGGTGGGAGGCTGACTTGTGGGCCTACTAAGTTGACTGGGACGGGGGGCCTTTGTCAACTTTAGTCAATATGAACGATTCTAGCTCCAGTGACCGTATGATGTCCATCCAACGGCCGTAGTGCTTCTTCAACCTCTGGTCTTCTTGCTCCAGCCACCCAAAGCAGCGCCAGTCATGCCGCATGCTCCTGCCTCCCGTGGCCGGCTGTGCTGCCGCGGAGGCCTCACTGCCCCTACTATTCCCACCGCTGGCCAGGCCCTGCGGCGACGACAGCCTCACACCGCAGCTGAACCAGTGAACCCTCGTACTCCTCTCTGCGCGGGCTTCCACTGCCGTGTCTTCCTCGGCTCCCCGTCGTCCCCTTCCTAGGCCTCACCGTCGTCCACCGCCCTGGTGCTCTCGGCGCGGCGTGGTCAACATGGTCAAGGAACGACTTCCATCGGACGTGGACTGTACGTGGAGAAGCTGACAGCTGGGTCCACGGTCACAGCAAGGAAGTGCCTCCTTATTGCGCGGAAAATAATGATTCCTCCACCTGACAGCTGGGACCCACCGGACGGGCCACTGTATTTCACGAAAAAAATGTTTGCCCCTGACTGCTAGGACCCACCAGCTACATCTTCGCACGCAAGGAAGTGCGTCCGGGCAAAAAAAAACGATTCGCCCCCCTGACTGCTGGGACCCACCAGCTACATCTTCGCAGACAAGGAAGTGCCTGACAGTCGGGACCCACCTGGCCGAAGCGTACGTAGCGTTGTCATTCTGGTCGCGAACGTATACGTACATATATACTGGTGGATGTAGAGGCGCGCACGTGTCGTAGTAGAGGCGTGCACGTAGCATGTACACGTACGTACAGCGGCCAGGGTGCAAGAAAGAAAATACGGCCACGTATGTGTACATACGGGAGGGGTCTCGAACGCCTACTCGCGCATACGTACGGCCAGGGCTCGTGTACATGGCTGGGTCGGAACAGAGAAATAGCATCGTCGTCGTCATGTTCATGGGGAGGCAACGGAATGCGTCGTGTTCATGGGGAGGCAACGGAATGTGTTGTGTACATTGGGAGGCAACAGAACGCGTGGGAGCCAACTGGCTGGGTCGGAACGGAATGCATGGTCGTGTTCATCAGGAGGGCTTGGACGGAACAGGCGATGGAAATGAGGCCTAGCGTACCGCACAACGGAGGAAACGACCTTCTGTTCGACCGGCCACATTCGAAATGGGATCCTGTTCATCGGGAGGGGTCTGGCGTGCACAAAACGGACCTCGTACGGTCGAAACAGGGGTCCTGTTGATCGGGAGGGGTGTGGTGTACCGCAAAATAGATGAAACGGACTTGTGTTGGAGCGCTACAGTCGAAACGGGGGTCCTGTTCATCGGGAGGGGTGTGGCATACCGCAAAACGGGACTCCACGGGATACTGTTCATCTCCACCGTCGACCTCCTCCAGCCTCCACGGGCTCCTGTTCATCCAGCCTCCACCGCGTGCTACTCCACCGGCTACTGTTCAACCACCCCTCCACGGGCACCCCTCCACCGTCTACTGTTCATCCAACCCTCCACCACACCACGGGGTCCTGTTCATCCAGAGGCAACGCCACCGCTCACTGTTCATCCAAACCCCCCGCAACACTCACTGTTCATCCCAGAGGCAGCATCGATCGGCTTCAGTTAGCAGCAGTAGCGAAGGAATCGCTCGATCGGGTTCAGTTAACAGCCATCGATCGATCGCTCGGGTTCAGTAACGGGTAGCCTGCAGTGCAATCGCTCGGGTTCAGTTAGAGCCCAATGCCTTGCTCGGGTTCAGTTAGAGCCAACGCCTCGCACACATGCGCGTACGTGTACGAGAGAAACATGCATCGCTCGGCCCCCGACCTCCCACCGTAACCGGGAACTCCCCGAAATTTTCCTCCCCCTCGCTTCTACCATGGTTTTTTCTGTCATGGACGGCCCAAAGAATGTCATGTAGCTGCGTCTCCGGCCGGCCCAGGACGAAAAGCCCATTTTTTGTCATGATTTTTTGTCATAGAAGTAGGAGCCCACCACATCTATGATGATACCGGGTTTTGTCACAATTATCGTCATAGAAGTGTCATATGTATGACAGAAAAAAATTTCGTTCGGCCCAAAATTACACGGATGTGTCTTTTTTTGTAGTGACAATCGTTTTGGTCTACTTGACACGGACGTGATGCCTATGTTCATGATCATGCCTAGATATCATCATAACTATGCGCTTTTCTATCAATTGCTCGACAGTAATTTGTTCACCCACCGTAATACATGCTATCATGAGGAAAGCCACTAGTGAAACCTATGGCCCCCGGGTCTACTTTACATCATATAATTTTCTGATCTACAATTCTAGTTTACTATTTATTTTGCAATCTTTACTTTTCAATCTATACAACAAAAATACCATCTATCTTATTATCTTTATCAGATCTCACTTTCGTAAGTAACCGTGAAGGGATTGACAACCCCTTTATCGCGTTGGTTGCGAGGTTCTTGTTTGTTTGTGCAGGTACTAGGCAACTTGCTTGTAGTCTCCTACTGGATTGATACCTTGGTTCTAAAAAACTGAGGGAAATACTTACACTACTTTTCTGCATCACCCTTTCCTCTTCAAGGGAAAAGCAACGCATGCTCAAGAGGTAGCAGTGGTGGGTTAGGAGTTTTCTGGAATGATTCAATAAAGTTGGAAATTATTGGCTGTTCGAAGTATCACATAGATGTGGAAGTTGAGGACCTGGGAAATATACCCTCGAGGATTACATTTGTATATGGAGAAGCTTAGGTTAATGAATGTTACAAAACATGGGATACCTTGAGAGGGATTGTGGGTGCAAGCACATTACCTTGGATGGCAATAGGAGACTTCAATGAAGTTATTCACTCCGATGAACATGACAGGATTGGTAATAGGAGCCAAGCCCAGATGGACAGTTTCAGAGATGCGTTTGACACATGTGGTTTGGCAGATATCGGCTATTTAGGAAATGCATGGACGTTTGAGATAAAAGTAGCAGGGGGACTTTTACAAGGGTCAGGCTAGATCGGTGTGTGGTGAGTGCAGCTTGGACCCTAGCACACCCTAATGCTGAGTTAACGCAAAGAGATGCTGCATGTTCTGATCATGCATTATTGCAACTGAATATCGATGGGCATGCACGTATGTCGGGTCCCAAGGCTTTTAAATATGAGGTAATGTGGGATTCTCACTCAGAGATGCAGGCGGCTGTAAGTACAAGTTGGGGACAATCCCAATGCGGATCAGTGCAAGGACTAATGGACAGGTTGCAGTCACTGTCCTCGGATCTTTCATCGTGGGACAAGACTGTTTTCGGGAATGTAAGGAGAGAGATTCAGAAGCTGCAGAAAGAATTAAGCATCTTGCACGCGATCTCATGCAGATCTGGTCCATCTCATAATGAGACAAAAATTTGTGACAGATTGGTGGAATTATTTCACAGGGAGGAAATTTTATGGAAACAGCAGGCACGCATCGAGTGGCTTGCTCATGGCGATAAAAACACATATTTCTTCCATCTTCGGGCGAGTCGGCGACGAAGGAAAAATCCGAATGGAAGCGTAACGGAGGACCCAAGGTAGATGGAAGATTTGGCAACAAACTTCTATTCTAACCTTTATACATCTGAGGGAGTCAATGACATGGACCGGGTGTTGCAGACGGTTCTGAGGAAGGTTACCGAGGAAATGAACGAAATCCTAGATGCTGGTTACACCCGAGATGAAGTTAAAACAGCACTATTCCAGATGTTCCCGACCAAGGCACCGGGTCCAGACGGGTTTCCCTCTCATTTCTTTCAGCGGCATTGGGAGGTATGTGGGGCAGATGTTATAGAGGCAGTCCTTTTAATTATAAATGGGACTGAATCATCTGAGACAATAAATGAGACTATATTGGAATTGATACCTAAGGTAAAAAAACCCAGCTTACTATCACAGTTCAGACCCATACCCTTATGTAATGTTCTCTACAAGATTGCCTCCAAAGTCATATCAAACAGGTTGAAGGTATTTTTTCCTGATATTATTTCAGAGGAGCAATCTGCTTTTGTCCCAGGTAGGCTAATTACAGATAACATTATTACTGCCTATGAATGTCTTCACTTCATGAAGAGAAACACAGCGAGAAGGAATTGGTATTGTACAATGAAGTTGGATATGATGAAGGCATATTATAGAGTTGAATGGGATTACCTTGAAGCAATAATGTTGAAATTGGGTTATACCGAGGAGTGGGTGGAAATTTTGATGAGTTTGGTAAGAACTGTCAAATTTTCAGTTTTATTTAATGGAAAGAAACTACAAGAGTTCACTCCATCTCGTGGAATTCTACAGGGAGACCCCATCTCCCCTTACCTATTCTTGATTGCAGCAGAGGGCCTTTTGTGCCTACTAAAATCAATTGATGAGTCATCCAACTTGAATGGCATTCAGGTGGCACCTACGACACCACCAGTTAACCATTTATTATTTGCTGATGATAGCCTGCTATTTTTTAAGGCTAGTGCAGAGGGGGCAAATGAGGTGAGCCAGTTGTTGGAAACATATTGCAAGGCATCTAGGCAGCGTATAAACAATGAGAAGTCTTCAATCTTTTTCAGCAAAAAATGTCTAGCAAATGTGAGGCAGGAGGTAAAGGATGGAGTGCAGGTACAGAATGAGTCATTGAGCGCTAAATACTTGGGGTTGCCTACTGATGTCGGATCCTCAAAAATTGGCTCTTTTAAGTACCTCAAAGACTATCTTTGGAGCAAAGTACAAGGGTGGATTGAGCATACAATGTCAACAGCTGGGAAGGAGGTTTTGGTTAAGGCAGTTGCACAAGCAATCCCCATTTTTTCTATGTCATGTTTTAAACTTCCAAGAGGTTTATGCGAGCACCTTAACATGTTGATAAGGAAGTTTTGGTGGGGTAGTAAAGATGGTAAGAGGAAGCCTGCTTGGGTAGCGTGGGAAGCAATGACGTAGCCAAAAAGTGTAGGGGCTTTGGGGTTCAAAGATTTTGAGATATTTAATCTAGCCCTGCTAGCCAAACAAGCATGGATAATAATGCAAAACCCTGAATCCCTAAGCGCAAGAATTCTGAAAGGAATCTATTTTCCTAATGGAACTATGCTGGAGGGTGCTCTTGGTAGCCATCCTAGCCAGATATGGCGGGCAATTGTAGAGGGACGAGATATTTTGAAGCTTTGCCTTATCAAAAGAATAGGCAATGGAGCGACAACAAACATTTGGGCTGATAATTGGATACCTAGGAAACACATGATGAGGTCCTATGGGAGGCGTGGTAATATCAACGCAGAACCAGTTACAGAACTGTTGGATCATACATCAGCCACATGGAATATGGAGAAACTATAGGAAGTATGTCTACCGATCGACATTCCAGCAATCATAAGCATTCCTTTATGCACAATTGATACGCCGAACTCGTGGGCGTGGAGCTTCGAAAAAAGTGGTTTGTTCACGGTGAGATCAGCGTATCGGATGATGGTAGACACGAAACTGAGGCAAGGCGCATCGCTTGAACAGGTGGCTGGATCATCAAGTCTGGACCGTGATGAAGATTCATGGAAGTCACTATGGAATACTTCGGTCCCGGGCAAAATACGTATGTTCCTTTGGCGATTGGCTAAATAGTCTCTCCCTACGGAGGATGTTAGAGCGCACAGAAAGAAGGCGGCAACTGCGGCATGTGGACTATGCAGAGCCGAGGATTTGATGACCCACAAGTATAGGGGATCTATCATAGTCCTTTCGATAAGTAAGAGTGTCAAACCGAACGAGGAGCAGAAGGAAATGACAAGCGGTTTTCAGTAAGGTATTCTCTGCAAGCACTGAAATTATCGGTACCAGATAGTTTTGTGATAAGGTAATTTGTAACGGGTAATAATAAAAGTAAATAAGGTGGCAAGATGGCCCAATCCTTTTTGTAGCAAAGGACAAGCCTAGACAAACTCTTATATAAAATGAAGCACTCCCGAGGACACATGGGAATTATCATCTAGCTAGTTTTCATCACGCTCATATGATTCACGTTTGTTACTTTGATAATTTGATATGTGGGTGGACCGGTGCTTGGGTACTGCCCTTCCTTGGACAAGCATCCCACTTATGATTAACCCTTATTTCAAGCATCCGCAACTACAAAAGAAGTATTAAGGTAAACCTAACCATAGCATGAAACATATGGATCCAAATCAGCCCCTTACGAAGCAACAAATAAACTAGGGTTTAAGCTTCTATCACTCAAGCAACCTATCATCTACTTATTACTTCCCAATGCCTTCCTCTAGGCCCAAACAATGGTAAAGTGTCATGTAGTCAACGTTCACATGACACCACTAGTGGAGAGACAACATACATCTCATCAAAATATCGAATGAATACCAAATTCACATGACTACTTATAGCAAGACTTCTCCCACGTCCTCAGGAACAAACATAACTACTCACAAATTATATTCATGTTCATAATTAGAGGGGTATTAATATGCATAAAGGATCTGAACATATGATCTTCCACCAAATAAACCAACTAGCATCAACTACAAGGAGTAATCAACACTACCGAGAACCCACAGGTACCAATCTGAGGTTTGGAGACAAAGATTGGATACAAGAGATGAACTAGGGTTGAGATGAGATGGTGTTGGTGAAGATGTTGATGGAGATTGACCCCCTTCCGATGAGAGGATCTATGGTGATGACGATGGTGATGATTTCCCCCTCCTGGAGGGATGTTTCCCCGGCAGAACAGCTCCGCCGGAGCCTTAGATTGGTTCCTCCTCGTGGCCGCTGATGACCCACAAGTATAGGGGATCTATCGTAGTCCTTTCGATAAGTAAGAGTGTCGAACCCAACGAGGAGAAGAAGGAAATGATAAGCGGTTTCCAGCAAGGTATTCTCTGCAAGTACTAAAATAAGTGGTAACAGATAGTTTTGTAATAGGATAATTTGTAACGAGCAACAAGTAACAAAAGTAAATAAAGTGCAGCAAGGTGGCCCAATCCTTTTTGTAGCAAAGGACAAGACTGGACAAACTCTTATATAGAGAAAAGCGCTCCCGAGGACACATGGGAATATAGTCAAGCTAGTTTTCATCACGTTCATAAGGTTCGCGTTCGGTACTTTGATAATCTGATATGTGGGTGGACCGGTGCTTGGGTAGTGCCCTTACTTGGACAAGCATCCCACTTATGATTAACCTCTATTGCAAGCATCCGCAACTACAACAAAAGTATTAAGGTAAACCTAACCATAGCATGAAACATATGGATCCCAATCAGCCCCTTACGAAGCAACGCATAAACTAGGGTTTAAGCTTCTGTCACTCTAGCAACCCATCATCTACTTATTACTCCCCAATGCCTTCCTCTAGGCCCAAACAATGGTGAAGTGTCATGTAGTCGACGTTCACATGACACCACTAGAGGGATGACAACATACATCTCATCAAAATATCGAACGAAGACCAAATTCACATGACTACTAATAGCAAGACTTCTCCCATGTCCTCAGGAACAAACGTAACTACTCACAAAGCATATTCATGTTCATAATCAGAGGGGTATTAATATGCATATAGGATCTGAACATATGGTCTTTCACCAAATAAACCAACTAGCATCAACTACAAGGAGTAATTAACACTACTAGCAACCCACATGTACCAATCCCGGACTTGGAGATAAGAATTGGATACAAGAGATGAACTAGGGTTTTGAGAGGAGATGGTGCTGGTGAAGATGTTGATGGAGATTGCCCTCTCTCGATGAGAGGAGCGTTGGTGATGACTATGGTGATGATTTCCCCCTCCCGGAGGGAAGTTTCCCCGGCAGAACAGCTCCACCAGAGCCCTAGATTGGTTCCGCCTCGTGGCGGCGGAGTTTTGTCCGAGAAGATGGCTTATTATTTTTTCCTCATTGAAAGACCTCATATAGCAGAAGATGGTCATCAGAGGGCCACCAGGGGGCCCATGAGGTAGGGGGGCGCGCCCAGGAGGTAGGGCGCGCCCCCCACCCTCGTGGGCAGGGTGTGGCCCCCCTGGTGAAGTTCTTGCTCTCAGTATTTTTTATATATTCAGAAAACGTCTTCCGTGAAGTTTCAGGACTTTGGGAGCTGTGCAGAATAGGTCTCTAATATTTGCTCCTTTTCCAGCCCAGAATAACAGCTGCCGGCATTCTCCCTCTTTATGGAAACCTTGTAAAATAAGAGAGAATAGGCATAAGTATTGTGACATAATGTGTAATAACATCCCATAATGCAATAAATGTCGATATAAAAGCATGATGCAAAATGGACGTATCAGCCATGGATTTTCTTCCCGAAAGCTTGCTTCTAATTTTTTTTCTAGGGCAAAAGACTTCATATAGCCAATGATGGGCACGGGAGGCCCGCTAGGGGGCCCACGAGGCAGGGGGCATGGCCAGGGGGTAGGGCGCGCCTCCACCTCGTGGATGGTGGGTGGCCCCCTCTGGTACTTTCTTCGCCCAATATTTTTCATATATTCTAAAACTGACTTCCGTGGAGTTTCAGGACTTTTGGAGTTGTGCAGAATAGGTCTTTAATATTTTCTCCTTTTCCATCCCAGAATTCCAGCTGCTAACATTCTTCCTCTTCATGTAAACCTTGTAAAAGAAGAGAGAATAGGCATAAGTATTGTGACATAATGTGTAATAACAGCCCATAATGCAATAAATATCGATATAAAAGCATGATGCAAAATGGACGTATCAACTCCCCCAAGCTTAGACCTCGCTTGTCCTCAAGCGGAAGCCGATAACAAAAAATATGTCCACATGTTTAGATATAGAGGTGTCTATAAAATAAAATACGTACATGAGGGCATCATGATTATTCTTAGAACAACATATATATTGTTGGGTTTTGTAGTAATTTCAAAAAATTTCCTACGCACATGCAAGATCATGGTGATGCATAGCAATGAGAGGGGAGAGTGTTTTCTACGTACCCACGCAGACCGACTGCGGAAGCGTTGACACAACGTAGAGGAAGTAGTCGTACGTCTTCACGATCCAACCGATCAAGCACCGAAACTACGGCACCTCCGAGTTCGAGCACATGTTCAGCTCGATGACGATCCCTGGACTCCGATCCAACAAAGTGTCGGGGAAGAGTTCCGTCAGCATGATGGCGTGGTGACGATCTTGATGCACTACAGCAGCAGGGCTTCGCCTAAACTCTGCTACAGTATTATCGAGGAATATGGTGGTTGGGGGCACCGCACACGGCTAAGGAATAGATCACGTGGATCAACTTGTGTCTAGAGGTGCCCCCTGCCTCCGTATATAAAGGAGCCAAGGGGGAGGGGTGCGGCCAGCCCTATGGAGGCGCAGGAGGAGTCCTACTCCTACCGGGAGTAGGACTCCCCCCCCCAATCCTATTCCAAATAGGATTCCCAAGGGGGAAAGAGAGAGAGAGGTGGCCGGCCACCTCTCCTAGTCCTAGTGGGACAAGGGGAGGGGGGGAGGCGTGCAGCCCACCATGGGCAGCCCCTTTCACCTTTCCACTAAAGCCCAATAAGGCCCATATGGCTCCCGGGGGGTTCCGGTAACCTCCCGGTAATCCGGTAAAATCCTGATTTCACCCGGAACACTTCCGATATCCAAACATAGGTTTCCAATATATCAATCTTTACATCTCGACCATTTCGAGACTCCTCGTCATGTCTGTGATCACATCGGGGACTCCGAACAACCTTCGGTACATCAAAATGCATAAACTCATAATATAACTGTCATCGTAACCTTAAGCATGCGGACCCTACGGGTTCGAGAACAATGTAGACATGACCGAGACACGTTTCCGGTCAATAACCAATAGCGGGACCTGGATGCCCATATTGGCTCCTACATATTCTACGAAGATCTTTATCGGTCAGACCGCATAACAACATACGTTGTTCCCTTTGTCATCGGTATGTTACTTGCCTGAGATTCGATCGTCGGTATCCGATACCTAGTTCAATCTCGTTACCGGCAAGTCTCTTTACTCGTTCCGTAATACATCATCTCACAACTAACATATTAGTTGTAATGCTTGCAAGGCTTATGTGATGTGCATTACCGAGAGGGCCCAGAGATACCTCTCCGACAATCGGAGTGACAAAACCTAATCTCGAAATACGCCAACCCAACATGTACCTTTGGAGACACCTGTAATGCTCCTTTATAATCACCCAGTTACGTTGTGACATTTGGTAGCACCCAAAGTGTTCCTCCGGCAAATGGGAGTTGCATAATCTCATAGTTATAGGAACATGTATAAGTCATGAAGAAAGCAATAGCAACATACTAAACGATCTGGTGCTAAGCTAATGGAATGGGTCATGTCAATCAGATCATTCAACTAATGATGTGATCCCGTTAATCAAATAACAACTCCTTTGTCTATGGTTAGGAAACATAACCATCTTTGATTAACGAGCTAGTCAAGTAGAGGCATACTAGTGACACTCTGTTTGTCTATGTATTCACACATGTATTATGTTTCCGGTTAATACAATTCTAGCCTGAATAATAAACATTTATCATGAAATAAGGAAATAAATAATAACTTTATTATTGCCTCTAGGGCATATTTCCTTCAGTCTCCCACCTGCACTAGAGTCAATAATCTAGATTACACAGTAATGATTCTAACACCCATGGAGCCTTGGTGCTGATCATGTTTTGCTCGTGGAAGAGGCTTAGTCAACGGGTCTGCAACATTCAGATCCATATGTATCTTGAAAATCTCTATGTCTCCCACCTGGACTAGATCCCCGATGGAATTGAAGCGTCTCTTGATGTGCTTGGTTCTCTTGTGAAATCTGGATTCCTTTGCCAAGGTAATTGCACCAGTATTGTCACAAAAGATTTTCATTGGACCCGATGCACTAGGTATGACACCTAGATCAGATATGAACTCCTTCATCCAGACTCCTTCATTTGCCGCTTCCGAAGCAGCTATGTATTCTGCTTCACATGTAGATCCTGCTACGACGCTTTGTTTAGAACTGCACCAACTGACAGCTCCACCGTTTAATGTAAACACGTATCCGATTTGCGATTTAGAATCGTCCAGATCAGTGTCAAAGATTGCATCAACGTAACCATTTACGATGAGCTCTTTGTCACCTCCATATACGAGAAGCATATCCTTAGTCCTTTTCAGGTATTTCAGGATGTTCTTGACCGCTGTCCAGTGATCCAGTCCTGGATTACTTTGGTACCTCTCTGCTAGACTTATAGCAAGGCACACATCAGGTCTGTTACACAGCATTGCATACATGATAGATCCTATCGCTGATGCATAGGGAACATCTTTCATATTCTCTCTATCTTCTGCAGTGGTCGGGCATTGAGTCTTACTCAATTTCACACCTTGTAACACAGGCAAGAATCCTTTCTTTGCTTGATCCATTTTGAACTTCTTCAAAATTTTGTCAAGGTATGTTGTCTGTGATAGTCCAATTAAGCGTCTTGATCTATCTCTATAGATCTTAATGCCTAATATGTAAGCAGCTTCACTGAGGTCTTTCATTGAAAAACTCTTATTCAAGTATCCCTTTATGCTATCCAGAAATTCTATATCATTTCCAATTAGTAATATGTCATCCACATATAATATTAGAAATGCTACAGAGCTCCCACTCACTTTCTTGTAAATACAGGCTTCTCCGAAAGTCTGTATAAAACCAAATGCTTTGATCACACTATCAAAACGTTTATTCCAACTCCGAGAGGCTTGCACCAGTCCATAAATGGATCGCTGGAGCTTGCACACTTTGTTAGCTCCCTTTGGATCGACAAAACCTTCTGGTTGCATCATATACAACTCTTCTTCCAGAAATCCATTCAGGAATGCAGTTTTGACATCCATCTGCCAAATTTCATAATCATAAAATGCGGCAATTGCTAACATGATTCGGACAGACTTAAGCATCGCTACGGGTGAGAAGGTCTCATCGTAGTCAATCCCTTGAACTTGTCAAAACCTTTTGCGACAAGTCGAGCTTTGTAGACAGTAACATTACCATCAGCGTCAGTCTTCTTCTTGAAGATCCATTTATTCTCAATTGCTTGCCGATCATCGGGCAAGTCAACCAAAGTCCATACTTTGTTCTCATACATGGATCCCATCTCAGATTTCATGGCTTCAAGCCACTTTGCGGAATCTGGGCTCATCATCGCTTCTTCATAGTTCGTAGGTTCATCATGATCTAGTAGCATGACTTCCAGAACAGGATTACCGTACCACTCTGGTGCGGATCTTACTCTGGTTGATCTACGAGGTTCAGTAGTATCTTATTCTGAAGTTTCATGATCATTATCATTAACTTCCTCACTAACTGGTGTAGGTGTCACAGGAACACTTTTCTGTGATGTACTACTTTCCAATAAGGGACCAGGTACAGTTACCTCGTCAAGTTCTACTTTCCTCCCACTCACTTCTTTCGAGAGAAACTCCTTCTCTAGAAAGTTTCCGAATTTAGCAACAAAAGTCTTGCCTTTGGATCTGTGATAGAAGGTGTATCCAATAGTTTCCTTTGGATATCCTATGAAGACACACTTCTCCGATTTGGGTTTGAGCTTATCAGGTTGAAGCTTTTTCACATAAGCATCGCAGCCCCAAACTTTTAGAAACGACAACTTTGGTTTCTTGCCAAACCACAGTTCATAAGGTGTCGTCTCAACGGATTTTGATGGTGCCCTATTTAACGTGAATGCGGCCGTCTCTAGAGCGTATCCCCAAAACGATAGCGGTAAATCCGTAAGAGACATCATAGATCGCACCATATCTAGTAAAGTACGATTACGACGTTCGGACACACCATTACGCTGTGGTGTTCCGGGTGGCGTGAGTTGCGAAACTATTCCACAATTTTTCAAATGTACACCAAACTCGTAACTCAAATATTCTCCTCCACGATCAGATCGTAGAAACTTTATTTTCTTGTTACGATGATTTTCAACTTCACTCTGAAATTCCTTGAACTTTTCAAATGTTTCAGACTTATGTTTCATTAAGTAGATATACCCATATCTGCTTAAATCATCTGTGAAGGTGAGAAAATAACGATATCCGCCACGAGCCTCAATATTCATCGGACCACATACATCTGTATGTATGATTTCCAACAAATCTGTTGCTCTCTCCATAGTACCGGAGAACGGTGTTTTGGTCATCTTGCCCATGAGGCACGGTTCGCAAGTACCAAGTGATTCATAATCAAGTGGTTCCAAAAGTCCATCAGTATGGAGTTTCTTCATGCGCTTTACACCGATATGACCTAAACGGCAGTGCCACAAATAAGTTGCACTATCATTATCAACTCTGCATCTTTTGGCTTCAACATTATGAATATGTGTATTACTACTATCGAGATTCAATAAGAATAGACCACTCTTCAAGGGTGCATGACCATAAAAGATATTACTCATATAAATAGAACAACCATTATTCTCTGATTTAAATGAATAACCGTCTCGCATTAAACAAGATCCAGATATAATGTTCATGCTCAACGCTGGCACCAAATAACAATTATTTAGGTCTAATATTAATCCCGAAGGTAGATGTAGAGGTAGCGTGCCGACCGCGATCACATCGACTTTGGAACCGTTTCCCACGCGCATCGTCACCTCGTCCTTTGCCAGTGCCCGCTTATTCCGTAGTCCCTGTTTCGAGTTGCAAATATTAGCAACAGAACCAGTATCAAATACCCAGGTGCTACTGCGAGCTCTAGTAAGGTACACATCAATAACATGTATATCACATATACCTTTGTTCACCTTGCCATCCTTCTTATCCGCCAAATACTTGGGGCAGTTCCGCTTCCAGTGACCAGTCTGCTTGCAGTAGAAGCACTCAGTTTCAGGCTTAGGTCCAGACTTGGGTTTCTTCTCCTGAGCAGCAACTTGTTTGCTGTTCTTCTTGAAGTTCCCCTTCTTCTTCCCTTTGCCCTTTTTCTTGAAACTAGTGGTCTTGTTGACCATCAACACTTGATGCTCCTTCTTGATTTCTACCTCCGCAGCTTTCAGCATTGCGAAGAGCTCGGGAATAGTCTTGTTCATCCCTTGCATATTATAGTTCATCACGAAGCTCTTGTAGCTTGGTGGCAGTGATTGGAGAATTCTGTCAATGACGCAATCATCCGGAAGATTAACTCCCAATTGAATCAAGTGATTATTATACCCAGACATTTTGAGTATATGCTCACTGACAGAACTGTTCTCCTCCATCTTGCAGCTATAGAACTTATTGGAGACTTCATATCTCTCAATCCAGGCATTTGCTTGAAATATTAACTTCAACTCCTGGAACATCTCATATGCTCCATGACGTTCAAAACGTCGTTGAAGTCCCAATTCTAAGCCGTAAAGCATGGCACACTGAACTATCGAGTAGTCATCAGATTTGCTCTGCCAGACGTTCATAACATCCGACGTTGCTCCTGCAGCAGGCCTGGCACCCAGCGGTGCTTCCAGGACGTAATTCTTCTATGCAGCAATGAGGATAATCCTCAAGTTACGGACCCAGTCCGTGTAATTGCTACCATCATCTTTCAACTTTGCTTTCTCAAGGAACACATTAAAATTCAACGGAACAACATCACGAGCCATCTATCTACAATTAACATAAACAAGCAAGATACTATCAGGTACTAAGTTCATGATAAATTTAAGTTCAATTAATCATATTGCTTAAGAACTCCCACTTAGATAGACATCCCTCTAATCCTCTAAGTGATCACGTGATCCAAATCAACTAAACCATGTCCGATCATCACGTGAGATGGAGTAGTTTCATCGGTGAACATCGTTATGTTGATCATATCTACTATATGATTCACGCTCGACCTTTCGGTCTCCGTGTTCTGAGGCCATATCTGTATATGCTTGGCTCGTCAAGTATAACCTGAGTATTCCGCGTGTGCAACTGTTTTGCACCCGTTGTATTTGAACGTAGAGCTTATCACACCCGATCATCACGTGGTGTCTGGGCACGACGAACTTTGGCAACGGTGCATACTCAGGGAGAACACTTCTTGATAATTTAGTGAGAGATCATCTTATAATGCTACCATCAATCAAAGCAAGATAAGATGCATAAAAGATAAACATAACATGCAATCAATATAAGTGATATGATATGGCCATCATCATCTTGTGCCTGTGATCTCCATCTCCGAAGCACCGTCATGATAACCATCGTCACCGGCGCGACACCTTGATCTCCATCGTAGTATCGTTGTCATCTCGCCAATCTTATGCTTCCACGACTATCACTACCGTTTAGTAATAAAGTAAAGCATTACATCGCGATTGCATTGCATACAATAAAACGACAACCATATGGCTCCTGCCAGTTGCCGATAACTCGGTTACAAAACATGATCATCTCATACAATAAAATTCAGCATCATGTCTTGACCATATCACATCATAACATGCCCTGCAAAAACAAGTTAGACGTCCTCTACTTTGTTGTTGCAAGTTTTACGTGGCTGCTACGGGCTTAAGCAAGAACCAATCTCACCTACGCATCAAAACCACAACGATAGTTTGTCAAATAGACTCCGTTTTAACCTTCGCAAGGACCGGGAGTAGCCATACTTGGTTCAACTAAAGTTGGAGAGACAGTCGCCCGCAAGCCACCTATGTACAAAGCACGTCGGGGGAACCGGTCTCGCGTAAGCGTACGCGTAATGTTGGTCCGGGTCGTCTCGTCCAACAATGCCGCCGAACCAAAGTATGACATGCTGGTAGGCAGTATGACTTATATCGCCCACAACTCATTTGTGCTCTACTCGTGCATATAACATCAACATAAATAACCTAGGCTCGGATGCCACTGTTGGGTTTCGTAGTAATTTCAAAAAAATTTCCTACGCACACGCAAGATCATGGTGATGCATAGCAATGAGAGGGGAGATTGTTGTCTACATACCCACGCAGACCGACTACGGAAGCGTTGACACAACGTAGAGGAAGTAGTCGTACGTCTTCACGATCCAACCGATCAAGCACCGAAACTACGGCACCTCCGAGATCGAGCACACGTTCAGCTCGATGACGATCCCCGGACTCCGATCCAGCAAAGTGTCGGGGAAGAGTTCCGTCAGCACGACGGCGTGATGACGATCTTGATGCACTACAGCAGCAGGGCTTCGCCTAAACTCCGCTACAGTATTATCGAGGAATATGGTGGTTGGGGGCACCGCACACGGCTAAGGAATAGATCACGTGGATCAACTTGTGTCTAGAGGTGCCCCCTGCCTCCGTATATAAAGGAGCCAAGGGGGAGGGGTGCGGCCAGTCCTATGGAGGCGCAGGAGGAGTCCCCCCCCCAATCCTATTCCAAATAGGATTCCCAAGGGGGAAAGAGAGAGAGGTGGCCGGCCACCTCTCCTAGTACTAGTGGGACTAGGGGAGGGGGGGAGGCACGCAGCCCACCATGGGCAGCCCCTTTCACCTTTCCACTAAAGCCCAATAAGGCCCATATGGCTCCCGGGGGGTTCCGGTAACCTCCCGGTAATCCGGTAAAATCCCGATTTCACCCGGAACACTTCCGATATCCAAACATAGGCTTCCAATATATCAATCTTTACGTCTCGACCATTTCGAGACTCCTTGTCATGTCCGTGATCACATCCGGGGCTCCGAACAACCCTCGGTACATCAAAATGCATAAACTCATAATATAACTGTCATCGTAACCTTAAGCGTGCGGACCCTACGGGTTTGAGAACAATGTAGACATGACCGAGACACGTTTCCGGTCAATAACCAATAGCGGGACCTGGATGCCCATATTGGCTCCTACATATTCTATGAAGATCTTTATCGGTCAGACCGCATAACAACATACGTTGTTCCCTTTGTCATCGGTATGTTACTTGCCCGAGATTCGATCGTCGGTATCCAATACCTAGTTCAATCTCGTTACCGGCAAGTCTCTTTACTCGTTCCGTAATACATCATCTCACAACTAACATATTAGTTGTAATGCTTGCAAGGCTTATGTGATGTGATTTACCGAGAGGGCCCAAAGATACCTCTCCGACAATCGGAGTGACAAAACCTAATCTCGAAATACGCCAACCCAACATGTACCTTTGGAGACACCTGTAATGCTCCTTTATAATCACCCAGTTACGTTGTGACGTTTGGTAGCACCCAAAGTGTTCCTCCGGCAAACGGGAGTTGCATAATCTCATAGTTATAGGAACATGTATAAGTCATGAAGAAAGCAATAGCAACATACTAAACGATCGGGTGCTAAGCTAATGGAATGGGTCATGTCAATCAGATCATTCAACTAATGATGTGATCCCGTTAATCAAATAACAACTCCTTTGTCTATGGTTAGGAAACATAACCATCTTTGATTAACGAGCTAGTCAAGTAGAGGCATACTAGTGACACTCTGTTTGTCTATGTATTCACACATGTATTATGTTTCTGGTTAATACAATTCTAGCATGAATAATAAACATTTATCATGAAATAAGGAAATAAATAATAACTTTATTATTTCCTCTAGGGCATATTTCCTTCATATATATATACACACATAAACACTATTCTGATCACGGGATCAAAATAATATTCTGATCACAACATGAACTTTCCGAGTAACGCGCCTGACCTTCCCTGTGTGCTAGGTTGAACTTCAGCTAAAAGGTGTCCAAATGAGGCTTTCTATATACCGTTGGAAAGCTATGGACACCAGTATCATGACCCAAGTTAAATTTTTGGCAAAATGTAAAAGGTTTAAGAGCAGTTTTGAAAACCGTTTTTTCTTCGTACAAAAAACGTGAATCGTATTTTCGATCGCATTTTTAAACCGTTTATCAGAATGAGGCAAATAATATGGCATTGGAAAGTTGCTGCAAAACCGCTCCTTCCACATGTTGAAAGTTTTCTCTAATTCCCTACGGTTAAAGAGTAATTCGGAAAATCGTAGAATTTCACAAACGGAACACCCGAGTTCGTATTTTCGATGTCATTTCTAAACGGCTAATCCAATTGAGGCAAATAATATGGAGTTGGAAAGCTTATGAAAATGCGCTATTTTTTCATATTAAAAGTTTTTTCTAATTCTGAACGGTTTAAAAGTAATTTAGAAAACGGTACAAGTTCCACCGAGTTTGTATTTTCGAGCTAATTTTTTAACCGTATGTCCAAATGCAGCAAATGATATGGCGTTGGAAAGCTTGAAGAAATGCGAAACTTTTTTGTATATATTGTTTCTCCTAATTCATTACGGTTTTATGTCAGTTTTGAAAATGGCTAAAAACGTATTTTTCCATAATTTCTACAAACTTTATCGGAATGGGGCAAATAATATACCACTGAAAAGCCACGGAAAATGCGAAACTTTTTCATGTTGATGGTTTTCTCTGATTCCTAGCCGGCTTTAAGTAATTTCAAAAACAGAGAGAGCATGCGTTCTGCCTTTATCGCGAAACAGATTATTCGAAAATGCACCGCGTGAAGAACTTGAACTTCTCGGCGCGTGTACCTGAACTTCACTCTATTTTTCACGTGATTTTTTTGCTCATAGGTCTCCATTCACTGCTCGTAACTCTCCATCCACTCACCGGAATTGAGCAGGTGATATACCAGTGGAAAGCTGCTGTAAGCACATAACTTTCCCGTGTTGATCGTTTTTTCATACTCGCGATGATTTTAAAAGTTTTTCATCTAAAATTCATTCAGCGTAGTAGTTGAACTTCATGCTGTTTTCACGTTGAACTTCTGTGATGTATTTTCGTTTGTAATTTTCTCATCCATTCGTTAGTGTTACACAAATGCTACTCCTTTTGTACAAACCCCTCTCACAATAATTTTTTTTAAATTTCTCCGACCGAGGACTTGAAACTTACACAAATGATATTCCTGTAGTTTTGAGGTAAATTAGAAAATGGCGAGATCATGATTTCTGCATTCATCACGAACGGAAATGCACTGCGTGAAGTAGTTGAACTTCTAGGCATGTCTATTTGAACTTCACTCTGTTTTTGAACGTGCTGTTTTTTGCACTGCGTGAAGTAGTTGAACTTCTGGGACATGCCTGTTTGAACTTCACTCTGTTTCACTTTATTGTATTTTTCTTATATGAAATACACACCGTGTAGTACGTGAACTTTCGGTTGTTATCACTTTTGAACTTCTCTCTGGTTTGAGAGAATTATTTTAAAACACAAAAAAACTACATTTTTTATGTATTTTGGACATCTAAATACATGGTGAACCTCTCTCACAAGAATTTTCTGAACTTTTCCTCGCCGAGCACTTGAACTTCTAGCAACCATTTTTTCCGTTTATGAGTTCTTTTTAAAAGTGCAAAAAATGGCGTTGTTTTTTTTATTTTTTGAACGGGTAAATCCTAGGTTTTAATAAACTCTGAACTTCTGTGTTATTTCAATTTGAACTTCACCTTTTTATATTTTGATTAAAGAATTGTATTCGATTTTTATACGAAAAAAATCGAGCATGGAAATACAAGGTGAACCTCTCTCGCAAGGATTTTTGAACCTCTCGGACAGAGCACTTGAACTTCTTTCAACAAACCTTTTAGGCTTTTCTTTTCCTGTACTTTTTATTCTCACCTGAAATGCATTCCTTGCAGTAGTTGAACTTCTCGTTGTTTTCACCTTGAATTTCTATCACGTACTTTTGTTCAACCTCTCTCATAAGAATTTTTGAATTTTCTCGGGCCGAGCACTTGAACTTCTAGCAACAAAACTTTTAGCCTTTACTTTTTCATTTTTTTTAATACAAAATGCACACCGTGTAGCATGTGAACTTCTGGCAGTTATCAATCTGAACTTCTGAGATCATGCGTTCTGCCTTCATCGCAAAAACAAAGTCTCCGAATATGCACTGCATGAAGAGGTTGAACTTCTGGAGCAGTTCTGTTTGAACTTCAGTCTGTTTTTTTCACTGTTATTTTTTCCCCTAACTCCCCAACCACTTACCAAAATTGAGCAAATGATATACCAGTGGAAAGTTGTTGAAAACATGAAAATTTCCTGTGTTGATAGCTTTTTCATACTCGTGAAGTTTGAACTTGTAGTTTTTCTAAAAAAATGGGGAAAATCTTTTTAAAACTTTTTTTGTGTTTCCTATTTTTAATTTGAACTTCTTGGTTTTATTCTTTACTAATGAGAAAAAATGAGTATTTCATATACTTTGAAATTCTCTGTTATTTTAATTGAACTTCTTAGTTTTATTCTTAAGTAACGAGGAAAGTCGAGTTTTTTTAACTTCTTTGTTTTAGAATTTGAACTTGTTGCTTTTATTTTTTAATAATGTGCAAAATTCGAATTTTTTACAGACATCGAACTTCACCATTTTTTAAATTTGAACTTCTTAGTTTTATTGGTTAGTAACGAGGAAAATGCTTTTTTATATTAGCAATGATACGACACCATTATTTTAATTCGAACTTCTAGTTTTTATAGAAACGACCGCGTCTCGTTTGTCCTTCAACTCCATCTTTCCGGCCATCAAACAAATGTGATTCCTGCATGTTTGCTGTAGCTATGAATAACAATTCAAGCTAAGCACATGGGAAGGAAGGTCATACGTGCTCTTGTATGCCTACTGATCTTCTCTGTCGTTGATCTCTCTTCAATTTGTAGTTGTATCAGGCAGCCTGTATAGTTAACACAACACTCCCACCTCCTGTCTGTCGTTGCCCGTCTCCGCTCAGCGCCATCATGACCTCCCTGACCCCCTTGCACCACTGCTCCCTCTCACACTTTGGATGTGCGAGCGGCAGGCCTTGGCCTCCATAGCGTAAAGGCACATGTCGACTTGTTCACAGCAATGGAAAGGCTGCATGCGTACAGCAGCCGTCAGCACAAGTTGATCAGATCGTGTAGCTCCTTGAGTGTAGCTGAGTTTGGTCCAGCTTGATACGTCGAGGGTTATCCATGCAACCTAACAACCAGTGAGAATGGGAGGAAACTGAGAAAAAAACGGATTTGGCAAACGCCTCGGTGGTTTTGCAAAAGCCTGGAAAACTGCTATTTTCATATACTAAAATATTCATCGCCCCCACATCGGAATACCGAGGTTTTGTAATACTACAGTTTCAGAGAAGCTATGCTATCAAACTTGGCCTGAATGTTTTACGCTGGTACTTCAGGCGACCGAAACCACCTGCTCCTTTGAATTGCTTGGTCGGCAGGATAACACAACGGACATCGACGGGCATCCGTGCTCATCTTTTTTCTAGTTTTTGGTGAAGTTCGGCTTGGTCTGCAGGAGAAGCACGAACGGGATCAATGATGGCTGAGCCGGAAGGAGACCATTCCTTCCTTTTTACAGAATTCCACACGGGACAATCAGGAAGAAGATGCCAAGAACTCTGCTACCTGCTGTAGTTGACCTGCGAGTAGAGTACGAATTGAACTTCAGTTAAACTTTTTTTTGGCTGCCGACGATGACGACACGGCCGCCGGTGATGAACTGCTTGTGTGGCGTACCATTGTTTTGCGGCTCAATCCAGCCGCAGTTCTTGTCGCTTGTGCCGTAGTGAAGGATGAGTAGAGGGGAACGAGGAGCATGTCTCGTGGCTTTGTTTTTTGCAGGTGCCGCCATGAGAGACCAGCGACGTGGCTGGTGACCGCGGAATCCCGCAGGCCGGTGGCGCGGGTGGTGGGGCGGGGCCTTGGAGGACGGCAGCATGGGTGGTGGGGCGGGACCTTGGATGCCGGCAGCAAGACTGGTTGCGGCGGGATCCCGGAGTCCTGTGCCTTGCGTGGTTGCGGCGGGATCCCGGAGTCCGGAGTCGTGTGAGGTTGCGGCGAGATCCCGGAGTCTGGCGCCGTGTGTGGTTGCGGCGGGATCCTGGAGGCTGGCATGGTTGCGAGCTGCCGAGTATGTCCGCCGGTGTTGGATGCTGGCCATGGCAGCGGGAGAAGATGGTGGGTGGTCGCGGAGGTTGGAGAAGGTGGTGGTTGGTTGCGGCGGCGGTGGATCCGATGGGGTCGACGGGGTACATCTGCGGTGAGGGCAGCCGCCGCCAGTTGGGGAAGAAGGTCACCGGCTCTGTAAAAAGGCAGGGCGGGGATGGGATCCAGATTTGGGTGGGGGTGGGTCGAGTTCAGGAACGTCTGGTCAGCCCCTTATAGGGCCAGCTGTGATCCAAATACTTATTCTAATCCTGGGATCAGAATAGTGCTACTATATATATTGTCATATGATTTCTTACGCTAAAGTAGCAATTCATTCACAATTTCAAGTATGAATCAGAAACTTCATTGAAAACTAACAAACTACAATCTCAGTCATTGACGCAATTGCTATTTATCATATGATCAGAAAGAGTCAATATAAGAGCTTTTCAACAAGTCCACATACTCAACTATCATTTAGTCTTTCACAATTGCTAACACTCACTCAATACTTATGGGTATGGAGTTTTAATCGGACACTAAGAAAGATATGGGCTTATAGTGTTGCCTCCCAACCTTTTACCTCAAGGATAATGTCAGCAATAATAGTTCATGATGACTTACATCCAATTGGATATATATATGAAGATCTTTCCAACACAATGTGCTTGCCAAAGGATAAAATGTAAAAAGGAAAGGTGAAGATCACCATGACTCTTGTATAAGGTATAAGACAAAAATAATAGATAGGCCCTTCGCAGAGGGAAGCAGAGGTTGTCATGTGCTTTTATGGTTGGATGAACAAAATCTTAATGCGAAAGAACGTCACTTTATATTGCCACTTGTGAGAGGGACCTTTATTATGCAGTCCATCGCTTTTATTGCTTCCATATCACAAGATTGTATAAAGCTTATTTTCTCCACACTAATAGATCACACATATTTAGAGAGCAATTTTTATTGTCTGCAACACGACAACTTACTTGAAGGATCTTACTCAATCCATAGGTAGGTATGGTGGACTCCCATGGCAAAACTGGGTTTGAGGGTATTTGGAAGCACAAGTAGTATCTCTGCTTGGTGCAAAGAATGTGGCTAGCATGAGAGGGAAAGGCAAGCTCAACATGTTGGATGATCCATGACAATATACTTTATTTCGGATGTAAGAAACCATAACCCATTACGTTGTCTTCCTTGTCCAACATCAACTTTTTAGCATGTCATATTTTAATGAGTGCTCACAATCATGAAAGATGTCCTAGATAGTATATTTATATGTGAAAACCTCTCTTTTCATTATTACTTCCTATTAATTGCAACGATGACCAAAACGGTGGTTGTCAACTCTCAACAACTTTTATTCATCATACTCAACAACTAGATCAGGATATTACCAAAAGGATCAAACTAAGAAAAATGGTGAAGGTAGAAGTGTGATGGTGATACATACCGGGGCACTCCCCCAAGCTTGGCAGTTGCCAAGGGGAGTGCACATACCCATGTATTTATGCCTCTTTCCTCGGAGGTGGTGATGACAGAGTTGTTGATGATGTAGGCTTGTCGTCCATCTTCCAGGGCATAGGCTCACCATCATAGAAGGATGATCGAGTCTCCGGGATCCTCGAATCTGGAGCCAAACTCATCCTCTTGAATCTATATTCATACTCACAGTTTTGGTTTTGCAGGTCATAGATCTGGGCTTGGAGGTGCTCGATTTTCTCGTGAAGCTTGAAGATGATCTCCCCAATGTTCCTGGCATCTAGCTTGTGGTTGTTGGTGAACTCCGTGATCATTATGTGGTTGGCATCGAGTCCACGTTCCACCATCTCCTGGCACTTGAAAACTTGTTGCTCCATTGCTTCGAGTCTTGTTTCCATGCTTCCGGTCCTCCTTGGTCCCTCAACATCGCGGATGTGCAGCAACCCCTCGCGCATCTCAATGGTTTGAGGGTGTTGCAGCACCTCCGCAAGGTAGGGGTTGATGACCTTCTCGAAGAACTTGTCCTTGGGGGGACTTGAAGATGTCATGGCGATCTAGATCTATCAAAAAAACAGCTCGAAAAAAACAAAGGATATTTGCTTGGTATGGTGGTCAAAACCTCCGGGAGATTATATAATGAATTTTTACTGACCAAAAGAAGTATCGTGCAATAAAACAGAGTCCGGAGAGCACACGAGGTGCCCACGAGGCAGGGGGCGCGCCCAGGGGGAAGGGCGCGCCCTCCACCCTCGTGGACGCCCCATGTCCTTCCCGGGCTGCTTCTTATTTTCCTATTTTCTTAAATATTCCAAAACGCAGAAAAATTGCTATTAGAACTGTTTTGGAGTCGGTTTACTTACCGTACCACATACCTATTCCTTTTCGGAGTCTGAAACATTCTGGAAAGTTTCCCTTATGTATTCCTCCGGGGTAACGGTTTCAATAACATTGCTTTCAACATTTATGGGAGTACCTGAGATATAATGTTTGATTCTTTGACCGTTCACCACCTTCGAAGTTGTTGATTTTTATGGGTCCGGAACGATAGACCTCCTCGATAACGTAAGGACCTTCCCATTTAGAGAGAAGTTTTCCTACAAAAAATCTTAAACAAGTGTTGTATAGCAAAACATAATCACCTACATTAAACTCACGCTTTTGTATACTTTTGTCATGCCATCTTTTAACTTTTTCTTTAAACAGTTTGGCATTTTCATAGGCCTGGGTTCTCCATTCATCCAGAGAGCTAATGTCAAATAGCCTCTTCTCACCGGCAAGTTTGAAATCATAATTGAGCTCTTTAATGGCCCAATATGCCTTATGTTCTAGTTCGATAGGTAAGTGACATGCTTTTCCATAAACGATTTTATATGGAGACATACCCATAGGATTCTTATATGCAGTTCTATAGGCCCATAATGCATCATCAAGTTTCTTGAACCAATTCTTTCTAGGTCTATTAACAGTCTTTTACAAAATTAATTTAAGCTCTCTATTGCTCAGTTCTACTTGACCACTAGACTGTGGGTGATAAGGAGATGCAATTCTATGATTAACATCATACTTAGCAAGCATCTTACGAAAAGCACCATGAATAAAATGTGAACCACCATCAATCATTAAGACTCCAAACCTCAGAAAAATAACTTATTTAAGCATCTTAATAGAGGTGTTATGATCAGCACTACTAGTTGGAATAGCTTCTATCCACTTAGTAACGCAATCAACAACAACTAAAATATGTGTATACCCATTAGAGGAAGGAAACATTCCCATATAATCAAAGCCCCAAACATCAAATGGTTCGATAACAAGTGAATAATTCATAGGCATTTCTTGACGTCTACTAATATTACCAATTCTTTGACATTCATCACAAGACAAAACAAACTTACGGGCTTCCTTGAAGAGAGTAGGCCAATAAAAACCGGATTGCAATACCTTATGTGCAGTTCTATCTCCAGTGTGGTGTCCTCCATATGCTTTGGAGTGACACTTGCATAGGATCTGCTCCTGTTCATGCTCAGGTACACAACGTCTAATAACACCATCCACTCCTTCTTTATAAAGGTGTGGGTCATCCCAAAATTAATGTCTTAAATCATAGAAGAACCTTTTCTTTTGCTGGTATGTGAAACTAGGTGGTATAAATTTAGCAACAATGTAATTAGCATAATCAGCATACCATGGAGCAGTACGAGAAGCATTTATGACAGCTAGTTGTTCATCAAGAAAGTTATCATCAATAGGTAGTGGGTCATCAAGAACATTCTCTAACCTAGACAAGTTGTCTGCAACGGGGTTCTTAGCTCCCTTTTTATCAATAATATGCAAATCAAATTCTTGTAGCAAGAGAACCCATCTAATAAGTCTAGGTTTAGCATCTTTCTTTTCCATAAGATAATTAATAGTAGCATGATCAATGTGAACAATTACTTTAGAATCAACAATATAAGGTCTGAACTTATGACAAGCAAATACAACTACTAAAAATTCTTTTTCAGTAGTAGTATAATTTCTCTGGGCACTGTCTAGAGTTTTACTAGCATATTGGATAACATTTAATTTTTTATCAACTCTTTGTCCTAGAACAACACCTACAGCATAATCACTAGCATCACACATAATTTCAAAGGGTAAATTCCAATCAGGTGGCTGAACAATAGGTGCAGAAATTAAGGCTTTCTTAAGTATTTCAAATGCTTCTACACAATCATCATCAAAGACAAAAGGAACATGTTTTTTTAAGAGATTAGTCAGAGGCCTGGAAATTTTAGAGAAGTCTTTAATGAACCTCCTATAGAAACCGGCATGACCAAGGAAACTTCTTATACCTTTAATGTCCTTGGGACATGTCATCTTTTAAATAGCATCAACTTTAGCTGTATCAACTTCAATACCTCTTTCAGAAACTTTATGCCCTAAGACAGTACCTTCATTAACCATAAAGTGGCACTTCTCCCAATTCAAGACAAGATTAGTTTCTTCACATCTCCGCAAAACTCGATCAAGGTTGCTTAAGCAATCATCAAAAAAAGTCCCATACACGGAGAAATCATCCATGAAAACCTCAAAAATCTTTTCACAAAAGTCAGAGAATATAGCAGTCATACATCTTTGAAAGGTAGCAGGTGCATTACATAAACCAAAAGGCATACGTCTATAAGAAAAAGTACCGAAAGGGCAAGTAAAAGTGGTCTTTTCCTGATCCTCTTTTGACACAGGTATTTGAGAGAAATCAGAATAACCATCTAGAAAGCAAAAATGTGTATGTTTGGATAGTCTTTCTAGCATTTGATCGATAAAAGGTAAAGGGTGATGATCTTTTCTAGTAGCTTTATTCAATTTGCGGAAATAATTACCATTCTATAACCTGTAACAATTCTTTGTGGGATCAATTCAACTTTATCATTAGGAACAACAGTAAGACCTCCCTTCTTAGGGACACAATGAACAGGACTTACCCACTGACTATCAGCAACGGGATAAATTATACCTGCCTCCAGAAGCTCTAGTATTTCATTTCTTACCACTTCTTTCATCTTAGGATTTAACCGTCGTCGTTGGTGATCAACAACCGATTTAGCGTCTTTCTCCAATTTTATTTTGTGCTGACATACAGTGGGACTAATGCCTTTAAGATCATCAAGAGTATATCCAATAGCATCACGGTGCTTCTTCAGAGTTTTCAATAATCTCTCTTCTTCTTTCTCTGAAAGGTTAGCACTAATAATAACATGATATTTCTTCTTTTCATCAAGATAAGCATATTTAAGAGTATCGGGTAATGGTTTAAGCTCAAACACGGGATCACCCTTGGGTGGAGGAGGATCCCCTAAAATTTCAACAGGCAAGTTGTGTTTCAAAATAGGTCCTTGTTTAAATAATACTTCATCTATTTCCCTTCTTTCATTCATAAACATATCATTTTCATGGTCTAGCAAATATTGCTCTAAAGGATCATTAGGAGGAACGACAATAGAAGCAAGACCAATAATTTCATCTTTACTAGGTAATTCTTTATCATGGGGTTGTCTATGAAATTTAGCAAAATTAAAATCATGAGACATATCCCCTAAACTAATTAATAGTAACAACATCCTTTTTGCAATCTATCTTAGCATTAACAGTATTCAAGAAGAGTATACCAAATATAATGGGACAAAAGTCATCTTGTGGGGAACCAAGAACAAGAAAATCAGTAGGATATTTAATTTTCCCACACAAGACTTCAACATCTCTAACAATCCCAATAGGTGAAATAGTATCTCTATTGGCAAGCTTAATTGTAACATCTATCTCTTCTATCTCAGCAGGTGCAATATCATGCATAATTTCTTTGTATAAGGAATGAGGTATTGCACTTGCACTAGCACCCATATCACATAATCCATGATAGCAATGATATCCTATTTTAACAGAAACAACAGGCATGCCAACAACAGGTCTATGTTTATCTTTAGTATCAGGTTTAGCAATTCTAGCAGCTTGATCACAGAAGTAAATAACATGCCCATCAATATTATCAACGAAGAGATCTTTAACCATAGCAATACTAGGTTCAACTTTAATTTTCTCAGGGGGTGTAGGTGTTCTAGCATTACTCTTACGAACGATAGTTGAAGCTTTAGCATGATCCTTTATTCTAGTAGGGAAAGGTGGTTTCTCAATATAAGCGGTAGGAACAATAGGATCAACATTATAAGTGATAGTCTTTTCTTCAACTTTAATAGGTTCAACTACTTTCAATTCAATGGGAGGATGATATTTAAACCACTTCTCCTTAGGGAGATCAAGATGAGTAGCAAAGGATTCACAAAAAGAAGCTATTATCTCAGAGTCAAGTCCATATTTAGTGCTAAATTCACGAACAGTTTCGGTATCCAAAAAGATTTAACACAATCAAACTTAGGTGTTATATCTGACTCCTTACCTTCATCGAGTTCCCAATCTTCAGAGTTGCATTTAATTCTTTCCAATAAATCCCATTTGAATTCAATAGTCTTCACCATAAAAGATCCAATACAAGAATTATCGAGCATGGAGCGATTATTGAGAGAAAGCCGAGCATAAAATTTTTGAATAATAATTTCTCTTGAGAGCTCATGATTGGGGCATGAATATAACATTGATTTAAGCCTCCCCCAAGCTTGAGCGATGCTTTCTCCTTCGCGAGGACAAAAATTATATATATATATATATATATAATTATGATCACGATGAACCAGATGCATAGGATAAAACTTCTGACGAAATTCCAATTTCAATCGATTGTAGTTCCATGATCCAATATCATTGCATAGCCTAAACCATGTCAATGCCTTTCCCTTCAAAGATAAAGGGAAGACCTTCTTCTTGGTAACATCCTCGGGCATGCCTGCAAGCTTAAATAATCCACAAACTTCATCCACATAGATTAGGTGCATATCGGGATGTAATGTTCCATCTCCTGTAAAAGGGTTAGCTAGCAGTTTCTCTATCATACCCGAAGGAATTTCAAAGTAAACATTTTCAGTAGGTTGAGGAACAACTCTTTGCTCTACTGGTCGGGGTGAAGATACCCCGAACAAGCCCCTCAAAGGATTATGTTCCATAGTAACAAGTGACAGCAAATTTCAGCACACTATATAAATTTTTCCTTACCAAATTCCACTTACCAAAGGCGCTTCACTCCCCGAAAATGGCGCCAAAAAAGAGTCTTGATGACCCACAAGTATAGGGGATCTGTCTTAGTCCTTTCGATAAGTAAGAGTGTCGAACCCAACGAGGAGCAGAAGGAAATTATAAGCGGTTTTCAGTAAGGTATTCTCTGCAAGCACTGAAATTATCGGTAACAGATAGTTTTGTGATAAGGTAATTTGTAACGGGTAACAAGTAATAAAAGTAAACAAGGTGTAGTAAGATGGCCCAATCCTTATTGTAGCAAAGGACAAGCCTAGACAAACTCTTATATAAAGGAAAATGCCCCCGAGGACACATGGGAATTATTGTCTAGCTAGTTTTCATCACGCTCATATAATTCGCGTTCATTACTTTGATAATTTGATATGTGGGTGGACCGGTGCTTGGGTACTGCCCTTCCTTGGACAAGCATCCCACTTATGATTAACCCCTATTGCAAGCATCCACAACTACAAAAGAAGTATTAAGGTAAACCTAACCATAGCATGAAACATATGGATCCAAATCAACCCCTTACGAAGCAACCCATAAACTAGGGTTTAAGCTTTTGTTAGTCTAGCAACCCATCATCTACTTATTACTTCCCAATGCCTTCCTCTAGGCCCAAACAATTGTAAAGTGTCATGTAGTCGACGTTCACATGACACCACTAGAGGAGAGACAACATACATCTCATCAAAATATCGAACGAATACCAAATTCACATGACTACTTATAGCAAGACTTCTCCCATGTCCTCAGGAACAAACTTAACTACTCACAAATCATATTCTTGTTCATAATCAGAGGGGTATTAATATGCATAAAGGATCTGAACATATGATATTCCACCAAATAAACGAACTAGCTAGCATCAACTACAAGGAGTAATCAACACTACTGGGAACCCACAGGTACCAATCTGAGGTTTGGAGACAAAGATTGGATACAAGAGATGATCTAGGGTTTGAGATGAGATGGTGCTGGTGAAGATGTTGATGGAGATTGACCCCCTCCCGATGATAGGATCGATGGTGATGACGATGGTGATGATTTCCCCCACCGAAGGGGTGTTTCCCCGGCAGAACAGCTCCACTGGAGCCCTAGATTGGTTCCGCCTCGTGGCGGCGGAGTTTCATCCCAAAATCTTGCTTCTGATTTTTTCTAGGGCGAAAGATTTCATATAGCCAAAGATGGGCACCGGAGGCCTGCCAGGGGGGGCCACGAGGCAGGGGGCGTGCCCAGGGTGGTAGGGCGCGCTCCCACCCTCGTGGATGGTGGGTGGCCCCTCTCTGGTACTTTCTTTGCCCAATATTCTTCATATATTCTAAAACTGATTTCCGTGGAGTTTCAAGACTTTTGGAGTTGTGCAGAATAGGTCTCTAATATTTGCTCCTTTTCCAGCCCAGAATTCTAGCTGCCGGCATTCTTCCTCTTCATGTAAACCTTGTAATAGAAGAGAGAATACTTACTTCACTGGTGGAGGCAGAGCAGATCGGCCGAGCTTCCGAGAAGCTGCTACACGGAAGAGGATGGTTTCAAACTCGGGCGAGCCGTTGGCGACAGGCCTAGGTGCCGAGGGCAACCCCGCCCCTGCCCCCGACGATCTTGCCGCGGCTGATGCGTGGGTGCAGGTCCGGCGTGGACCGAGTGGTGCTCTGGGCCCCTCTCCGTCGGTGCGCTCCAGGGCGGGGGCCGTGTGGTGGCCGCTTCTGGGCTCTGGCGACGGACGAGTCCGACGAGGAGGACGGGACCTCTTCGCCGCGGCTGGCTGCTCCGACGGCGTGCATGCCCCTCGGTGACTTTGTTCAGGCGGCGGCGGAGTCCGACGTCATTCGGGGTGACCATCGCCGTCGTTTTGCGCCAGGGGGTTGTGGATCTTGTACTTCGGCGGTGCGGTGCTGGAGACCCCCGTCTCCCTCGACGGGATGCCCGAGGGTGGCGCGCGTCTTCCCGCCGTCCCCTGCCCACGAGGCGGCCGTGGCGGTGGCTGAGGAGTGGCTGCCGCTCCCTCTCGTCCCCTCATCGGCGGTGTTGTCGGTGGCGGCGGCGCGGGTGGCGGAAACAGCTGAGGCGCTAGGGCTGACGCCGAGGTGCGCGGCGCCGGTCGTGGGCCTGCTCGCGCCCGTTGGGCCTGGGACGGCCGCAAGCGGCTCTGGGGCCCAATCGTCATCTGGGTTGGTTTCCGTTGGGGCTGCGGGTGGCCAGGGGGCTGCTTCTGCTCATGGGCCAGGCTCGGCTGGGCCTGGTTCCCCGCGGCCCTCCCAGGATGGCGTCCATAAGCCCGGGTCGTGTCGCTATTTATGGCTGTGCAGGGGCGTGCGCGACCCCTCACTAGGGTTTCCTGCCTGTCCCAGTGAAGTGCGGCGATTCCGGCGCTTTGCCAGATCTCTCCTCCCCCTTCCCCCTCCCCCTCCACTCACCCGCTCCTTTGCTGCGATGGCAGCCATGGGCGACCGGCGCACAGAGAAGAGGCCGATGGATCCTCCGATCCCCGATGAATAGAGGCGGCGGGAGAAGGCGCTGAGGGAGCAGGCGAAGCGTGGCTAGCGTGCCAGGGTGGTGGGGCGTGAAGATGGGAGCGGTGGCTATGAGCAAGGTCACGGTGGAGGCTACGGCCAGGGCTATGGGGGTAGCTATGGCCAGGGCTATGGCTCTGGATCCCATGGGCGCGAGGGGGATTGGGGTCCTCCTCCACCTTGGTGGGGTCAGCAGGAGCGCAAGAAGAAGCGCAAGACTGGGTCGAAGCGGCGTGAACTGGAGCGCAAGCCGATGGAGCATCCCCTCTGTGGTGGTGGCCACGGGGACCCGCTGGCTAAGAAGCCACGGGCGTCGGCTGCCCCGCTTGCTATGGTGCTGCCGGATGCATCACGTGGGTCCCAGTCGAAGAAGAGGGAGGTGAATGCTTCAAGTGCGGACATACAGGGCATTTCCAAGCCAAGTGTACCTTTCCCCCCCTCTGCGTGATCTGTAAGCAGGAAGGGCACGCCTCGGCCTTCTGTCCGACGCGGGGTAAGCATCTTCACCTTCAGATCATGGGCAGCGCGATTCTGGGGGAAGGATTCTTCTGCTTGGACTTTGAAGATGAAGAGGAGACAAAGGGATATGATCTCCAGGCTGCTAATGGGGCCATTCTATCGGCGGAGCCAGGGAGGCCGTCGCTGCGTGTGCTCAAGCAGGAGCTGAAGCACATGTTTGCGAGTGACTGGGATTGGCAGGTTTCTCAAGTGGGGGATGATGATTTTGCGGTTATCTTTCCTTCTGCAGATCTGTTGCACATGGCTAAGTCTAGTGGGAAACTGTTTCTTTCTATCAATGATATTACGGTGCGGGTCCGCGATTCTGTCTAGGAGACCATCGTGCCTCTCTCCATGCCGGAGGTGTGGCTCCGCCTCCACGGTATCCCCAAGAAGCATCGGCGTGTTGATTGCCTGATGGAAGGAATGAAGATGTTGGGCAGGCCCATTGTGGTGGACGAGCTCTCCCTCATCCGGATGGGACCGGTGAGGATGAAGTTTGGATGCAAAGCTCCAGACAAGATGAATGGATACGTGCAAGTGTGGTTCAACCATGAGGGTTTTGACATCAAGGTGGAGGTGGAAAGACTCCCGAAACGCTCGGGTGAGGGATCTGTGGCATCTGGCTCTGACAAGGCCCCTCCTCGCCCTAGCGACAAGCAAGGCCAGCCGGGTTCGGGGACCGGAGGTGTGCCTGGGCTGCCACAGGGTTCGACCGTGGCTCAGGGAGGGCCGGTCACCATAGTTGGCAGCCACCAGCAAGATGTGGAGATGGCTTGCCGCGATGAGGAGAATGAGTACAGCATGCCGGACACGTTGATTGATACTGAGACTTGGGACAAGTTGGGGCTTACTTCCCTCGCGCTAGAGGAGGACAGAGATGTGGTGGCACCGGGCGCACTTGCGACGGCGGACACGGCTGGGAGCAGTCCGCCACCAGTGATTGCGTTGCTGGGGGCTTTTGACCAATCTGGCTTGCAAGAGCGGGCTGGTGCTGGCCCCATGCTTTCGGGTGCCCCGGCATCCCCCAGTTTGCTGGGCTCTGACACGGGCGTGGTGCTCAACGAACCATCCACACACACCCCGTTGTCTAGCCGTCGCAGTGCGGGGGGCTCCAGGCGCGCTCCCAAGAAGACGGCAGGTCGCAAGCCCTCGGCCAACGCTGCGGTGCTCTCCCTTCCATCGCCAACTATGCCAGCTTGCGTGGACCTTCAAGCGGCCCTGGGCTCCGCGGGCGTCTCGGCCAAGGCACGGCGCTCTCGATCTTCTCTAGTGTCCCAGCGTGCACCAAGTGCTCGGGCCAAGGCCCAGTTGGGTGAGCTTTCCTCCATGGAGAATGCACAACTTCGTCTTGCAGAGAAGAATCTCGAAACCTCAGGTAATCCCCCACCCTCCTTTAAGATTCTGAATGCCTTTACGGACCCGGAACTTGTCTTGATCCTAGACGACAGCGGTTTTAAAGTAGGTGCGGAGAGCGGCGAGTTAGTTTCGTTGATTTGTGCTTGCAAAGATGCCCAAGCGGCTTTGGCCTTAGCTGCCGCGTTGGCTAAGGCCAGGGAGGCCTCTGCCACGGCGTTGGTCGGCTCCGACCCTGATGGGTCTGCTGTGGTGGCGAGTGGGAGCGCTGACGCCATGGAGGTGGAGGCTATCCCCTCGACAAGCCGTGCCCCGGCTAAAAAAACGCGTGGCAAAACCGGTGACATCCAGGGGGGTGCACCTCCGCAACCGTATTATTTAGATGCGCTACCTTTTTTGGAACATTTGGGGTTGCGGCCACGCTGGTCATCGGATCCAGCTTAAAGAATACATTGCTAGGGAGCGCATTGACGTGGTTGCGCTCCAGGAGACGATTAAAGCTGATTTCACGTATAGAGATTTGGCTGCCTACGATCCTCTCCATCGTTTTGTCTGGGGCTGGGTGCCGTCTGTAGGCCATTCTGGTGGTCTCCTTTTGGGATGTAACAGTGATGTATGCGATGTTGTAAGCTGGGATGTGGGCGCGTTCTTCATTTCTGTCACGATTAAACACAGGATCTCGCTTGCTACTTGGGCAATTGTTTGCGCCTACGGCCCGGCTGACCACTCTAGGGCGGCTGATTTCTTGGGAGAAATCCAAAGCTTGGTTGGGGCTAAGCAAGGCGCCAACATCCCCATTGTCCTTGGGGGTGATTTTAACCTTATCCATTCGAGAGCGGATAAGAATAACCCTAACATTGACTGGCCTAGAGTTAACTTGTTCAATAATACGATTGCATCATGCGCCCTGCGGGAGATTGCTAGGACTGGTGCTAGATTCACGTGGACCAACAAGCAACTGTCGCCGGTGCGCAGTGTTCTGGACCGGGTGTTTGTATCCTCCGACTGGGAAGTGTTATTCCCCATGTGTACGCTGGTTGCGGAAACGCGTATTGGGTCGGATCATGTGCCACTGATCCTAGCCTCGGGGGAGGACCGGATCAAGCACGGCCCCCGTTTCTTCTTTGAAACTGGGTGGTTTGAGATAGAGGGCTTCGAGCCCTTGCTCATGGCGCGCTGGGAGCGGGCCAGAGCAGCGGTCGGCTGCTCTAGGGGTCCTTTGGACACTTGGATCGCGGCGGCTGCGACCCTGCAGGGTTTCCTCCATGGGTGGGGTGCAAACCACGGGAGCGAAGCGAAGCACGCTCGGGAAGCTATGATTGCTGAAATCAAAGCCCTCGACGAACAAGCTGACTCCAGACCCTTCCTGGAAGCCGAATGGGCCCACCGTTACACTCTCGAGAACCAGGTGCTCGCCATTCTTAGGGAGGAGGAGGAATATTGGCACCGTCGGGGCGGCGTCAAGTGGGTTACCAAGGGCGATGCGAATACGGGATATTTCCACGCCTATGCCAACGGTCGTAAACGGAAGTGCTCGATTTTGAGACTTCAATCTGATCAAGGGATTTTGGTTAGTCAGGCTGACATCGTGGCACATATCTATGACTTCTTTCTTAATCTGTTGGGAACAGATGAGGAAAAGCGCCTCCAGCTCCGGGCAGACTTCTGGGGGGAAGAGGGCCGCGTGTCTCAAGTCGAAAATGACCTCTTGGCTTTGACTTTCTCCACGGAGGAGATCGACGAAGCCGTGGGTGCAATGAAGATTGACACGGCGCCTGGCCCGGACGGCTGGCCGGTCGCGTTTTTCCGACGCTTCTGGCCGATGTTTAAAGACCTTTTCTACGGGATTATCAATGGTTTTGCGCTAGGTACGGTAGATGTTTCGCGCCTTAACTATGGCGTGATTAGCCTTATTCCCAAAGTCAAAGGGGCCGACACTATCAAGCAATACCGTCCTATCACTCTCATTAACGTACCTTTCAAGATTTGCTCAAAGGCGTATGCGACCAGACTTGCTCCGGTCGCGCAGCGCGTTATAAACCGTAGTCAGTCTGGCTTTCTCAAAGGCCGCAACATTCTCGAAGGGCCGATAGTGTTGCAGGAGACTATCCATGAGCTTAAACGCACCGGGCAATAGGCCGTGCTCCTAAAGCTTGACTTTGAGAAAGCATATGATCGCGTGAACTGGGAGTTCATCCGCGAGGTGTTGACTCGGAAGGGATTCGAGTCAGGCTTTGTCCACCGCATCATGCATTTGGTCTCGGGTGGCCAGACCGCGGTGTCGATCAACGGAGAGGTTGGGAACTTCTTCCGCAACAAAAGAGGTCTCAGGCAAGGGGATCCCTCCTCGCCCCTGATTTTCAACTTTGTTGCGGACGCCTTATCAGCCATGATCCATAAGGCTAAGGACGCTGGTCACATACGCGGAGTGGTCTCTCACCTCATTCCGGGTGGTCTCACCCACCTCCAATATGCGGACGACACCTTGCTGCTCTTTGAGCCTGACGATCATAGCGTAGCTTCGGTCAAACTTATTCTCATCGCTTTCGAAATCATCTCTGGTCTTAAGATCAATTTCCTTAAGAGCGAGGTAATAGCCATTGGGATGGATCCTCCGCTCGCTTCTCATGCAGCCAATTTACTTAATTGTAAGCTAGGGAGCTTTCCAATTAAGTATTTGGGCCTGCCTATCTCAGATAAACACATCTCCATTCTGGAATGGGAACCTTGTATGGCAAGGTGGCAAATAGAGTTAGCCCCTAGCGTGGTCGTTTCCTCTCCTCGGCGGCCAGATTAATTCTAACTAACTCTAGCCTGTCTTCCCTTCCTCTGTTCACGATGGGCATGCTTTTGCTGGCTGATGGGGTTCATGCCAGGCTTGATACGCCCCAATCCAAGTTCTTTTGGGAAGTAACGGGGATCAAAAAGAAGTACCACCTAATCAAATGGGCCGCGCTCTGTCGCCCTAAGAAATTTGGAGGTCTTGGGATTCTTAATTCGAAGCTAATGAATGTCGCTCTCTTAACCAAGTGGATTTGGAAACTCTCCCAAAATGAGCAAGGGCTCTGGGTGGATGTTTTTCGCGCCAAATACTTCCCAGATGGGAATTTCCTTACCTCCAAAGCTAAGGGATCAACTTTTTGGAATGGGATCCAGAAAGTTATGCCGGCATTCACCTTAGGAGCCAAGTTTTGTGTCAACAATGGGTCCTCAACATGGTTTTGGTTGGACCACTGGTTTGGCTCGGAACCCTTGTGGAAAAGCCATTTCTTAGCATATCGGCTTGCTACTAACGTGGATATCCTAGTGGCAGATGCGTTGCGTACCAATCCGCCTGCGGTCTCTTTCAAAAGACCCCTGCTTGATAACGAACGAGCCTGTTGGGACGGGCTTGTAGCTGATCTGGCGGGAGTGAACCTTCGTCCTGAGGCCGACTCGGTCTCCTGGGCTCTCTCGCGCTTGGGAAAGTTTTCTGTCCAATCCTTGTACAACAAACTGACCAAGGGACCGACCCTGGACATAGCTAGGGGGCTATGGAAAGCTGCCATTCCCTTAAAAATCAAAACCTTCGTGTGGCAGATGTTTCGCGATCGCCTCCCCTCCTCCAATAATATCACTCGTAGGAATGGGCCCTCTGATGGCTCTTGCGTGCTATGTGGCCAACATGAAGATGCCAACCACATATTTTTTAACTGTCACCTTGCTCGCTTTGCTTGGAGTGCGGTTAGGGAGGCGTTCGGGCAGACCTGGGATCCTCGCTCTACCTCGGACCTGCGCGCTTTACTAGCTGCTTTTAGGGGTGGTTTTGGCCGTGTCTTATGGCGCTGCATGGGAGCCTTGTTGTGGTCCATTTGGACCACCCGCAATAACATGACTATCGAGCACAAATTTCCTTCTCACCCGGCTGACATTATTTTCAAATGCCACTTATTTCTTCAGACATGGACGCCGTTGGGGAAACGGCGTGATGCGGATCGGATGTCGGAGGCGATGGAGCGGATTCGGACGATCCAGATTGATGCCCGCCACTAGCCTGCCGTAGGCTCTGATCTTTTGGACCAGCACATTGCTCTATGTTGCTTATCTCCTCTTGCAGGCTTCGGCCGGTACCATGTATCGTACCTTGGCTACGGCTGTTTTATCTTTGTTGTTATGTGTTGAACCTGTTGGATGCTGCCTTATGTGGGCTTTATTAATTTAAAGCCGGACGCCTCTGGCGTCTTCGTTCTAAAAAAGAGAGAATAGGCATAAGTATTGTGACATAATGTGTAATAATAATAGCCCATAATGCAATAAATATCGATATAAAAGTATGATGCAAAATGGACGTATCAGGATTCATGGCGGCATTCTTTACTTGAGTGCTCCATGGTTGGGTGCATTTGGGCCCTGGTGGATGGCGAACTGGCAGAACATCTTTGTGCGACCACGGAGCCCAGCGCCAAACAATGGATATTCTCGATGATTGATACATTATCTCATACTGGCTTTGTTAGGCTTGCTGTGACCTTATGAGCGATTTGGTGGGCTAGGAGGAAAGCCATACACGAGGAGATATTTCAAAGCCTGGCTGCTACACATCAATTCATACTCAGGTTCATTGAGGACCTGGAGATGCTGCCAAAGAAGATTGCCAAAACACCGGCTCCGCGAGAAGTAAGGGCTACTAGGCCAAAGGCGCTTCCTGCTGGGTACACCAAAATTCATGTTGACGTTAGTCTGTCTAGGAACCAAAGTACAAGAGATGATGCTGCTGTCTGTAGAGATGAACAAGGGACATATATGGAAGCTCCTCACTAGTAATTCATGGCGTTGCTGATGTGCCTACTCTTGAGCTATAGCATGTCGTGAAGCACTGGCGTTGGCAGAGGATCTGCAGATAAACAGTTTCATAGTTGCCTCGGACTCGAAGCAAGTTATTAGCGATATTGAAAGAGGTATGAAGGGTGGCTACGGTACTATCATTAGAGAGATTAAGACAAGAGCTTTATATTTTAATTGTTCTTTTACTTTTGAAGGGAGTTCCTCAAATATAGACGCCAATAGGTTAGTCAAGTTTTTGAACTCTTTTGTTCAGGAAAGACACGTGTGGTTGTTGAGCCCACATGATCCTTTTTGTATCCCTCTCCATTTGGAGTTTGAGTAATAAAACTTGCTAACACCCCTAAAAAAATTAGCAAACCCTAGCCACGCCTCATCCCCTCCTCTTCGCCGCCGACGCATCCGCCGCCGCCGATCCAAGGCAAGCATGGCAGGCAGCCAACCAGGCGAAAGCAACGGCGGTGCCACGGATTCCATCCTTACCGTTGCCGGACAGATGAAGCCGTTTCCTGCGTACGCTATTAGCCTGTTCCGCGACTACGACCTCGAGGGCGTCACGGCCGCGTTGGCCAAAGTTGTCAATTGCTCGTACGAGGTACAGATGGAAGCCTTCACTAAGGTGCGTCCAATTTCTGCTCTTCCTGTTTGGGGTAAGATTTGGTTCATCCGATTTGATCCTTCGGTCGACGAGTCTGTTTGGGGAAATCAGTGACCAGTCGGTGGCTAGGGTAGTGATTAGTGTTAGGGGTTAACCGGATGCCTAGTCTTAAAGTTCTGGTGGTGGTAGACTGAGGTAGTGGGCCGTTCCAACATCGGCGTGTATGCGGCAGAGGTAGCCGCTGGATAAGATGGTGACCTCGGCTGTGAGCCGAGGGAGAGGGTTCTGTTGGAGGGGATGACCAGATGGCGCCGTGTTGAGGACAGAAGGCAATCATGTGGTGGAGGCCGGTGTCTGAAATTGGTCACTCGTTTATTCAGAGTCTGGACTCTGGAATAAAAAATATTAACATACAACCCTGTAATACGTATTCAGGCTCTGGAACAGTCCAAGTATTCTGGTGCCATTGGAGCATTCCCCAACGAAGGCAAGGCCAAGGACGAGGAAGAGGATGAAGATGAGGAGGGCGTGGTGGATGAAGATGAGGAGGACGTGGTGGATGAAGATGAAGACGACGAGGTGGATGAAGATGAGGAGGACCGTGAAGATGAAGATGATGAGATACTGACGGTAATTAAAGTTTTTTGAAATTTCATATGTTGAAAAATACTGATTTGGTCCTGGCAGAACTTATTAGATTGCATTTGATTTGCTCGGTTGTTATACTTACTTCTTCTGATTAAGTTGATGTTTGATCACAATAAGCCTGCTACTGATGGACAGTTTCAAGTCCCTTATGAAGGCGAACGAGAGCGCAAGAAGCCAAGACTAGCAGAAGGCTTTGGGTGCCAGGCTGAGGCTGACGTTTAGTCAGTAATGATTTATGTGTAAGCACTTGTTCATTTTTGTGGTAACCTTGTTTCTTCCAGATCTAATTACGTTCTCCAAACTAGTGATTTTAGAGTTTGATCTTGCATCATGCTAGAAAAAAAAGTTTGATCTTGCATACCAACAGTAAAAGTTGATATCTCACTAATACTTTAGTTGCATAGATTCAGTTGAACATTCACTTCTCAGTTGCGTTAATGCTGCACATCATATTCATCACCTCACCTAGGACAAAGCAGTTAGGTTATGTTGCGTACTACAAGAGGACCTTAAAAGTGATGTCTTGTTATAGAATAGCTAGACCCAGTGTAGTTTATTGAAACAACATCAGCAAAGTCCAATGTGTAGTATGGTGATAGTTTTGAGCCCATACATGTAGCTTTCATGCTAGAAGCTTAATCTGGTTCTCTAGTTTTTATGGGCCTCAGTTATCATGCTTGAAGTCCAATGTGTAGTATGGTGATAGTTTCGATCCCTGAGATGCTATATGGAGATAACTCTGTCCGATTGTGAGCTCACCGATTATGCGAACCTATTATATTGAATCACAGTTTCATTTTTCAGTAAAGGAGTTAACTTCGTACCATAATTCCAAGTGTGATGTTGTAAGCTATCTGAGCAATGACAAGTGATGCTTATTCATTGAGCATGGTTTACAGGAACATATAATAGTAGACTTAGTAGTAGAAGGGTTTAGTAAAGAAGTTGCAGAATGCGAGGTCCAGAATCTTTAATATATATCTATTCATTTATTATATGCATTGAGGTTTATCCTTTCTACCTGTTGGTGCGGACGTGTGGTTAAAATACATTGACAAAAACTGGTTCAGTTACTCTGTCTTGCCAAACTGCAGTAGGAAAACTATATGGTAATGCCATTGTGGTAAGTCCTAATGCTACATAGTTTGGATCTTCCAATTGTTATTAGTATTTGGCCTGTATCAGGAAATTTGTGGAACATGATGGCTGAATCTTTACCATGAATTTATATTATATTGTCAAAGGACTAATCCCAATCGAAGTGTTGGTTTCTCTGTTGTTTTAAATGAAAAAACTGGTCGTTGTTCTTGGTTCTTGTTTTCTTTACCATTTACCATGAATCAAATGTCTTCTTCCTGGTGCAAAGAAATGCCAATTCGTTTAATCCAGAGTAGTCACACCTAGTAATTTATAGAGCAAGTGTTTTAAAATCAATACTTACACAGCTTTTTTCGTTGTTCTGACAGGTCCGTTGATTGAAGCAACAAGAGGCATTTCGACAGTGACTGCATTGTTGTTTCCCCTGTGGATGTCTTCAAAAATGGGCCTCGGTTATCATTTGCCATCTGTAAACAAGATCTATTATATGACTGCATCCGTAAGAACATGTTTCATCCTGAATAACATGATTGTCATTCGTATTGTTGGCATGCTTGGTACCTATGGTGCTTTTTATGCGCTTTTTATGTCTGCACAACTTGTAATAACTTCACATCATCGTTTGCACCAGGGGTTATTCTTTAGCTCGAGTCAAACCTGAGCAGCTTCACTGATGAAAATCACTAAACATAGAAAACAGTGGAACTTCTACCTATATAAAAGCAGCACCACACGGTGCAGTAACAAAACATCTCAGCCGTCAAAAAATGACATCTAACGATCCAAATCAGAACCAAATACGGCTGAGCACTAACCTATCGTCCTAGCTTAGTCATTGCTTGTCATTGCATAATCATGCGTGCATCATGTTGAAATTCAAATGAATGTTGAAATGGGGATGATCAAAACCCTAGCAGATAATTTTCCAACTAGGTTCAACTGAATGAACCGAAAATGCCCTTCAGAAAAGTTCATCATTTTTGAAATGGGTGAAAACTTCTGCCAAAAATGATGCACACATTTCTAGAACATTTCTGGATTTTTAAATTAACTCATATTGTATTATTGGGGCAATTAAATGCTATAAATATTTTAAATGCTCCAATAATTATGAAATTTATCGCGGGGCTTTGGAATTATTCCACTAGTCCACAAAATAATTTTTAGAAGCAAGAAAAATGATTTAGTATTTCTACTAAATCAAAACATAAGAGAAAAAATTAGAAAATAGTAAAATAAAAGAGAAAGGCAGAAGGAAAGGAAACTTGCCTGGCCCAGCCCACCTCCACTTGCCAGTCGTCTTCAACCTTTGCCTACTGACAGAGGCGAGACAGCGCACGCCCGCCCGCACGCCACACCACCTCCCTGCCTCCCTGCTGCGCTGGTGAGCAGGACAAGCTCGCGGAAGACGTCTGGATCGAGCAGACGTCCCCCACCGCTCCCCCTGGCTCCTCCTCGTTCGATCCCCGCCATGGCCGAGACCACCATAAACGTGACATCGTCGTTGCCGTACCCACCGCCTCCCCCTCGTCCCCTCGACATGCCCATGAGCTTCGCCTCGACGCCCTCGTCCTCTACGTCGAGCCACGCACCGCTGGACGCCCTCAAACGTCCTCACTGTCGTCGTCTTCAAGCTCGGGCGCCGGAGATCGCGACCGCCAACCCGACGACTCCAGAGCCTCCCCCAAGCAGCCGATCCCTTCATTCGACGCGCCGTGAGCACCCACGTCTTTCCTCTCCCTCCCCGCAGCGACATGTCGTTCAAAGAGTACGGAGAGAAGATGACTTCTTATTAACACAAGCCAATACGTGCCACGGATGCTAGGAATGGCATTCAAAAACGTATTAGCAACCGCGACATGTCATTCCGTGTAAACGGACGAACGAAACGGATATTCAGGCCACAGCCGTTTACATGGTTGTTGTAACTTCTGCCTCTATAGCTCCTTCCTTTGTTTCTTTGTTGTCGTTTTGTTTTAGTTTTGCAGTCTTTGGTTTCAAGACTTCTCTTTTGTACTTTTTATTATCTGAAAATCAATAAAAATACGTGGCACAGTCCTGTTGTTTCTCTCCAAAAAAGAAGAGCATAACATCACCTAAGAGTATTTAAGTAATTAAGTTACATACCCGACAGGCAATGGAAAGGAGGTTATTTGCCAACTCCAAAATTTAATTGGTAGCCGGTTGTTGTGATTTGAATAGTAAGAGTTTGTAGCAAGCGGTAACTTTTCTTTCATTTGAGAACCAAAGTATCAACAGGCAGCACCTAAGTCTTCTTCAAGTAGTGTTGCAATAATTAAAAAAAAACTTGCATGTGCCACCAACGGTCCTAGTGAGGTTATCAATCTCGCTAGCTTTGCTAGTTGCAGTAAGTAATAAGCAGATAATATGGTATGGAGTATTTGTTTTTCAGTATAAACAAATAATATTATAAACAAAAACGCATATAATGATGTTTGGAGAGTTTCTTATGAAGGAAATTAGACCGGGTTCACGTTGTTGATAATTTTGTGTATAAACTTGATCAAACTTTACATCATCTGGGTTGATAAAAACGTATAGGACTGTTTTTAAACGTGGAGGGAGTACTTCGTATCCAAGTTGACGAGCCCTCTATAAAACACTCGGAAGTTTAGCTAACCATCTATGCTCACCGAACCACTCGTCTACTCACTCGCTGCTGCTGTCCTGCAAGTTCCGGCAACATTCACGACTGCTCATCCGTTTATGTCGTCCCCGCCAGTGAGCTCGCTCGTCGGCGCGATGGAGAGAACCCCAGTGATTCCTCGCGTCGGTCTCGGCGCCCAGGGACTGGAGGTGAGTCTGCCGATCAGTCATCTTCTCCTCTTGTCGGTCTCGCCAGCACGTACTGAACCGAACGATCCAACAACGTAACAAAGGTGTCTAAGCTGGGGCTGGGGTGCATGGGCCTGACGGGCTCGTACAACTCCCCGCTCGACGACGACGCCGGCGCCGCCGTCATCGCGCACGCCTTCCGCCGCGGCGTCACCTTCTTCGACACCTCCGACTTCTACGGGCCCCACGCCAACGAGGTACTCCTCGGCAAGGTATGGTCTCTTCGTGCCCGTCGCTTCATTGATTTTTTCCTTTGTAAAGGAGAGGGACTTAACTGACTAAGGGCAAGTCTTGAACAGGCGCTGAAGCAGCTGCCGAGGGAGCAGGTGCAGGTGGCCACCAAGTTCGGGATCCAGCTGCAGGCCGGGGGCACCAGCTTGTGCGGCCGGCCGGAGTATGTGCGCGAAGCCTGCGAGGCCAGCCTGCACCGCCTCGGCGTCGACTACATCGACCTCTACTACCAGCACCGGATCGACACCACCACCCCCATCGAGGACACGGTCTCTTGATCAGTCCCCTCATCCTGTCTCCTCATCAGTCCCTTCATCCTGTTAATAACTGTACAATGCATGAGTGTTTTCACTGGTGTGGTTGCTCACTGCAATTGCTATGCTGAGACGTGCTTCTTCTGCAGATAGGTGAGCTCAAGAAGCTGGTGGAGGAGGGGAAGGTCAGGTACATTGGGCTGTCGGAGGCGAGCCCCGACACCATCAGGCGTGCTCATGCCGTGCACCCGATCTCCGCGGTGCAGATGGAGTGGTTGCTGTGGGCTCGCGACATCGAGCCCGACATTGTGCCGCTCTGCAGGCGAATTTCCTTCATCACAAATTCCACTTTCATAATAGATAGTCCCGAGTTACTGATCATGTAATAAAGGAACTGATTCTTCTGCTTTGTCTGTGGACCCCAGAGAACTGGGGATTGGAATTGTTCCTTACAGCCCGATCGGCCGCGGGTTCTTCGGCGGAAGAGGAGTCACGGAACAAGTCTCTGATGAATCCAATATGGTACCGAGACAGTCAGTTGCTTCATCTGCAGTAGTCAATTATTTTCAGTTGCTTGGGCTTGCTTCAACCCTTTGATGTATCTTTTTCGCAGAAAGGGCACCCACGGTTTTCAGCAGAAAATCTGGAGAAGAACAAGCATCTTTATCTGAAGATGGAGGAACTGGCTAGGAAGCACCAGTGCAGTCCTGCTCAGCTAGCTTTAACTTGGGTTCTGCATCAAGGGGGTGATGTGGTTCCCATACCAGGTAAATGTTGTGTATTGGTGCAGTTTCCTCTTTGAGAAACTTATCCAGCTTTATTTGGCCGTGAAACAAGGCAGGCGAACATATCATTGTGGTTGTTTGCTCTACAGTTTGTGCCGTGGTGTTGATTTTGAACCATGAACAATTTTGACGCCTCCGAAAATGGCCTAATTTATCCACAAAGAAAACTCTTGCGTTTGTTGTCGCTTCCAAGATCCAAACCAGTGCATCAGTAATCAAGCTCATTTTTCCAGTAGATTGGCATTTGATAACTGACAAATATGCTCTGTAATTTCTCAGGGACAACCAAGATCAAGAATCTGGACTCCAACATTGACTCCTTAAAGATAAAGCTCACAGAAGATGACCTGAAAGAAATTAGCAGCCAGATACGTGAAGAAGATGTGGCCGGTGGAAGGAGTTATACTTCCTTTGCCCATGCCAACTGGAACCATGCAGACGCACCAAAGAAGTAGAACAACAACCAAAACAGTGACAAGTGAGAACGAAACAACCGTGCCATGATATCTGATGTTGTGCTGAATGTGCAGCTTGTACCTTGTGAATCTACCATACAAAATACTAATGTACTGCAAATAAGAAGTATGTAAATTTCTGTCTGCACACGTAAGAGAGGACAGAGACTGTAAGATGTGATTTGCCGTACCCATCCATCTTGGGTGAGAATATTTGAAACATTTGATAAAGACTGAACGTTACAAAAGAAAGATTGAGCAGATAGAATAGCAGCACCTGAATTTACGGGTGGGGTAGATTGTTTAAAGTTGAATGGATAAAATGGCGGCGTCTGAACAAACCGGCATAGCGGCAGATATCCGGAACAAACATAGAGATCCGTGGAGGTCCATGGTTTTGCCAAACATTTCTGGATGTGGAATGTGCACAGCATAGACAGTAACCACGAAATCACAAGATCTTATCAGGTTTAATGTCACGAACTCAAGCGTGATGCACATCTGATGCAGTCAACTCCACATACTCCAGGCTCTCTCCCATTAGCTTTCAGAGACAGATAATTCCAGCCCAGCAACATTCGACCGAAATTTCATTTCACGTATTTCTTCATAACGGAACTTACACAAAGGCGCATGCACTGCATAAGCAGTAACCCCGGTGACAACACCAATGTTGATTATGGTAGATGATAACCGAGTTGGTTAAGAGCCAAAGAGGAGCTCTAACAATCCAAAGCGATAGGTGTAACTCCATGTGAATGCCTTTGAAGGCCTTTTGGCTGCTTTCCAGGCAACCAATACTTCACAGAAAGAGCAGGAGCATGGTACACCAGACTTTGCATCAACTCTATATACTGAAGCTCTGCGTGTGATCATACTTTTTCTCACATTCATTTCAGCCTTTTTAATCTCATGCTTGGTGACTTTGGCCAGCTCTGTCTCCCCCGCTGCAAGAATAATCCAGCGCCAAACAATGTTAGTTATAATAATCATGGAAGCTCACCTGGAAGAACTGGGCACCCCCGCGCGTCCGTTTCTTCCACTGGCTCGCCCGCCTGGACCGGTGTTGGACAGCCGACCGCCTCGCCCGCCGCGGCCTGCAGCACCCCGCACGATGCCTTCTCTGCGACCAGGCCCCCGAGACCATGCACCACCTCACCCTCGCCTGCCCCTTCGCCAGGCAAATCTGGCATGAGGTACTGCACTGGCTCAGACTCCCCTGCGCCCCGCCCGACAGAGAGATCTCCCTCAACGACTGGTGGCGCACGACGCGACATGACACCCCAATGCCCATGCGCAAGGGCCTCGCCTCCGCGACCCTCCTCATCCCATGGATGATATGGAAGCACCGCAACGACTGCGTCTTCAACAGAGGCCAGCCCTCGATGTCCGACCTGCTCACGAAGATCAAAGACGAGGCCGCCCTCTGGGCCAGAGCCGGCGCCCTAGGGCTTCGTGCCATCTTGCCGCAAACCTGGGACATGCACTGATATGCCCCCAGGCACTGTAATTCCCTCCTAGGAGGATTGTAACCGAAGCTTCCTTTCTTTCCAAAGCAATGAAATGCAAGCTCTTCTTGCGTTTTCTCTAAAAAAAAGTTATAATAATCATCAAGTGTCAAGTGTCAGGTTGGAGCGGGGGAGGTCCGACAAGGCATTGGCGGTGGCCGGGGTGGTACAGCGGCAGCGTCGGTCCCCGAGGGTGCGGATAAGAAGCACCAGGGGGTGCGAAAAAAGGGCTCTAGGTGGGCTATTTTGGTGGGTAGGCGGTGTCGGAGTACGACACGACGGACGTCCGGACTCCTCCAAACCTCTCCAGGTTTGATGCTAGTTTGCGGGAATTCAGACATCCAGGCCGATCCAGACGATTTTGATAACCGTTGCTGAATGGCGAAAAATGCCCAAACCGCCCGGTGATCCACGTTCGAGTTTCCCTAATTCCTTCTCGTCTCTCCACCTTGCTGCCCGTGTGAAGAAATCCAACACGGGGAGGGGAAAACAATTAGATGAGGATCCACGTTTGGAAAGAGAGGTGTAGGCAAGGAAGTTGCATGCATGCTTTCTATTCTTCCTCTCCCCATACATAAAACAACGCTTTTATTTTCAAGTGATATTTTAAATCATTCATAGCTTCCAAACCAAAATTCATTTTTTATATTATATATATTTGAATTCCTGGTGACAAGACCTTTTGAACAAGCTCAACTTTGAATACATTTCAAAGTGATTTAAATTTCACTATTTCAGTTTCACATTAACAGTTGCGACTGAAATTTTAGTTTCATATTTCTGTGTCACATTAATTAAAAACTATATTAAAATAATTAAAATCAATGTTTTGAAATATATGTTTTTTATATATATTTTAAATATCTAGAAAAATAGCAACAATATATTTTCTAAAATAATCTGATAGATGAATGGTATTGAAATGGATGTGGTACTGAAAGTGGTTATGGTATTTCAAAACAAGTGGCCTACTAACTGAAATGCATCTGGCGTTGAAATGCAAATGCTAAGAAAGTGATCTGATAGTGAAGCATATGGTATTGAAATGCACCTGGTAACAAAGTGATCTGTTATTGTAATGCCTCTGGTATCGAACTGCATACTATACTGAAATTTATCATCTGTACTGAAATGGATGTGGTACTGAATTTTATTGAAATATTTTTTTAAGTAGTATTGAAATTGAAACATGTGCATGTTATCGAAATGAATATGGTACTGAAAGTGGTATGGTAATTAAAATGCATTTGGTACTGCAATTCATATGCTGTCAAATTGATCTGATAGTGAAGCATCCGATATTGAAATGCATATGGTAACAAAGTGATTTGGTAATTGAAATGTTCTAATAACTAGGTTATTGAAATGTACGACATAAAGCGATATATATGAAATTCAACACACGAGTTGTCGTACCCGTAAAGCAACACATGAGTTGCACCTGCATGGGCTGGCTTTGGGTCATAAAATCATCACGCGGCCCATAGAACAAAGCATCGCTGGTACATGCTGATACAATTTATGACCACCCCAGGAAAGCTATGGGCAAAGGAGGCATCGGCAAGGCTTATAAAATACAGTTGTTGGCAACATACGAAGAAAATCCTACTCATGCGATGGACGAAAATTTATGATATATAAATAAATATAGACACAGATAGTCAGATATAGATATAGGTTGATATAGATATAGTTTAGATATAGATATAGATACATCGCAAAAAATATATAGATATAGATATAGATTAGGTATAGATATGAAAAAGGAAAGGATATGGCCCCAAAAGTGGATTGTTTCCTCTGGCTTTCGCACTACCCAAGTTAGTGAGAGCCACTATAGTATATACTCCCTCCGTTCATTATTGTAAGATGTTTTTAACTTTTATTCTAAATCCAGTGTATATGGACACGTTTTAATGTATTTATTCACTCAATTTAATTCGTGTGTAGTTCATACTCCCTTCGTCCCAAAATTCTTGTCTTAGATTTGTCTAGATATGGATATATCTATACTAAAACATGACTTGATACATTCATATTTAGACAAATGTAAGACAAGAATTTTAGAATGGAGGGAGTATTAAAATATCCAAAACGTCTTGCTACCTATGCATAGTGAGGAGTGCACGGAGGAAGTACTATAAAATGCTCGAAGCTTGCTACCTTGCACATACGCTCAGTTGGCCACCCGAGTCACTGCTCACTGCTGCTACTGCCCTGCAAGTTCCGGCAATATTCAGCACGGCGCTTCCGTCTCCGCCCCGTTGACTTGCTCGTCGACGGTCCTTGCTGCGCCATGGAGGAAACCCCACTGCCACTGGTTCCTCGCGTCAGGCTCGGCGCCCAGGGCCTGGAGTTGGTTTCTCCCTTGCCCTCTCCATCCATTAATCATCTTCTCTTCTTGTTGGGCACAGAATCTAACTAACAACCCAACGACGAGGCAGGTGTCTAAGCTTGGGTTCGGTTGCATGGGCCTGACGGGCTCCTACAGCGCCCCGCTCAGCGACGCCGCCGGCGCCGCCGTAGTGGCCCACGCCTTCCGCCGCGGCGTCACCTTCTTCGACACCTCCGACTTCTACGGCCCCCACACCAACGAGACGCTCCTCGGCAAGGTCTGCTCTGCTCACTGATTTACCTCCTTTGCAGAATGCAGACTAGCCAAGCGTGTGTCTGTCTCTGTGCACCACAGGCGCTGAAGCAGCTGCCGAGGGAGCAGGTGCAGGTGGCCACCAAGTTCGGGATCCAGCAGTACGCGTACGACGAGGGCAGGGGCGCCGTGTGCGGCCGGCCGGAGTACGTGCGCGCCTGCTGCGAAGCCAGCCTGCGCCGCCTCGGCGTCGACTACATCGACCTCTACTACCAGCACCGGGTCGACACCGCCACCCCCATCGAGGACACGGTCTCCTCTCTCCTCATCAGTCCCTTCATCCTGTTAATAACTGTGTATACAATGCATGAGTGTTTTCACTGTTGCGGTTGCTCACTGTAATTCCTGTGCTGAGACGTGCTTCTTCTGCAGATCGGGGAGCTCAAGAAGCTGGTGGAGGAGGGGAAGGTCAGGTACATTGGGCTGTCGGAGGCGAGCCCCGACACCATCAGGCGTGCTCACGCCGTGCACCCGGTCTCCGCGGTGCAGATGGAGTGGTCTCTCTGGGCTCGTGACATCGAGCCCGAGATTGTGCCGCTCTGCAGGTTTATTTTCTGCATTGCAAATTATACATACTTGTGAGATCACCATGCATAACGGGCAGTCCAAAGTGATTCTTCTGCTTTTATCTATGGACACCAGGGAACTGGGGATTGGAATTGTTCCTTACAGCCCGATCGGCCGCGGGTTCTTCGGCGGAAGAGGAGTCACGGAGCAAGTGTCTGATGAATCCAATCTGGTACCGAGACAGTCAAATGCTTCATTTGCAGCAGTCAGTTCTTTTCAGTTACTTAGGCTTTGCTGTATCTTTCTCACAGAAAAGGCACCCACGGTTTTCAGCAGAAAACCTGGAGAAGAACAAGCATCTCTATCTGAAAATGGAAGAACTAGCCAGGAAGCACCAGTGCAGCCCTGCTCAGCTAGCTTTAGCTTGGGTGCTGCATCAAGGAGATGATGTGGTTCCCATACCAGGTAAATGTTGCAGTCCCTGATAAAACTATGTACCTAGGGTAGGGGCACGGACCCGTCCAAAGAGCCCTACCCAAGGACATCCCTAGAAGAAGTCACCTTTCAATCGACTTGAAGGTATCTCACTCGACGGGTTCAAGACACTCGACCAAGAAGCTACCACTCGACCGTGAAGCCAACCACTCGACCGCCAGGAGATCTGAAGTCACTCCGCAGGCAAATGGTCGGCTATTAAGTAGTCTTTATGGTCATTGTAGCACTCTATTAGGGGCGTTACCAGTAACGCCCAACCTTAAATGTACCTTAAACCCTGCATTACTGAGGGCAGGAGAGGGCCGGCGAACTCTATATAAGTCACCCCCCTCCTCAGTATGAAGGGTTCGCACCCCTGTTATTCACACGCCAGTAATCCAGTCGACCGCCTTCGGGCACCGAGACATAGGGCTGTTACTTCCTCTGCGAAGGGCCTGAACTCGTACATCTTGGTGTGTTTACAACTTCCCAATAGCTGATATCTAGCCTCTCCATACATACCCCCTTACATCACTGTCAGAGTTAGAACCACGACAGTTGGCGCCCACCGTGGGGCGGGAATCTTAGCGCCTGATTGGAGAAGTCGCGATTTTCCGATCCCTTTGATCATGGTTTCGTGCGGAGTTTTGGTGGAGGGCCTGCGAGATCCGCCTCGGCGCGCTCACGTTCATCGCCGACGACTCCGCCTGGCTTCAGGAGGCGCCACTCGACGTCGACGCGCTCCCCGTCCGCGGTGCGACGCATTTCCACGCATGCGTTCGTGGCGTCCTCCTGCGGCAGCCGTCGACCCAGTATCGGTCGGCCCCCGTATCGTCTCCCCGCTTTGTCTCCCACCGGCGCAAGCGCTCCGGTCGGTCGAGACTTCAGAGGTGGGTGAGGCACGCCGTGGCTCGCCAGTCGGCCGCCCCGCAAGTCGCGGCAATCGAGCCCGACGAATCCCTCTGCGGCCTGTTCGACTGGCTCCGCGGAGACCGCATCCGAGTGCGACAGCAGCGACCCAGCGGCTGAGATCCTGGCGGTCGATGGAACGCACAGTCCTCCCGGTTTCCCTCGCGCTGATGGAGGCGCGGGTGGGGGCGACCCGTCGCGTCCCCACGATGAGTATCTCCCCGAACCTCTCACGTCATTACAGCGAGAGGAGCTTCGCCACCGGAACACGGACGCACTCCGCACTCCTATCGTCGGAGAGTCCCCCGAGGCCTGAGCCTTGGAGGACGCGCGCTTGGCTAATTTGGCCGAGCGCACTCGACTGGAGAATCTCCAGCGAGCACTCGACGAGCAAGCGCGTCAGCGGGCTCCCGAGTCTAGTCGGCGCCAGCTCTTCCCGCCGACGCAGGTATACCAAACCCCAGTTCAGAATTTGGCCGCCGCGGCCCGTATAGCAGAATCGATTCAGCCCTCCCAGTCGGAGGCTGGCAGGGGCTTGTTACAGATCAGAGCGTTGCTCCGGGCGGCGGGAAACCAGAATTCCTCTGTTTCTCAGTCGCGGAATAGGATCCACAGTCGATCCATTGCAACAGATACAGTCCAGTCGGCTCACAGCCCGCGGTCGCCCCCGAGGCGTGAGGGACGTGGCGACCGGCATGATCAGTACAGAAGGAATGAGCAGTATGATCACCGATCCGATCGTGATGATCGACGTCGAGTGCCAACCCCTCCCCCGAGGAGTGGGCCATATGCGCCTCGACATCGAGATGACAGGCGCCCTCATAGCGTTGGGCAGAGGATTCCCGTCGACCCCAGGGACCCAGGCTTTGACGCGAGATATGTCCTCGTTCAAGGCTTGGTTGACAGGAACAGGGCTCATCGGGAAGGCCAGAACAGAGATGCGCCCGCCAGCAGCAGAATACGTGTTTCAGGGCCAGAGTGTTTCAGTCGAGCCATAAGGGCCGCGGTGATTCCTCCCAACTTTCGGTTGGCGACTGGAGTCAGCAAGTTCACCGATGAGTCTAAGCCTGACACTTGGCTCGAAGATTACCGAGTGGCTGTACAGATTGGCGGTGGCAATGATGAGGTGGCTATGAAGCATTTGCCTCTCCTGTTAGAGGGCTCGGCCAGAGCGTGGCTGAATCAGTTAGCACCCAGCAGCATCTACACTTGGAAGGATCTCTCTTGAGTGTTTGTCACAACCTTTGAGGGAACATGCAAGCGACCCGCAGGCCTTACAGAATTGCGGTCTTGCGTGCAGAAGCCGAGTGAAACTCTGAGGGATTACATCCAGAGGTGAATCACTTTGCATCACACAGTTGAGAACGTACCGGATCACCAAGTAGTTTGTGCCTTTAAAGAAGGCGTCAAGAACAGGGAGTTGAACCTGAAGTTCGGTTGGACCGGAGAAATGTCCCTGAATCGGATGATAGAAATTGCCACCAAATACGCTAACGGAGAAGATGAAGATCGACTCCAGAGTGGCAAGCAGAAAGCAGTCGCCCAGGAAACCGGAGGCAATTCCAGTCGGAAGCAGAAGCGGAAGGCCAAGCCGGCCGCCCCTGGGGAGGCCCTGGCCGCAACCCAGGGAAATTTCAAGGGAAAACCCAAAGGCCCCTGGAAGCCCAAGAAAGTTAAGGATCAAGATAGAAAAGATGTTTTGGATCTGCCATGTCACATCCACACCAAGAAAGATGAGGAGGGTAATTTTATTTACCCAAAGCATGCCACTCGACAGTGTCGGCTCCTAATCCAGCAGTTTCAAGGCAAACAGTCCAAGGATAAGGAAAAAGAGTCGGACAGAGTCGAGGACAAGGAAGACAGTGACGATGGATACCCCCAAGTCAATTCCACCCTGATGATTTTTGCTGATGTCGAAAGCAAAAGTCGACTGAAAGTCATTAACCGTGAGGTGAATATGGTTGCTCCGGCAACACCCAGTTATCTGAAGTGGTCTCAGACCGCCATCACATTCGACCAGTCTGATCGCCCTATGCACATTGCCATCCCTGGGAGGCAAGCTTTGGTGGTCGATCCAATTGTCGAAGGCACTCGACTGACCAAAGTCCTGATGGATGGTGGCAGTGGCCTGAACATACTGTACGCCGAAACATTAAAAGGGATGGGCATTCCGATGTCCAGGCTCAGCGCCAGCAACATGAGCTTCCATGGAGTCATTCCTGGAAAGAAAGCCGAGTCACTCGGTCAGATTGCTCTCGACGTGGTTTTCGGTGACTCAAAGAATTACCGCAGGGAAAAGTTGACATTTGAGGTTGTGGACTTCCAAAGTGCTTATCATGCTATTCTGGGCCGGCCAGCTTATGCACGCTTCATGGCTCGACCATGCTACGTGTATCTCAAGTTGAAGATGCCCGGCCCCAGAGGTGTAATCACTGTTACAGGCAACCGAAAGAAAGCAGAAGAGTGTTTTCAGAAAGGCTCAAAGATCGCTGATGCTCAGATGGCAGTGGTCGAGCTACAAGAGTACCAAAAGACTGCCGATCCGAGTGAATTGCTACGAGCCAAGAAGCCCGCTTTAGAATCAGCTTTTCAGTCATCCGGTGAAACAAAGCCAGTCCACATTCACCCGACCGACCCCGATGCTGCCCCGACCCACATCTCAACGACGCTCGACTCCAAATAGGAAGAAGCGCTCGTCCAGCTCCTCCATGAGAACTGGGACATCTTCGCATGGAAGCCCTCTGACATGCCTGGAGTTCCCAGAGGGCTGGCTGAGCACCGTCTACGAGTCGACCCAAAATTCAAGCCTGTGAAGGAACATCTTCGACGGTCTGCCGTCCAGAAGAAGCAAGCCATTGGCGAGGAGGTAGCTCGGCTCTTAGCAGCGGAGTTCATCCGAGAGATTTACCACTCCGAGTGGCTCGCCAATGTCGTCATGGTCCCCAAGGACAAGTCACTTCGCATGTGCATTGGTTTCAAACATATCAATCGGGCCTGCCCGAAAGATCATTTTCCTCTCCCTCGCATCGACCAAATAATCGACTCGACTGCGGGGTGCGAGAGATTGTCTTTTCTAGATGCCTATTCCGGGTACCATCAGATCCGTCTGTATGGAACCGACGAGATCAAAACAGCTTTCATCACTCCATTCGGATGCTTCTGTTACGTCACCATGCCGTTCGGCCTCAAGAACGCCGGAGCCACATTCATGAGAATGATTCAGAAGTGTCTACTCACTCAAATCAGTCGGAATGTGGAGGCATACATGGATAATATTGTGGTCAAGTCACGGAAAGGTTCCGACCTGCAGGCTGACCTTGCTGAAACCTTTGCCAACCTCAGAAGGTATGATATCAAGCTCAATCCATCAAAGTGCACGTTCGGAGTTCCAGGTGGAAAGTTACTCGGTTTTCTCGTTTCCGAACGGGGGATCGATGCCAATCCTGAAAAAGTTGGCACCATACTCCGGATGAAGCGTCCTGTACGCGTGCACGATGTCCAAAAGCTTACAAGCTGCTTGGCCGCTCTAAGTCGATTCATTTCTCGTCTCGGTGAAAAGGCGTTGCCTCTTTACCGACTGATGAAGAAGTCTGACAAGTTCGAGTGGACTCCAGAAGCTGACGCAGCATTTGCAGAGCTCAAAGCTCTGCTCTCCACCCAGCCGGTGCTTGCTGCCTCAATCAGCAAAGAGCCTCTACTGCTTTACATTGCAGCCACAGGACAAGTTGTCAGTATAGTACTTACGGTCGAGCGGGAAGAAGAAGGAAAGGCCTTCAGAGTTCAGCGCCCAGTCTATTATCTATCTGAAGTTTTGACCCCTTCAAAACAAAGATACCCTCACTATCAGAAGCTTGTATATGGGATTTACATGACCACGAAGAAGGTTGCACATTACTTCTCTGACCACTCCATTACAGTCATCAGCGACGCCCCATTGTCAGAGATTCTGCATAACAGAGATGCAACTGGTCGAGTGGCCAAGTGGGCGATTGAACTCCTTCCATTAGATATCAAGTTTGAAGCAAAGAAGGCTATCAAGTCCCAAGCAATCACAGATTTCATCGCCGAGTGGATTGAACAGCAACTTCCGACTCAAGTTCACTCGGAGCACTGGACCATGTTCTTCGATGGATCTAAGATGCTGAATGGTTCTAGTGCTGGGGTAGTTCTAGTCTCCCCCCGAGGAGATAAACTCAGATATGTTCTCCAGATTCACTTTGATTCCTCCAATAATGAAGCAGAATATGAAGCACTTTTGTACGGGTTGCGCATGGCCATTTCACTCAGCGTCCGTCGCCTCATGGTCTATGGCGATTCAGATTTGGTGGTTAATCAGGTGATGAAGGAGTGGGACGTCAGAAGTCCAGCTATGACTGGTTATTGCAATGCAGTGAGAAAGCTAGAAAAGAAATTCGAGGGGTTGGAGCTTCATCACACCCCCCGACTGAAAAATCAGGCAGCTGACGATTTGGCAAAGATAGGCTCCAAGAGAGAAGCCATTCCCAGCAACGTGTTTCTGGAGCACATTCACTCGCCATCGGTCCAAGAAGATCCTTTTACAGAAGAAGCCCCGCAGCCGAAAAGTGCCACAGATCCGACTGAAGTCGAAGTTCCTGCTGTGGTCGACCTAATCATGGAAGTCTTGGCAATCACTCCCGACTGGACGATACCGTACATCGCGTATATCCTAAGGAAAGAACTCCCAGAGGACGAGGAAGAGGCTCGACAGATCGTCCGCCGATCCAAGGCCTTCACAGTCATAAAGGGGCAGTTGTATAGAGAAAGCGCGACTGGAATTGGTCAGAAGTGCATAACACCAGAAGAGGGTCGGATAATCCTTGATGATATCCACTCGGGGACCTGTGGTCACCATGCGTCCTCTCGGACCATTGTGGCTAAAGCATACCGAGCAGGATTTTACTGGCCTAGAGCAAATGAGATGGCAAAAGAGATAGTCGACAAGTGTGGAGGGTGCCAGTTCTACTCCAACATGTCACACAAGCCTGCATCAGCCTGAAGACCATTCCACTCGTCTGGCCCTTTGCTGTCTGGGGACTGGACATGGTCGGTCCACTGAGAACAGGCAGGAGCGGATTCACGCATGTGCTTGTGGTAGTCGACAAGTTCACCAAATGGATTGAAGCCAAGCCTATCAAGAATCTCGATGCTTGCACTGCTATCAGTTTCGTCAGAGGGCTGACGTTCAGATATGGGGTCCCGCATAGCATCATCACCGACAATGGGTCAAACTTCGATTCAGACAAGTTCAGAGCTTTTTGCGCCTCTCAAGGCACGCGAGTCGACTACGTGTCGGTCGCGCATCCTCAGTCGAATGGACAAGCTGAAAGAGCAAATGGTCTGATTCTCAAAGGATTGAAGCCTCGATTGATGCGTGATCTCAAGCACGCAGCAGGCGCTTGGGTCGACGAACTTCCGTCGGTTTTGTGGGGGCTGAGGACCACCCTGAATCGATCGACCGGAAGAACGCCATTTTTTCTGGTCTATGGAGCCGAAGCCGTCCTGCCGAGTGATCTACTTCACAACGCCCCCAGAGTCGAGCTTTATAACGAAGACGAAGCAGAGCAAGCCCGGCAAGACGCAGTCGACCTCCTAGAGGAGGAGAGGGAAATGGCTATGGTCAGATCGACCATCTATCAGCAAGACTTGCGTCGATTCCATGCCAGAAATGTGAAGAGCCGAGCCTTCCAGGAAGGAGATTTGGTCCTCCGAATGGATCAACAGAAACCACACAAACTTGCTCCTACTTGGGAAGGCCCCTTCATCGTCACCAGAGTCCTCCACAATGGAGCATATCACCTCTACAATGTTGATCACCAGATCGACGAGCCACGAGCTTGGAATGCGGAACTACTCCACCCCTTTCACACTTGAGTTCTCCCTTGGATGAGATGTAATAAGAAAAAATTTCTGCAGTTCATTCCTACCAAAGACAAGAGCGTCCCAATAATTGTTGTCACTCTTGTTTGCATACGAAATCCTACTGAGTGGAGAGCAATCCTCCCACTTGGGGGCTTAGCTGCAGTCCAGTACTCGCCTAAGTTCTCCCACTAAGAGACTTAGCTGCAGTCAGACACTCGCCTAAGTTTAAAAAATCCTACCGAGTGGAGAGCAATCCTCCCACTCGGGGGCTTAGCTGCAGTCCAGTCCTCGCCTAAGTTCTCCCACTAAGAGACTTAGCTGCAGTCAGACACTCGCCTAAGTTTGAAAAAATCCTACCGAGTGGAGAGCAAACCTCCCACTCGGGGGCTTAGCTGCAGTCTAGTACTCGCCTAAGTTCTCCCACTTAGAGACTTAGCTGCAGTCAGGCACTCGCCTAAGTTTGAAAAAATCCTACCGAGCGAAGAGCAAACCTCCCACTCGGGGGCTTAGCTGCAGTCCAGTACTCGCCTAAGTTCTCCCACTTAGAGACTTAGCTGCAGTCAGGCACTCGCCTAAGTTTGAAAAAATCCTACTGAGTGGAGAGCAAACGTCCCACTCGGGGGCTTAGCTGCAGCCCAGTGCTCGCCTAAGTGTTTAAAAATCCTACCGAGTGGAGAGCAAACCTCTCACTCGGGGGCTTAGCTGCAGTCCAGTACTCGCCTAAGTTCTCCCACTTAGAGACTTAGCTGCAGTCAGGCACTCGCCTAAGTTTGAAAAAATCCTACTGAGTGGAGAGCAAACCTCCCACTCGGGGGCTTAGCTGCAGCCCAGTGCTCGCCTAAGTGTTTAAAAATCCTACCGAGTAGAGAGCAAACCTCCCACTCGGGGGCTTAGCTGCAGCCCAGCGCTCGCCTAAGTGTTTAAAAACCCTACAGAGTGGAGAGCAAACCTCCCACTCGGGGGCTTAGCTGCAGCCCAGCGCTCGCCTAAGTGTTTAGAAATCCTACCGAGTGGAGAGCAAACCTCTCACTCGGAGGCTTAGCTGCAGCCCAGTGCTCGCCTAAGTACAAGACACAACCTAATCCGCGAGTCGACTGCTACCTTCCCCTTCGGAGCTGCGCCACAAATACAAGGATATTCCGAGTGAAGATCAAGATCCACTCGACGAATCAAACCATGAAGATATTCAACGAGAAATCAAGATCAGATAAAGCCTAAAAGGTCCCAGACCTCAGGCCAAAGTAATCGAGCCCTCAGCTCGACGGAGTTTAACGGTTACAAAATCCACTCGGCATTCCGAGGCAAATTTAAAGTGGAGCTTAAAAGTTTTTCACTCCTCAGGTGGAGGACTGGAAGGGGCGACGAACTCGTCCAAGTCGATCCCGTCTGCAATACGGGTGGCAGCAGCGATGAAAGTCTCCATGAAATCTTGAAAGTTGTGCTTCCTGGTATTGTCAACTTGGATGGCGGCCAGCTTCTCTTCTCGCGCCTCCTTGCAATGGACGCGGACCAGAGACAGAGCCACATCAGCGCCACACCGAGCAGAAGACTTCTTCCACTCCTGCACTCGGCCAGGGATTCCGTTAAGTCGAGTCATCAGAGACTCGAGATCGTTTTGGAGCGTAGCCTCTGGCCAAAGTGCCGGGTCGATCCGTGACATGGCAACCTTCAGTCGAGCCAAGTAGTCCACGACGCCGTCAATGCGAGATTCCAGTCGGAGCAGATTCATGGCAGCTTCATCTTTCACGGGAGAGTTGATTAGATCCAAACCTGTTTCGATCCGCCCAGTCTCCTCTTCAAAGTTCTAGCAAAGCTCTGCATACATGATCCAAGGATAAGTCAATTTTCATAGACTGAGTCGACACAAAAAAAACCAGTCGGAACTGAATGTGCACCTTCAAGCTTGATGTACAACTTCTTGGCGAGGCTCCTCAAGTAGCTCTCCAGGTCGTCCCTCCTGCGAGCGATGCCTTCCATCTTCTCGTTCAGGGTGAGGTTCTCCTTCTTCCAACGTGAACACTCCCTGTTGGCTTCATTCAGAGCGGTCTTCAGCTTGGTATTCTCTTCTTCTAAGTGGTCGACCGAAGCCAGCTTCTGTACGGCCAGAGCGGTCTTGTCATCAGCCTCCTTACGGGCAACAGCCAAGTCCTGATCCTTCTTCGCCAGAGCTTCGTTCAGTTTTTCTGCGAAGAAATAATGATTGAATCGGAAATAGCAGAAGGATACTCAAGCCTAAAAGCTAGCCAGTCGACAAAGTCGTCTTACCTGCAGCGCCGTCTCTGACCTTCTGCAGCTCTATTCTGGCCAGCTCCAAATCAAGGTTCAGTTGAATCTTCTGCTTCTCCAACTCAGTATAGCGAGCTACAAGTTCGCAGGATTTCTGTAAAAGAAAAATCAGTCGACATACGTCCAAGATAAGTTGCTTCCGAGTAACTAAGAGACAATGACGACGTTTCTAAGACCACAGCCGAATCAAAAACATTTGACAGTAGTCTCGGGGACTACACCCAGTGGGTGCACTCAGCGTGCCCCCACCGGTTCGACCAAAAAAAACCAAAAGAAAGAGAGAAAAAGTCGCTGCCCGCAGTCGACCGGATACAGTTCCACTCGACCTGGCCCGACCAAACCGAGTGAAGAAATACAGCTACAGCAACACAATGTAAAGACTACAGTCGACTGCCAGCAGTCCAGCGTAGTCTCGGGGACTACACCCAGTGGGTGCACTTAGCGTGCCCCCACTCGTCCAAGGATTGGCAGACACACCCAGTGGGTGTACAGATACAGATACAGATACAAAAGATCTTCGGAAAAGAGACTCTTCAAACAGCATATCATAACAGACCAAGTGTTGAGTCGACTGACCTGGACGTTGCTCTGAAGAGCCGAACTCGCGTCATAGGCTGCTTGGCTGGCCTCTCGATCCATCTTCACTTGCTCCATCATGATCCCCGCCTGGCGTATAGCCTCCTTTGCAGCAGCCGCTTGGTCCTCAGGGATGGGGTACGCAGCAAAAAGAGAAGGTGGATCCGCAGTCGACGCCGAAGGCCGCACGCTCGTCAGAGAAATGGCGAAAGTCACAGAAGCCCGAGTGGTGTCACCACCATCCCGAGCCATGGCCTCAGACGCCAGAGCAGGTTGGGGGGTCTTGTCAGCCGACGACCTCTTGTTCCTCCTCATTCTCAGCGGTTCGTTGTCATCGTCATCCGGAAGGTCGATAACATGAGGAGGGGCTGCAAGAGAAACATTCAATCGACCGGAGTTGCAGTAAAAGATCAGTCGACTCAAAGCAGAACGTCAGTAATCATACCAGGGTTGGAGGTAACAGCATCCTCCATCTCTTGGTCGTCGTCCTTGGCGGAGACCTCAGAAGTAGCAGCGCTGCAAATCTCGAAAGTCAGTTAGTTGGCTCAATGAATCGACCAAGGATCTGTCCATGGTCGACGAAGGAAAGCAAGTTTTATTATTACCCAGAAATGGTAGGGACAGCTATCTTCATCTTGGGCAGAGCCTTGGGCGGCTTGGACAGCGTCGTGCGTGGGTGCTTGGGAACCTTCCCAGTCGGCGTAGGAGAAGAGGTCCGAGGGCGTTTCGACAACTGCCCAACAGAAGCAGTCGCCTTGCCACGTTCCCGCGTCGGGTCGTGTGTGTGCTTGGACCGCCCCTCTAGGCGAGGGGGTTCGACCTCCTCCTCCTCCTCTTCGCTGGAGTCGACGTTGTCGTCTCCCTCTCCTTCACCATCGGACTCCCACTCGCCTTGGTCGTCCCCGCTCTCACGTTCGCTCGCCTCCCCTTCCTCAGTTGGCTCCTGAGCCCCGTTGGGCGTCGAGTACATCTCGGTGGTCGCCTGGAAAGCAATAGACAGGACGAAAGTCAATCGACCAACTCAAAGAAGACCAATGCAGAAAACAAGATTTCAGTCGGGAGCATAAAGACATACCTGGTCCACTTCATACGAGTTGTCGAGTGGAGTTACCCTCCTGGCTCCTCGGGGGTTGTCTCTGTTCCCCGTGATGCTCGACAGCCACCCCTCCAGCATCTCGTCGGTGACCTCCTCCGCGTGGATCCGAGTGGTGTCATCGAGACCCGAGTACAACCACATCGGGTGGTCACGGGCCTGGAGCGGTTGGATGCGCCTCTGGAGGAAGACCTCCAGCAGGTCCATCCCAGTCACACCCTCACGGACAAGCTCGACCACTCGACCGGCCAACACTTTGACTTGGGCCCTTTCCTCCGGCGTCACTTTCAGAGAAGCGGATTTTTCAGCTCGGCCGAGGGAGAAAGGAGGAAGATCAGTCGACTTTCCTGGGGTCGCCTGGTCCTGACAGTAGAACCAGGTCGCCTGCCAACCACGGACCTACTCCGGGAAAGTAATGGATGGAAAACAGCTCTTCCCCCTCGTCTGGATCGCCAAGCCCCCGCACAACTGGATCACCTGCGTCCTCTCGTCACTCGACTTGGCCTTCTTGACCGATTGAGAACAGCAGGTAAAGATGTGCTTGAAAAGTCCCCAATGGGGGCGGCAACCCAAGAAAGCCTCACACATGGAAATGAAAGCGGCAAGGTATACAATGGAGTTGGGAGTAAAGTGGTGGAGCTGCGCTCCGAAGAAGTTCAAGAAGCTCCGGAAAAAAGGATGGGGCGGCAGAGAAAACCCTCGGTCGATGTGGGTGGCTAGGAGCACACACTCACCGTCGCGGGGTTAAGGTTCGATCTCTCCCTCCGGAAGACGCGCGGCTTCGTGGGGAATGACTCCCCCCTCGACCATGTCGTCGAGATCCTCTTGCCGGAGCACCGACGGCATCCAGTCGCCCTGGATCTAACCTTTGGGCAGAGCGGTCCTAGAGGAAGATCCGCCCCGAGCAGACCTCTTCCCCTTCCCCGCCGCCGCCGCCTTCTTCGCGCGCTCCAGAGCAGTCGTCTTGCCCTTCACCATCGTCGCCGGCGAAATCTCGAACGGGCTTGCGGCGCTAGGGTGAGAACGGAGGTGGCGGAAGGACTTGCGAAGGGAGAGAGGAAGAAGAAAGCAGAAGGGAGCGCACTGTTTGGAAACCCCGAGCCGACAACTTATAAGGGGCCGCTTCCGAGTGGCTGACTGGTAGGCCCAGGCTATCCAGTCAAATCCCGCAGCAGACGCGCGCGCAGTACGTGGCGAAAAAGGCGACGCGGGGATCGAGGAGCTTCCGCTTTATCGCTTCCGATTACTACGACCACTCCCGTCCCGCGCGCTTCCCAAAATCCGAATCCTGCGACATCCGTGGGCCACAGAACAACTTGTCAAAACAGGAGACCCAGATCGCGCCGGCGCTCAGTATGTCACAAGTAAAGAAATTCACTCGACGATAGGCCTGGAATGGATCAAGGCGACTGAAAGAGGTTGATAACGTCATCCGTGACGATTGACCCAAAACGAGGCACTCGTGTAGCCCAAAGAACCAGTCGGGAAGATCCCCAACTCTTTCCCCACTCTAACCTCGATCCGTTCGGGGGCTAATGATGAAACTATGTACCTAGGGTAGGGGCACGGACCCGTCCAAAGAGCCCTACCCAAGGACATCCCTAGAAGAAGTCACCTTTCAATCGACTTGAAGGTATCTCACTCGACGGGTTCAAGACACTCGACCAAGAAGCTACCACTCGACCGTGAAGCCAACCACTCGACCGCCAGGAGATCTGAAGTCACTCCGCAGGCAAACGGTCGGCTATTAAGTAGTCTTTATGGTCATTGTAGCACTCTATTAGGGGCGTTACCAGTAACGCCCAACCTTAAATGTACCTTAAACCCTGCATTACTGAGGGCGGGAGAGGGCCGGCGAACTCTATATAAGCCACCCCCCTCCTCGGTATGAAGGGTTCGCACCCCTGTTATTCACACGCCAGTAATCCAGTCGACCGCCTCCGGGCACCGAGACGTAGGGTTGTTACTTCCTCTGCGAAGGGCCTGAACTCGTACATCTGGGTGTGTTTTACAACTTCCCAATAGCTAAGATCTAGCCTCTCCATACATACCCCCCTACATCACTGTCAGAGTTAGAACCACGACAGTCCCTTCTCATGTCACCAAGGGGGGGTGGTTTTATTGAGATCATAATTCTCATAGAAGGCGGAAATACTCAAGATCATCTTTCTTGCATGCATTCTGGTAGAAGTGAAATATTTCAGTAGCAGTCCAGCTTTATTTGGCAATGAATTTACTCTACAGTTTGTCCTGATGTTTGAATACCTCCAAACATGTGCTAATTCATAATTCTTGTCACTTCCAAGTTCCAAACGTGTGCATTAGCAGTCAAGTCCATTTTTTCAGTAGACTGGCATTTGATCACTGATAAATATGCTCTCTAATTTCTCAGGGACAACAAAGATCAAGAACCTGGACTCCAACATTGACTCCTTAAAGATAAAGCTCACCGAAGATGACCTGAAAGAAATTAGCAGCCAGATACGTGAAGAAGATGTGGCCGGCGGAAGGAGTTATACTTCCTTGGCGCATACCAACTGGAACCATGCAGACACACCAAAGAAGTAAAACTACAAAAAACGGTGATATGTGAGAATAAAACAGCCATGCCATCTACTCCCTATCTGTTATCATGCTAAATGGTGCTGCCTGTACCATGTGAATCTTCCGTGTTAAATAATGTACTGCAAATAACATGTGCACTCTCTCCAGGAATCATGTAAATTTCTGTCTGCATGCATAACAAAAGACCGAGACTGCAAGACGTGATTTGCTGTGCCCGTCCATCTTGGATAAAAATATTAGAAACATTTGATAAAGACTGAACGTTACAAATATGTGTGAAAGATTGAACGGATAGAATAGCAGCACCTGAATTTATAGGTGGAGTAGATTGTTTAAAGTTGCACGGATAAAATGGAGCTGCCTGAATATAGAGGTGTGGTAGAATGGCTTAGCGGCACATGTCCGGAATAAGCATTGAACATTCGAGGCCCATGGAGGTGCATGGTTCAGCCAAACATTTCTCACTGTATAATTTGCACAGCATCGACAGTAACTATGAGATCACAGGATCTTATCAGGTTTAGTGTCATGAACTCAAGCCTGATGCACATCTGATGCGGTCACCTCCACTGCTCCACATGCTCCAGGCTCTCTTCCATTAAAGTAGAGGAGCTGCATTAGCTTTCAGGGACAGATGGTTTCAGCCCAGTAACATAAGACCCCAAACTTCATTTAACGTACTTTTACAATCTCTTCATAACTGAACTTACACAAGGGCGGAATGCACTGCATAAGCAGTAGCTCTGGTGACAGGGGATAAGCTTACAATTGACGACACCAATGTTGATTATGGTAGGTGTTAAGCCAGTTGGTTAAGAGCCAATGGGGAGCTTTGACAACCCGAAGCAATAGGTGGCACTCGATCCATGTGAATGTCTTCGAAGGCATTTCAGTTGCGCCATTTCTGGACAACCAAGACTTCAGAGAAAGAGCAGGAGCATGGAAGACCAGAGGCTTTGCATCAACTCTGAATATTGAAGCTTTGAGAGTGATCATCCTTTCCTCACATTCATTTCATTCTTGCCCCTTTAACCTCTATTCTCCCCCACTGCAAGAGTAATCCAGGCCCATGCAACATTAGTTCTAATATTATCAAATGTCCAAACACTATCTGAATTTGCATAGATAAATACAGTACACAGTAAAAATTCAGTACGAATGTCACACGCATAGCTTCTTCAATGAACAGTTTGTGTTCATGTTGTTTCCACGAAGAAAATTCAGATACATGATAAACTTCATTACTTTATCCGTAGAGTAAGGCTGACTCGATTCGCCTTCACAAGAGAAAGGGAACTATCGCAATATTATACTGCCATAGAATAGCTAGCTTACCTTTACAAGAGCAGAATACTTCTGGTTGGATGCATCATATCTACAGATCTACTCATTTCTCAATGAATTTCTCCCATTCTTCCTTAAGGCTGTCTCTGTGCAGCCAACGACAAAACATTGAATGCCTCACCAGTGGCAACTTCGAATTGAATAAGCCGTCTACAGAGTGCTGCAAAGAGTTTCTAAATGTATCAGCATGCATAACAAAAAGTTGTTGAAAACAAGACCAAACTATGAGATGTGAAAAACACAACCTGCCAATTTACATATTCATCATAGAACATGACTGCAATTCATGCTTGGATGAAAGGGACAACCAAACAAAGTGCATACTGAAAGCGGTTGGAACATACATAGAAAAATCAGTCAAGGAAAGAGGTTGCTGTTTTTTCTTGCGATCAGAGGAAAGAGGTTCCTTGATAAACTTAAATCTCCAGAAATATTCAAAGAAAACAATATCTTGTTGGTGTTAATAAATTCATGTCTGCTGATAATAAATTTGGTTTAAAAAATGACATGTTAACAGTGACATTTCTGAGAAAACATTGTGTTTTTAAAACTGTGCAACCACGACTGTACAGACCAAAATGGAGAAAGGAGCAAAAGGTTGTGTTCATGACAACCTCAAGCTATTTTGACTCAAAGACTTTGTAAAATAATTGCATCCTCAAAAGCTTGGACATTTTGATATCAGATGAAATCAATGGACATTTAATATAAATAAGAACCATGAGTATAATATGGCACTGTAAGATTGTTGGGAGGAACTAGAAAGCAATGTAAAGGAAAATATTTTCCACAAATACGAAATTTCTCTGGGCTCCCAGAACGGAAAAATATCATGAGCCCTATCCCACACACACCTGGTTGCTCTCTTTAATGGCACACTAGAATAACGCTAGTGCAAAGCTATTATCGGTTTACATCTTGTAGGTGTAATATCTGATAGCCTCTCAGTGATCGCTCATGTAAGTAACACAAACACAGAGTAAAGTTCAAGCTTGTGGAGTTGAGTTCACTTGCAAGATTCTTCTCAAATGAAAGTTGAATCATATGAAGCCACACTAGCAAGCTGGGTTTGTATGAACTCCCGACAAACCTGTAGTCCGCTGATCCTGTGAAGTCAGTGGCTCATTATCAACTCCATCAGCCCCTGTAAATCATTACACACACCAGTGTTTTACCAGTAATCGCCGCAAGAGCACTGCCCATCTTCAAACCGATGGAATCTTGCTCTATCCCTGATTATAATCACTCGGCCATAGGCTTTAGATATGAGTTTTGCCACTACATGACAGTCCCCACATATTCGGAGATTTTTTATCACCCGCAAGGTCTCCCCAGGTGGCGTGGCAATCAGCCCAAATGCAATGGCCAGCTTTTCGCTATGATAAGACAATGCATACTGCTTCTCCTCCTCCCCGATGTCATGAAGCACATTACTTGTTTCTGGCTCATATCCCAGCTCACCTATTCTTGATACAATTTCCTCTAGCGCTCTGTAAATCTCCTGCAACCTTGGGTGCTCTTTATCACCATTAATGAACTTATGCATTACACCACTTATCTCTGTGTAGCTGAAGCCAGGTACTTTCCGCACATCATTGCTTCGCATGGTATCACGGACTCGACCAACATCTGCCCACCGTGCCTTTGACGCATATACATTAGAGAGGAGCACATAGTCACCATCAACATTTGAACCAAGCTCGGCAAGCTTTGTAGCAGCTAACTCCGCGAGCTCAACATCACCATGCGTCTTGGACGCACCCAGCAATGTCTGCCAGAGGACAATATCTGCAGGAAACGGCATGGACTTAATGGTATCATATGCCTCGGCAAGGCGGCCTGCACGGCCAAGAAGGTCCACAACAGTGCCGTAGTGCTTTACATTGGGAGGAACCCTCATGCCATGAAAAACCCTGAGGCCATCATCCACGAGCCCAGCATGGTTGCATCCGCACAACACAGCGATGTAGGTCACTTCGTCCGGCTCAATAGATGTCGGCATTTCATCAAACAACTTTAGTGCGTCACCCCCATGCCCATGCATGGAAATTGCTTGTATCGCAGTATTGTATGACACAAGTGTCCGGTCTTCTCGTTTGATGGAGTGGAACACTTCCAGCGCCCGGGCCAATGAACCGCACTTGGAGTACATGTCAATAAGTGCATTGCAAACACGAACATTGCCGCTGACGCCCATTTTGCGAACAAACTCATGCACATACAACCCGTCCTGTAACGAGCCAATCTGTGCACACGCAGAAAGCGCGGCAACCATGGTCACCTCATTGGGTGCCTCCCTTGGTGGCAGCTCCCGGAAGCTCCCTACCAGTCTGTGGAACAGCTTCAGGGCCAGGGTAGGCTCAGTCCCCTGAGCCAGCCCAGCAAGCAGTGCATTCCACGAGGCCACGTCGCGCACGGTCATTCCATCGAACACGTTCCGTGCGGACGCGAGGTCGTCGCATTTCGCATACGAGTCGACCAGCGTGGTGATCAGCCGGACGTCGGCCGTGCAGCCGAGGCAGAGGACGAGCGCGTGGAGCTGGAGGGTGGCGGGCCCGTCGGAGCACCGGGCGGAGGCCTTCAGCGCGAAGGAGAGGGAGAGCGCGTCGAGGCGGGGCCGCGGCGGGGACGGCGAGGGGAGGAGGCGGCCGGCGAGGAGGAGCAGCGAGCGCGCGGGGTGCGGGGAGGCGGCGAGGCCCCGGAGGGCGGCGTTGAGGTCGTTGGTGGCGGGGGACGGGAGGGAGCGGAGGAGGAGGAGGGCGTGCGGCAGCGCCGCGGCGTGCGCGGAGAGCGCGAGGCGGTCGAGGAAGCGGGCTCGGAGGGAGGGCTCAAAGTAGAGGCGGGCCGAGGTGATGAGCTGCGCGTGGAACTGCTTGTAGTGTGAGAACGTGGTCAGGCAAGGGAGGAAGGGCTCCAGGTGCAGCACCGCCGCCGCCGCCGTGGCCGTCGCCGGCGCGGGTGGCATTGTGGCTTGGGCGATGCTATGTGTCGCTCGTTGCGATCAGTTGCGCCTCACGTTGCTCACGACGCCAGCTCGAGCGCACGCGACTACATGGGCCTAAAAGCATCTACAGCCCCTAGTGGGCGCCTAAAATCATCGTCTAGGGTTAGCCCGCGCAAAAATAAAGTCTGGAGACGAGTTGGTCTCCAGTCGCCGGCCCAGGGCCATCTCCAGCCGCGTTTAATTTTTCCAAAAAAAATGTTCAGCGAAGTTTGATAAACATGGTTAAATTTCGGCAAACTTTGGCATATAATAGACATGTTCGCGACGCGCTACATAGCAAATATAACTAAAAAATATCGGTGAACATCGAGTAGTCGCCGTCATCGCCGCCGTCGTCGTCGGCGGCCTTCTCCTCCTTGACGCGGACGTCCCTGCTGGACTCTTGCCCGGCGTCGCCATGGCGGACTGGTGGCGGCGGCGGCGGCGCGTCATCGTCGTCGCTGTCGTCGAGGACGACGACTCCTCCTTCGTCGCGGCCCTGGCGACGCTGCTCGAAGCGCCGCAAGGCGGCGCACTGGCGCTCCCTCTCCATCTTCAGGAACTCCTCGTGCGCCTATTTCAGGGCCGCCTCGTCGTTGAGCTCCACGTCGCCGTGCTCCGTCTTCACGGCGGGGAGCCCCGGCTCCGTTTTCACTGGCGCGAGCCCCGGCTCCGTCTTTGTCTTGACGAAGCGCGGAGGAGCCGACGAGGAGGCACGCCGGCCGCCCTCGTTGATGACGATGCGGGCGCTGCGGGTGCACCGGCCGAGCGGTGTCTCCGCCACGGGCTCGGCCTCGACGCCGAGCAGCGCCGGAGAGCCGGGGGAGTGGGAAGAAGACCGTGAGGAGGAGTGCGAGGAGGAAGACGAGGAGGAGCCGAACCTCCTGGGCATCCATTGCCCGGCGCGTCGGCGGTGGGCGGGGGCGGCCGCCGGGGGAGGGTATGCCAGCTGCGGGTTGTTGCCGCCCTCAAGGTGCGTCAGCACGCCCTCGAGCGTGCAGCCGGGGACGCCCCACCACACGTGGCGCCCCTCGCTATTCTTCGTGCCGCCCACCACCCGCGCCGTTGGTGAACGCTAGCCTCTGCTCCTGACGGCGCTCGAAGTACGCCGCCCAAGCCGCGTGGTTGTCGGCGGTGTACTGGGGGAGGGCGAGCTGCTCGTCGGTGAGGGAGGCGCGCACGAGCTCTACCTCGGCGGCGAAGTAGGGGGCACGCGCCACGGCGTCGGGCAGCGGGGGAATGGGCACTCCCCCGTTGCTGAGCCTCCACCCCGTCGGCCCGACGCGCATGTCCGGCGGCGTCGGGATGTTGGCCTCGAACAGGAGCCATGACTCCTGTTCGTGGAGCGAGCGGCGGCCGAAGCCGTTGGCCGCCGCCTCGTCGCCGGGGAAATGTTCGGCCATCGTCGGGACTGTCGGAGTACTCGGAGGGCTCGGAGGCGGCGCACGGGAGAGGGAGGACTCGGCGGCGGCGCACGGGAGAGGGAGAGCTCGGCAGCTAGGGCTGGTGTGGCCAGAGGCAAGGGAGGCCACCGGTTTATATAGCCGCGCCTGTGTGTACGCATGCGAGGAAGGGGAGGTGTCGTCGCGCCGCCTTGTGACACGCCGCCCGTGAGGAATCAATGGCAAGGCTGACCGGCGGCGGCAGCGCGGCAGCCTTGGCATTGATTCCCGCGGAAACCGATGTGATGAGGGCGACGAAGCGCCGGTCTCGCTGACTCGGCGGGCCCGCGGCTGCTTCGCGCCAAAACAACTCGCCCCGGCGCCCCCGGGCGCTCCAGCGCGTCGGGTTCGGCCTGAGTCCGCTGGCGCTGATTTCGGCCCAGGCCAGCGAAAATCGGACTCCTGAGGACGCAACTGGATCGTTTTTTCGACGCCGGCGTGAAAAAATCGCCTGGAGAGGCCTTTCTAGGGCGCGGCTAGAGATGCTCTAACCCAGCGCCCCGCAAAGCAAGCTAGCGCACGGTAAGTTTTTTTTTATTTTTTAATATATACTAGCACGTATGCCTGTGCGTAGCAACAGGAGAAAAAATAATATGCATTTAAAATTAGTTAGAATTATATGTGCAAGCAAAACTATATGTGCACGTGAAAACGAATATTTAGCTTCTCAGTTTTGCTGGGTGTGAAGTAATCAAGCCGATATTTTCCTATTCATTGATCCAGAGCATTTAAGAGTTTTTATTACGTGATCGTATATCAGAAAAGACCCATAAATTATTCAATTTGCTTTTCTTTTCAATCGAGGAGATTTAAGGTATGAAGTTCCTGAATATTGTAGAAAACATGAACTGTTTTAAAAATCCTGAACAGGTTTTTGAAATTTATTTACACTTTTAGAAAAATGCGAACAAAATTTGAAATAGGAACATCTTTTAAAATTCACAATTTTTTTTGAAAACCCTAACTTTTTATAAAAACATGAAAATTATTTGAATTTGTGAACATTTTATGAAATGGAAACATGTATTGAAAATTCATAACATTTTTTTAAATGTGTATCTTTTATACGCGAGCATTACTTTAAATTGTTACAATTTCACTGAACGAAGAATATTTTTCGAATTTGGAGCATTTTTTAAAATGCCATTTTTTTAGAAATCTCGAACAATATTACAAAACTTTTTTTGAAAAAATGGGAAACTCTTTACAAGTTCCAAATATTTTTCAAAAAAAAATGGAATTCTGAACATTTTCGAATTTTTTTATATTTTTGAAATTTTGTTCGTTTTTTGAGAATTTTGAATTTCTGAAATAAATATTATAAGAAAAATAAACTTAGAAGGGAAAAAGAGGTAGGGGAAGGAGAATAATAATAGAAGTAGAACACAAAAGGCAACAAAAAATTGGAATTCTGGACATTTTCCAAAAAAATATTTTTTGAAATTCTGAACATTTGTTGAGAATTTTGAATTTATGAAATATATTCTATAAAGAAAATAAACTTGGAAGGGGAAAAATAGGTAGGGGAAGGAGAATAAAAATAGAAGTAAAACACAGAAACAAAGTAAAATGGGCCAGCTCATTATTGGCTGTCCTATGCGAAGTTCCAACTATTTGTCGCCTGTGCGGAAAATAAAACAATTTCAGCTGTGTGGTTAGAAAAATAACTATGCTGGCTTCGCTGGGCCATAGTGCGTGGCCCACGTATGAAATTCTGGAAAAGACTTTCTATCTAGCAGACAAACGTATAAGAATTCAGTACCACCTCGAATAGAAAAAATTCTTTTTGGCAGTGACCGGATGAAAAAATTGATGAAATGCACATTGTTTTATTATTATGTAGGGGGTATAAATAGATATAGATTCGGTCTTTTTAGTTGGTCTTTTTTACCTTCGGTTTCTTGTTTTCAGTGGTATCATTTCAATTAAAAAAATAAAAAGTGTCCGTGCATTACAGAAATGTGCACAAAATGAAAAATTGATCACGAATTTGAAAAATATTCAGAAATTTCAAAAAAACACGAATTCTGGAAATGTTCAGGATTTCGCAATATGTCCACGAATTCAAAAAATGTTCACGAATTTGAAAATGTATACAATTTTGTAAATGCCATTGAATCCAAAAAATCACGAATTCAAAAAAAATCATAATTTGAAAGTGTCCCTGAATTAGAAAAAGCATGAATCTTAAAATGTTTGCTAATTAAAAAATCATGAATTTGAAAAAGGTTTGTTGGAGAAGATTTCGACAGATCCCTCGTAAGGGTGTGCTGGCGTGGCGATTAGGTCAGAGGGGAAACAGGAGATAGGTTTACGCAGTTTCAAATCTCATTACAAGGTGAATTCCTACCCCTGCTCCTGTATATTGCGATTGGGGTGTACAAAGTACAAATAATACCAAGGGATTCTAATGTGTTTTATCGACCACCTCGGCGCACCATCGAAACCTTAGTCAAAGCGGCACCGACGTAGTAGTAGAAAAAAAATGAGAAACAACACACAAAATCTCTAACCAGAAGAATCTGAAAAACCGTAAAAAGATCACAACCAGCCGTGCTTGAGTTGTACACCCTTTTCTTTAGAGTTACACTTGTAAATTTCTAGCATGCTGTAAAAATAATAAAAGAGGACGGAGCGTCGACCCGTTGGCTGGGCAGCTGAGGTTGCTGCCAGCACACCTGAGTTCGAGTCTCAGCACGAACGCGCGGTGCTCACGAAGTTTCTTCTATAAAGAAAAGCTAACAAGGGTTAGTCCTTGGGCTAGTCTCATTTAAAAAAAAACAGGTTAAAGAATCCCTTGCGGCCTAGTCTTCTTACTTAGTACAATAATTAATTGTGACGGTTGATAAGATACAAGAGTAATTACTAGGATGCATCTGTACATCATTGTTTCCCCATTTTTTTTGACGAACTTTGTTTCCCCATTCTGGCATGCCATGACTTCTTAGGCAACACTTATTACTAAAATTAAATTCTTTCACTAATCCGAATTTCTTCAAAAAATTACTAGAAGAACTATATTTTTCATTAGAGCATTACTATGTGCATAAATTATTTGTCGCTCCAAGCCTTTGTATTATATCCATCATAAAATCACAAATTAACAGTCGACAACCGATATGCGAGTACGTAGTACTATGTATAAATAGAGCGAGATCTTGAGCAGAGAGGTAAAATCATATATCTACTCTAGGAATGGCCACTAGCCCAACCCCGCAAAGGCCGAGCAAAGCTGACCCGCCATTGCCACTTCGGCAACGCCTGCTCCAAGCAAAGTCATGTGGGAAGGAAGGAGGTGGTGCAGAAATGCAGTCTGTGAAGTTCCTCCTCAAACAAAGAAAATTGGAAATTGTATAGATGAGGAGAGGTTTTGAGGTAGGGGGCATTTGCCCCCGCCCCCTCCATGCTCTTTATCTTGTACCTATACTAGTTGGATGCCCGTGCATTGCCACGGAATAAAAATATGTTTTTAGATGACATAAATATGTTTTTTTAAGAATAAAACATGTGTTGCTACTTTTGAAATGATGTTTGTACAATAATTGCAACCATCAAAGGTGTTCGACAGGAGTTTCTTCAATTCGTCAATGCAAGTGTCATTAAATTCATCTTTAGATTAAGATGCAATCAAAAACAGTAATTTCCTCTTTTCATATTCTGACAACTCATTTTATTCAAGTCAAGCATCACCTCGATCATTTATCTCAGGTACTGGATGCTCTTCAACTCAAGTATTTTCATATACTCCACATTCAACACTCAAACGTAAGGCCGGAATAACCACCTTCTCCATCCTCTCTTCTACCTCGGTACCTCCTACTCCACATGCGCCACCGCACATTGCTGCAGTCAAAATGGAAGACTGTCAATAAGTTGTCTTGATTAGATCCACCTGAGCAGCTCGAACCAAAATAGATCCACCTGAGCAACTTTAATATATTTGCTTTGCAGCTGGCATGTATCCTGATTTTGGAGCCTGGTCTGCATTGTATTTAGAAGCATGTATCATCTAACAAAAAGCCGATAAATCACAAAGTAAAAATTGAATTCTAGAAGAAATATAGCTGGGAAAGTGATTAAAAGATAAAGACTATTTTAGTTACATTGCATTGTGTACGACATCCTTAAGCTATTGGATCTCTCACTGATTGATTGGAGGAAAAGAGCCTCTGTCACTACCATATGAAATGCAAACAAACTTACTATGCCATCAGATCCACGACTGATTGATTGACCATGATTCAAAATTACAAATACTAGAAGTACTATTTCCCCTGCGGCTTAGCAGGATGAACATCATAAAGTAATTTTGTACAAAAAAGACACCAAATAAACAATGCCACTAAGGGGAAACATCAGTATGAAGGCAATCGACATATGACGGGGGAATGGATTTAGACCTCGTTGGAACTCAACAGCCTGACGAGGCAACATTGAAGGCCGATCCCTCTTTTGACTTAACATTCAACCATAATCCAACCAAATTTTAGTGATGTGGTCGATATAAGAATTCAAATATTTTACTTGAGGCTGTAAAACTTAAATGAAAGACCAAAACGCTAGTCAGGCCCTATACTCAACTGATAATGACATGCTTACACTTCCACAAACACAAAGGAAGTTCTAGCTCGTACAGGTGAACATGCACTACAAGCCTACAAAATATGCTTCCATCTCAGGTTTTAAAAGTTTTTCACTGAACCTTTTGCTCCCATATCCTATACTACTTTTTAACTTGTATCTTAGGCCTTAAGGGACTATACTACTTAGCATTACAATTTCCTAGATTTCCTTTTAACTCTATTATGGATCGGAGGGAGCACAAACTAAGGGTAAAAGGAAATCTACAAAATTGTAACCAGCTAGTGTTGTACTGCAACCTTTAGTATAGATACCTGAACAGAGAAGAAAAATAGAAATTTGTAGACATATATCACATCATCGTAAAATTTACTTGGAAGTGAGCAATATTATTTAAACATCTCAACTAAATCAGAGCTTGAGAAGCAAAAGTTCATCTCCTCAATTCCTTCATCATGAAGGAGGTCAGCATTTGCACTTTGCAAACCAACCAAAAAAATCCGATCCAGTAGAGGGAAGCCAACTAATGAGAGGAGGACGATGGTCGGTTGTGGGGTCAATCCAGTGAGGGTTCGGTGACTGCCAGCGGCAAGCCCAGGAGGCAGTCGTGGTGATCATGGAGCCCGCAGATCTGAGTTGATGTGCGTGTCCATCGGACCCATGGGCAGCTGCAGGATTTGGAGAGCGAGTGGCCGGCTGGCCGCTACAATGCTACCAGATCACTTCGTGGTCAAGACTAAAGCAACCCCTTCCTCCTGCCCAAGCATACTACCTCCTAACCTCATTCTCCCAAATCATTTTTCCACGAAATTTTACAAGGACACAGATGATGCAGATATTTGTATGTATAGTTTTTCTAAAACTGTTTGACATTTGGAAAATTATTATTCCACGCAGGTGCACGTATGAATTTGTCCTATGCAGCTTGCTAGTTTTCTTCACCACCCAATTACATTACCACTGAATCAGGTAAAAAAAACAAGCTCACTAAACTGAATGTAGTGTGCATCAACATAATAACTCATTAATATATAGCTCTGTGATCTCCAAAAATGAATGTAGACATTCAGTTATCAAGGCTGCATTTCTTATAGTTCTTTCAAGAGACTGGCAGAAAGCCTTTCAATTACGAAAATAGAGTATGTTTAGCAGTCATTTACATGTTTATTTCGTTGTAGTGGCAACCCAATGGGAGAACTTCTTCCGTACTTACACATTCGACTCATGCTTTTTAACCAAAGTACAGTTAATTCACTGAATGAAAAGGAAATAATTGACGAAACAGATACAGTGGTTAATTACCTGAAGCATACTACACATACCTAAATGTGTTTGTCAACAGATTGTGCCACACATTTAATAGTCAAATATATATTGCAATGCACCTCTTCTTTTCTGTCCTCCGTAATAACTTGATCTGCATGAAAGCGTCCAAATTCAGAACAAACAAAGAATAGATAAAAAGACATGTTCAATATCTGGAACAAGTCTCTGTGCTACAACAAAGATGATCAAGTCCCCATCTGCCAAACAACAATAAAACCTTTGGTCAAAATTGTATTCATTACAGCCACAATTTGACGTCGTCTCATGCTCTTGATCCAATGGGAAAAACAAGTGAGAGAAAGAGGGCATGAGAGAGATGGTTGTATGTCCTAAATAAATCAATCTCTATGAGTAATTGTTAATTTACCCTCCCATAGTTCAGAATCAGGGCCTGCTTCACATCCATGACCTGCAGGCTGCAGCGCGCCAACGCCGCTGACTTCTACACCACCAAATCTAGGAGAGAACCTGCATATGAACAAACAAACAAAAAACGCAATGTTCGGAATCTGCATGAGTCGAGAGGAAGGGACGAGAACACCAATGAGGGGAACAGGAAAAAACACAAGCTATTTCTACACGTCTTCAACAGTGGCGGCGGTGAACTGGTGATTCCCACTGAATCAGCGTCGAAGCAATGAGGGGTCCCTTCGCACGAACTGCGTACGCATCTGGTAATGCTGCCACATAGGCCGGTGCCAATGATTCTTCATCCATGGGCTTGCTTCACTATTCTCCAATGCCATGCCGCACGCGGCACGCATGCACCAGTTCTCTGATCGATGAGTCTCCTTGCTTGTATGATGAAAAAGAGACCTTGTAATCAGAGAATGAGGAGTGCCGATGAGAAACAAGAAGAGGTCATGGGAGGAATGACAAGGGAAGCGCAAACCGTCATTGGTACCCATCCTCAGAGTCCTCACCGGCGGCGGGTGGAGAGGATGCATCGGCTGTGCTGCACTCATACCACCTTGTGCAGGCGCCGTGATGATCCCAGCCCTGGCGCATCGTGGGCACGGTTCAGATTTCCTATAGTCAAAAAGAGTGATACATACTTGCAGATGAAGTCTTCCTAAATAGACTGGTGAGAAATTAGGACATCTCAAGGTTGATTAGATCAGTTTCAAAAAAAAGATTGATTAGATCAATCAAACATCGTTGACCAACCAATTACCACTTAGATCGATCAAGGGTACCTGAACCTAAAGAAGTAGTAGGACACGACCTGCTAGCCTGTCCGCCGGAGCATAAGCACGTGTGATCATCCGGCACCCCGCTGTCATACCGGCGGCGCCCTCTAGAAGCCTGGCACTCGCCGCACCACTCGACGCCGACCTTCCGTCGCACTGAGAACACCCCTTCCTAACGGCGTCCCCAATGGTACGGTGGCGGACTGGCGTTCCCGGCGGCCAGCGCATCCGCCATGGCCGAGTCGTATGGCTGCACTTGCAAACCACCCCCAAGCCCAGTACGTCCTCTAGCGCCGACGTACCAGCGCTCTCCTTCTGCGCTGCCGCCAAGCTCGACGATGGTTGGACGCGATCTAGAGTGGTACAGATAAGAGGGAGGAGTAGAGAATTTCTTCATGGGACTGGATCCCAGCGCCGACGGCCTGGACCACGACCGCGGGGCGGACGAGGAGGCGAGAGCAGGAGACATTTTTTCCTCAGGAGCCGGGAGAGAGACGGGATCGGGAGCCATGGGATGCGGGAGACGAGCTGCGTGGGCGTGGGATCGTGCGTTCATGGGTCGTGGTTTTTTCTTCTTTTTTGAGCTTTTTTTTCGGGTGCGCAGGATGGAAGAAGGGGTGGGAGGATTAGCGAAGGTAAGGTCGAACCATCGATCAGGTTGAACCATCATGACGTTCGATTTTCCTTTAATAATAGAGATTTAGCCTTGATTTATAAATTATATAACCAAGTATTGATAAGCTGGAGGTCTGAAAGTAGTCTTGGTATGGCCTTTGGGCACAAAAAAGTACACGAGATTACAATGGCTAACTTTTAACTGAAGAAATGCAAGGAAAAGGTTAGGGGATCGATAAACTAGGGAGAAATTCCGCTCGCTTGTACACATAATTCTACTCCAATTCTTCTAATTCCTATTTTCTTATTTATATACTGAATTGTTATTTAAGAAATTATATCACATACGTACATTATAATTGCTCGATACTTCAATATTTCGGTTATATTTTACTTTTCTGGAGCTCATTTACCTCCTAATGGGCCAGCCCATTTGCTCTGCCTTCAGCGAAGGCTCCGCAATTTGCCGGTGGCAAGCTCCCAACCAAACGACGGTTCAATTATTCTTCATCGATCGCCTCCACATTCCATAGGCGGGCGACACGGCGCATCCTCCTGGCTTATGCTATCGAGACCTCCATATTCCATAAGCGGGCGACACGGCGCATCCTCCTGGCTTCTGCTATCAAGACCTCCACATTCCACAAGCGGGCGACACAGCGCATCCTCCTGGCTTCTGCTATCGAGACCTCTAGATCCGGCGAGGTTGCGACGGACAACACGGCGACAGGTAAGGCAGAGGCAGGATGAGGAGAAGTATTTATGACAGTTTTGGCATTGCAAATAAAATAAAGTCCTCATTGGTTCGCAACTTTGAATCCATCGATTATTCTGAAAGTGCGTTATATCAACTAGAGGGGGGTGAATAGGCGATTTTTATGAAATTCTTCACTGAGGAATTTGCCGGTGAGGAAATTCTTTAGCGAAGAACTACTAGCAGCGGAATAAGTACTCAACAGTAAACATAACAGAATACAAGCATAGTCATCATGATAAAATGAAGACAAGCACAGAGTACAGGAAGCGTAAGCACAGGATAACACAGGATGAAGACAAACAAACTAAAGAAATTGAACTGAGAAAATAGAGAAAGTCTTCAGTCAAAGTCTTCAAACACATATATGAACAAACACACAACACAGTTATGAGGAAATGAAAGAGTTGAGGGAATAGAACCAGTAAGCTTGGTGAAGACAATGATTTGGTAGACCAGTTCCAACTGCTGTCTCAGTTGTACGTCTGGTTGAAGCGGCTGAGTATTTAAACTCGAGGACACACAGTCCCGGACACCCAGTCCTGAACACGCAGCTCAGGACACCCAGTCCTCACCGTATTCTCCTTGAACTAAGGCCACACAGACCTCGTCCAATCACTCGTGGTAAGTCTTCAGTCGACTTCCAAACCTTCACAAACTCGGTCACTCGGCGATCCACAATTCCTCTTGGATGCTCTAGACCATGACGCCTAACCGTCTAAAAGAAGCACAATCTTCAAAGGTAACAAGCGTCGGATCCACGCAGGATCAATCTCTTCAGTGATGCTCAATCACTTGGGGTTTGAAGGTATTTGGGTTTTGGTTTCGGTTTTTCCTCATTTGATGATTTTCGCTCAAAGTCCTCAGAGGATGGGTTGCTCTCAAATGACAAGTGTCAGTTTCTCTCGGAGCAGCCAACCAGCTAGTGGTTGTAAGGGGGCGGATATTTATAGCCTAGGGAGCAACCCGACATGATAAGACATAAATGCCCTTCAATGATATGACCTTTAGGTGGATAGATATTTTGGGACAGCTGGCGCATAGCACAGCAACGGGCGGAATTTTGAGTAGCAAAATCCTCAGGGCTATCAAGTTCCTCACTGTGTAGGTAATCCGCACTGGCGAATTCCTAACTCCTCAGTCAGGACAAATTCCTCAGAGACCAGAAGAACTTCGTCTCTGTCACTAAAGAAATTGACTGGACTGTATGAGATTTCCAATGGCTTCATTCGAAGGGGTTGGTAGGTGTAGGATTTTGAGTTGAGCATCACATGGAAATTTTTCCTTAGTATTTCCTCGACCCCCTTTAACAGTACGGTGTTTCCTATGACTCAAGAAAGAGAAAATGAAACTACGAAAACAAAAGTCTTCACTTCATGTTGCTCGAATGAATACCAAGTCTTCACGGTCACACCAATTTCTTTACTTTCAAAGTCTTCAGAAAGTCTTCAGAGATCCAAAGTCTTCAGTTGAAGAACTTCATTTTTAGGGGTCAACTTTCTCTATAAATATCAAACTCCTCATAGACTTATAGACCTGTGTACACTCACAAACGCATTAGTCCTTTAACCTATAAGTCTTCAATACACTAAAATTACTAAGGGGCACTAGATGCACTTACATATTCCTCTAGAGATCTCGGGTTCAGTGAGAGTTAGAGAGGAATTCCGCTGACTTGTAAACATAATTCTAGTCCAGTTATCCTAATTCCTATTTTCTTATTTATATATCGAATTGTTATTTAAGGAATTATATCACATACGTACATCATAATCGCTCGATAGTTCATTTCTTTTAGTGAGATATGGCCCCGTTCTTTAGTTTCGCACATCCTCCCGAATTTTGCCAGCCCGACCCTGCATCAGACCAGATCAGAAGTATAATGTTTAGTGTTGAAAAAAGTATAGTATTTATGTGTCCAAAAGCCTTTGCAACCGATTTGTCAATGTGTTTAATATGGGAATGTCTAGATGCAAGTCGCCGGAAAAGCGAATTTGGGCCTTTCAAAGCCGTCAGATGTAAAATGGACGGCCAGATCATCTTCTCCAGCCTCCCACTTTCCTCTTCCTTAGCCTGCTTCCGCCCCGCCGCCGCCTGCTTCCGTCGCCCGCGGTCGCCTGTGCTCCCGCGCAACCTCACCGCACGCACCGCCTTCCCCCTCCCCAACCGCGGCCCACTGCCGTGCTACCGCCCCCCTCCCCCCTCCCCCTCGCTGTCGTGCTACCGCGGCCCACAGCCGTAGCCAGAAACAAGACTAGGGAGGATAAGAGGATTGCTGAAACACCATGGCAGCAGGATGTTGAGGTCCGGAATTCAAAGTGAAATTGCACGTTCAGTGGTGGTACACTTGCACGAATGGCAGTCTATGCATCCACCAAAGGTGCAACAGTCAAAATGGATGGAGACAGAGAGATGGCAACGACCTAAAGACGGCTGGATTAAAGTGAATGTAGTCGTGTCCCTGTGTTGGGGAACGTTGCAGAAAACAAAAAAAATTCCTACTCGTTTCACCAAGATCATCTAGGAGTTCATCTAGCAACGAGTGAATAGATGCATCTACATACCTTGTAGATCGCGAGCGGAAGCGTTCAAAGAACGGGGATGATGTAGTCGAACACGACGTGATTCGAATCACCGGAGATCCTAGCACCGAACGGACGGCGCCTCCGCGTTCAACACACGTACGGAAACAGCCACGTCTCCTCCTTCTTGATCCAGCAAGGGAGGGAGGAGAGGTTGAGGGAGATGGCACCAGCAGCAGCACGACGGCGTGGTGTTGATGGAGCTGCAGTACTCCGGCAGAGCTTCGCTAAGCTATGAGGAGGTGGAGGAGATGTTGGGGAGGGAGAAGGAGGCAACCAAAGGCCAAGGACTCAAGGTATGAAGTCCCTCCTCTCCCCCACTATATATAGGGGTGCCAAGGGGGGTGGCCGGCCCTAGGAGATCCAATCTCCTAGGGGGTGCGGCGGCCAAGGGGGGTTTCCCTCCCCCCTAAGGCACCTAGGAGGTGCCTTCCACTAGTAGGACTCCTCCCCCTTGGAAACCCTAGGCGCATGGGCCTAGTGGGGCTGGTGCCCTTGGCCCATGTAGGCCAAGGCGCACCCCTACAGCCCATGTGGCCCCCGGGGATGGGTGGCCCCACCCGGTGGGCCCCCGGGACCCCTCCGGTGGTCCCGGTACAATACCGATAACCCCGAAACTTGTCCCGATGCCCAAAACAGGACTTCCCATATATAAATCTTTACCTCCGGACCATTCCGGAACTCCTCGTGACGTCCGGGATCTCATCCGGGACTCCGAACAACATTCGGGTTACTGCATATACATATCCCTACAACCCTAGCGTAACTGAACCTTAAGTGTGTAGACCCTACGGGTTCGGGAGACATGTAGACATGACCGAGATCGCTCTCCGGTCAATAACCAACAGCGGGATCTGGATACCCATGTTGGCTCCCACACGCTCCACGATGATCTCATCGGATGAACCACGATGTCGAGGATTTAATCAACCCCGTATGCAATTCCCTTTGTCAATCGATATGTTACTTGCCCGAGATTCGATCGTCGGTATCCCAATACCTCGTTCAATCTTGTTACCGGCAAGTCACTTTACTCGTACCGTAATGCATGATCCCGTGACCAAACACTTGGTCACTTTGAGCTCATTATGATGATGCATTACTGAGTGGGCCCAGTGATATCTCTCCGTCATACGGAGTGACAAATCCCAGTCTCGATCCATATAAAACAATAGATACTTTCGGAGATACCTGTAGTGCATCTTTATAGTCACTCAGTTACGTTGTGACGTTTGATACACCCAAAGCACTCCTACGGTATCCAGGAGTTATACGATCTCATGGTCGAAGGAAGAGATACTTTGACATTGCAAAAACTCTAGCAAACGAACTATACGATCTTGTGCTATGTTTAGGATTGGGTCTTGTCCATCACATCATTATCCTAATGATGTGATCCCGTTATCAATGACATCCAATGTCCATAGCCAGGAAACCATGACTATCTATTGATCAACGAGCTAGTCAACTAGAGGCTTACTAGGGACATGTTGGTGTCTGTTATTCACACATGTATTACGATTTCCGGATAACACAATTATAGCATGAATAAAGACAATTATCATGAACAAAGAAATATAATAATAATGCTTTTATTATTGCCTCTAGGGCATATTTCCAACAGTCTCCCACTTGCACTAGAGTCAATAATCTAGTTACATTGTGATGAATCGAACACCCATGGAATTCTGGTGTTGATCATGTTTTGCTCTTGGGAGAGGTTTAGTCAACGGATCTGCTACATTCAGATCCGTATGTACTTTACAAATCTCTATGTCTCCATCTTGAACATTTTCACGGATGGAGTTGAAGTGACGCTTGATGTGCCTTGTCTTCTTGTGAAACCTGGGCTCCTTGGCAAGTGCAATAGCTCCAGTGTTGTCACAGAGGAGCTTGATCGGCCCCGACGCATTGGGTATGACTCCTAGGTCGGTGATGAACTCCTTCACCCATATTGCTTCATGTGCTGCCTCCGAGGCTGCCATGTACTCCGCTTCACATGTAGATCCCGCCACGACGCTCTGCTTGCAACTGCACCAGCTTACTGCCCCACCATTCAAAATATACACGTATCCGGTTTGTGACTTAGAGTCATCCAGATCTGTGTCGAAGCTAGCGTCGACGTAACCTTTTACGACGAGCTGTTCGTCACCTCCATAAACGAGAAACATTTCCTTAGTCCTTTTCAGGTACTTCAGGATATTCTTGACCGCTGTCCAGTGTTCCTTGCCGGGATTACTTTGGTACCTTCCTACCAAACTTACGGCAAGGTTTACATCAGGTCTGGTACACAGCATGGCATACATAATAGAACCTATGGCTGAGGCATAGGGGATGACACTCATCTCTTCTATCTCTGCTGCCGTGGTCGGACATTGAGCTGAGCTCAATTTCACACCTTGCAAAACAGGCAAGAACCCTTTCTTGGACTGATCCATTTTGAACTTCTTCAAAATCTTATCAAGATATGTGCTTCGTGAAAGACCTATGAGGCGTCTTGATCTATCCCTATAGATCTTGATGCCTAATATATAAGCAGCTTCTCCAAGGTCCTTCATTGAAAAACTCTTATTCAAGTAGGCCTTAATGCTGTCCAAAAGTTCTATATCATTTCCCATCAAAAGTATGTCATCTACATATAGTATGAGAAATGCTATAGAGCTCCCACTCACTTTCTTGTAAACACAGGCTTCTCCATAAGTCTGTGTAAACCCAAACGCTTTGATCATCTCATCAAAACGAATGTTCCAACTCCGAGATGCTTGCACCAGCCCATAAATCGAGCGTTGGAGCTTGCACACCTTGTCAGCATTTTTAGGATCGACAAAACCTTCCGGCTGCATCATATACAATTCTTCCTTAAGGAAACCATTAAGGAATGCCGTTTTGACGTCCATTTGCCAAATTTCGTAATCATAAAATGCGGCAATTGCTAACATGATTCGGACGGACTTCAGCTTCGCTACCGGTGAGAAAGTCTCATCGTAGTCAACCCCTTGAACTTGTCGATAACCCTTAGCGACAAGCCGAGCTTTATAGATGGTCACATTACCATCCGCGTCTGTCTTCTTCTTAAAGATCCATTTATTTTCTATGGCTCGCCGTTCTACGGGCAAGTCAGTCAAAGTCCATACTTCGTTTTCATACATGGATCCTATCTCGGATTTCATGGCTTCTAGCCATTTGTCGGAATCCGGACCCGCCATCGCTTCTTCATAGTTCAAAGGTTCACCGTTGTCTAACAACATGATTTCCAAGACAGGGTTGCCGTACCATTCTGGTGCGGAACGTGTCCTCGTGGACCTTCGAATTTCAGCAGGAGCTTGATCAGAAGTATCTTGATCATTATCATTAACTTCCTCTCTAGTCGGTGCAGGCACCTCAGGAACATTTTCTTGAGTTGCGCCATTTTCCGGTTCAAGAGGTAATACTTCATCAAGCTCTACTTTCCTCCCACTTACTTCTTTCGAGAGAAACTCTTTCTCCAGAAAGGACCCATTCTTGGCAACAAAGATCTTGCCTTCGGATCTGAGGTAGAAGATATACCCAACAGTTTCTTTAGGGTATCCTATGAAGACGCATTTTTCCGATTTGGGTTCGAGCTTTTCAGGTTGAAGTTTCCTGACATAAGCATCGCATCCCCAAACTTTTAGAAATGACAGCTTATGTTTCTTCCCAAACCATAATTCATACGGTGTCGTCTCAACGGATTTCGACGGGGCCCTATTTAAAGTGAATGCGGCAGTCTCTAAAGCATAGCCCCAAAAAGATAGTGGTAAATCGGCAAGAGACATCATAGATCGCACCATATCTAATAGAGTGCGATTACGATGTTCGGACACACCATTACACTGAGGTGTTCCAGGCGGCGTGAGTTGTGAAACTATTCCACATTTTCTTAAGTGTGTACCAAACTCGTGACTCAAGTATTCTCCTCCACGATCTGATCGTAGAAACTTGATTTTCCTGTCACGTTGATTCTCAACTTCACTCTGAAATTCCTTGAACTTTTCAAAGGTCTCAGATTTGTGTTTCATTAAGTAGACATACCCATATCTACTCAAGTCATCAGTGAGGGTGAGAACATAACGATAGCCACCGCGAGCCTCAACACTCATTGGACCGCACACATCAGTATGTATGATTTCCAATAAGTTGGTTGCTCTCTCCATTGTTCCTGAGAATGGAGTCTTGGTCATTTTACCCATGAGGCATGGTTCGCACGTGTCAAATGATTCGTAATCAAGAGACTCTAAAAGTCCATCAGCATGGAGCTTCTTCATGCGTTTGACACCTATGTGACCGAGGCAGCAGTGCCACAAGTATGTGGGACTATCACTATCAATCTTACATCTTTTGGTACTTACACTATGAATATGTGTAGCATTACGCTCGAGATTCATAAAGAATAAACCATTCACCATCGGAGCATGACCATAAAACATATCTCTCATATAAATAGAACAACCATTATTCTCGGATTTAAATGAGTAGCCATCTCGAATTAAACGAGATCCTGATACAATGTTCATGCTCAAACTTGGCACAAAATAACAATTATTGAGGTTCAAAACTAATCCCGTAGGTAAATGTAGAGGTAGCGTGCCGACGGCGATCACATCGACCTTGGAACCATTCCCGACGCGCATCGTCACCTCGTCCTTCGCCAGTCTCCGTTTATTCCGCAGCTCCTGTTGTGAGTTACAAATATGAGCAACGGCACCGGTATCAAATACCCAGGAGTTACTACGATTACTGGTAAGGTACACATCAATTACATGTATATCAAATATACCTTTGGTTTTGCCGGCCTTCTTGTCCGCTAAGTATTTGGGGCAGTTCCGCTTCCAGTGACCACTTTCCTTGCAATAAAAACACTCAGTCTCGGGCTTGGGTCCATTCTTTGGCTTCTTCCCGGCAGCTTGCTTGCTGGGCACGGCAACTACCTTGCCGTCTTTCTTGAAGTTCTTTTTACCCTTGCCCTTCTTGAACTTAGTGGTTTTATTGACCATCAACACTTGATGTTCCTTTCTGACTTCTACCTCTGCTGATTTCAGCATAGCAAATACTTCAGGAATGGTCTTTTCCATCCCCTGCATATTGAAGTTCATCACAAAGCTCTTGTAGCTCGGTGGAAGCGACTGGAGGATTCTGTCAATGACCGCATCATCCGGGAGATTAACTCCCAGCTGAGTCAAGCGGTTATGCAATCCAGACATAGTGAGTATGTGCTCACTGACAGAACTGTTTTCCTCCATCTTACAGCTGAAGAACTTGTCGGAGACTTCATATCTCTCAACCCGGGAATGAGCTTGGAAAACCATTTTCAGCTCTTCGAACATCTCATATGCTCCATGTCTCTCAAAACGCTTTTGGAGCCCCGGCTCTAAGCTGTAAAGCATGCCGCACTGAACGAGGGAGTAGTCATCAGAACGTGCCTGCCAAGCGTTCATAACGTCTTGTTCTGCAGGGAGAACAGGTGCATCACCTAGTGGTGCTTGTAGGACATAATCTTTCTTGGCAGCTATGAGGATGATCCTCAGGTTCCGGACCCAGTCCGTATAGTTGCTGCCATCGTCTTTCAGCTTGGTTTTCTCTAGGAACGCGTTGAAGTTGAGGACTACGTTGGCCATTTGATCTACAAGACATATTGTAAAATTTTAGACTAAGTTCATGATAATTAAGTTCATCTAATCAAATTATAATGAACTCCCACTCAGATTTGACATCCCTTTGGTCATCTAAGTGTTACACGATCCGAGTCGACTAGGCCGTGTCCGATCATCACGTGAGACGGACTAGTCATCGTCGGTGAACATTCTCATGTAGATCGTATCTTCCATACGACTCGTGTTCGACCTTTCGGTCTCCGTGTTCCGAGGCCATGTCTGTACATGCTAGGCTCGTCAAGTTAACCCTAAGTGTTTTCGCTGTGTAAAACTGTCTTACACCCGTTGTATGTGAACGTAAGAATCTATCACACCCGATCATCACGTGGTGCTTCGAAACGACGAACTGTAGCAACGGTGCACAGTTAGGGGAGAACACTTCTTGAAATTTTGTAAGGGATCATCTTATTTACTACCGTCGTTCTAAGTAAACAAGATGCATAAAACATAATAAACATCACATGCAATTATATAAAGTAGTGACATGATATGGCCAATATCATATAGCTCCTTTGATCTTCATCTTCGGGGCTCCATGATCATCTTGTCACCGGCATGACACCATGATCTCCATCATCATGATCTCCATCATCGTGTCTTCATGAAGTTGTCACGCCAACGACTACTTCTACTTCTATGACTAACGCGTTTAGTAATAAAGTAAAGTAGTTTACATGGCGTTCTTTAATGACACGCAGGTCATACAAAAAATAAAGACAACTCCTATGGCTCCTGCCGGTTGTCATACCCATCGACATGCAAGTCGTGATTCCTATTACAATAGCATGAACATCTCATACATGACATATAGATCATTCATCATTCATCACAACCTTGGCCATATCATATCACAAAGCACTTGCTGCAAAAACAAGTTAGACGTCCTCTAATTGTTGTTTGCAAGTTTTACGTGGCTGAAGTAGGGTTCTAGCAAGAACGTTTTCTTACCTACGTGAAACCACAACGTGATTTGTCAACTTCTATTTACCCTTCATAAGGACCCTTTTCATCGAATCCGCTTCAACTAAAGTAGGAGAGACAGACACCCGCCAGCCACCTTATGCAACTTGTGCATGTTAGTCGGTGGAACCGGTCTCACGTAAGCGTACGTGTAAGGTTGGTCCGGGCCGCTTCATCCCACAATACCGCTGAAGCAAGATAAGACTAGTAGCGGCAAGAAAGTTGACAAATCTACGCCCACAACCAATTGTGTTCTACTCGTGCAAGAAGAACTACGCATAGACCTAGCTCTGATACCACTGTTGGGGAACGTTGCAGAAAACAAAAAATTTTCCTGCTCGTTTCACCAAGATCATCTAGGAGTTCATCTAGCAATGAGTGAATAGATGCATCTACATACCTTGTAGATCGCGAGCGGAAGCGTTCAAAGAACGGGGATGATGTAGTCGAACACGACGTGATTCGAATCACCGGAGATCCTAGCACCGAACGGACGGCACCTCCGCGTTCAACACACGTACGGAAACAGCCACGTCTCCTCCTTCTTGATCCAGCAAGGGAGGGAGGAGAGGTTGAGGGAGATGGCACCAGCAGCAGCACGACGGCGTGGTGTTGATGGAGCTGCAGTACTCCGGCAGAGCTTCGCTAAGCTATGAGGAGGTGGAGGAGATGTTGGGGAGGGAGAAGGAGGCAACCAAAGGCCAAGGACTCAAGGTATGAAGTCCCTCCTCTCCCCCACTATATATAGGGGTGCCAAGGGGGGTGGCCGGCCCTAGGAGATCCAATCTCCTAGGGGGTGCGGCGGCCAAGGGGGGTTTCCCTCCCCCCCAAGGCACCTAGGAGGTGCCTTCCACTAGTAGGACTCCTCCCCCTTGGAAACCCTAGGCGCATGGGCCTAGTGGGGCTGGTGCCCTTGGCCCATGTAGGCCAAGGCGCACCCCTACAGCCCATGTGGCCCCCGGGGATGGGTGGCCCCACCCGGTGGGCCCCCGGGACCCCTCCGGTGGTCCCGGTACAATACCGATAACCCCGAAACTTGTCCCGATGCCCAAAACAGGACTTCCCATATATAAATCTTTACCTCCGGACCATTCCGGAACTCCTCGTGACGTCCGGGATCTCATCCGGGACTCCGAACAACATTCGGGTTACTGCATATACATATCCCTACAACCCTAGCGTAACTGAACCTTAAGTGTGTAGACCCTACGGGTTCGGGAGACATGTAGACATGACCGAGATCGCTCTTCGGTCAATAACCAACAGCGGGATCTGGATACCCATGTTGGCTCCCACACGCTCCACGATGATCTCATCGGATGAACCACGATGTCGAGGATTTAATCAACCCCGTATGCAATTCCCTTTGTCAATCGATATGTTACTTGCCCGAGATTCGATCGTCGGTATCCCAATACCTCGTTCAATCTTGTTACCGGCAAGTCACTTTACTCGTACCGTAATGCATGATCCCGTGACCAAACACTTGGTCACTTTGAGCTCATTATGATGATGCATTACTGAGTGGGCCCAGTGATATCTCACTGTCATACGGAGTGACAAATCCCAGTCTCGATCCATATAAAACAATAGATACTTTCGGAGATACCTGTAGTGCACCTTTATAGTCACCCAGTTACGTTGTGACGTTTGATACACCCAAAGCACTCCTACGGTATCCAGGAGTTATACGATCTCATGGTCGAAGGAAGAGATACTTTGACATTGCAAAAACTCTAGCAAACGAACTATACGATCTTGTGCTATGTTTAGGATTGGGTCTTGTCCATCACATCATTATCCTAATGATGTGATCCCGTTATCAATGACATCCAATGTCCATAGCCAGGAAACCATGACTATCTATTGATCAACGAGCTAGTCAACTAGAGGCTTACTAGGGACATGTTGGTGTCTGTTATTCACACATGTATTACGATTTCCGGATAACACAATTATAGCATGAATAAAGACAATTATCATGAACAAAGAAATATAATAATAATGCTTTTATTATTGCCTCTAGGGCATATTTCCAACACCCTGTCCAAGGTTGGGGAGCGAGAAAGAGGCGAAATCATTTTCATACATGTTGTTGGAGCCTTTAGGGGTGTAGCCTCCTCATTATAGAAGTGCATGCTCTAGCCAATGCAAGCAAAAGATCGATCTAATGAAAGAGACTAGGCAGCACATTATACGTCAACACTCTCCCTCACGTGTGGCTCCCTTAGGCATAAACGTGGACCGAAAGTGGGCTACAATTTAATTACGTCAGCCGGGTATTAACTTAAGACCTCTTGGCTCTGATACCATGTAGAAGTGCATGCTCTAGCCAATGCAACCAACAAACCGATCTGATGAAAGAGACTAGACAGCACATTATACGTCAACACTCATCTTCCCCATGTTCAATATGGGAATGTCTAGATGCAAGTCGCATGAAAAGCGAATTTGGGCCTTTCAAAGCCGTCAGATGTAAAATGGACGGCCAGATCATCTTCTCCAGCCTGCTTCCGCCCCGTCGCTGCCGGCCTAGCAGCCTGCTTCCGTCGTCCGTGCTCCCGCGCAACCTCGCCGCATGCACCGCCCTCCCCCTTCCCAACCGCGGCCCATTGTCGTGCTACCATGTCCCCCCCCCCCCCCCCCCCCCCCCCCCCCCGCCCCCCCGCCATCCCTCTAGCCCCGGCACAGAAGGAGATTTTTCCCTGGCGAACTTTTACCACCGCTGTATTGCCGCTCCCCACCACCCACCCTAAGATAGATGATGGGGTAGCCCTCCGATGAGCTCCTTCCTTCTACTTCCTTCCGTCCGGTGAGCTCCTTCTTTCCCTTCGGCGAACTTTTTTGCCCTTCTCAAAATCGGCTGACGCAAAAGCTAAAGTCAGTCGGCTGCATCTAGCTACCGCGGCTCAATATACTAGTGACGTTGTTGCTCATGTAGAAGCACGGTCAAAATATCATTACAGTTCCCCGTCTGATGTACTATAGTATTTTTTTTTTCATAAGTGCATCTTTAACCGTGCATACCAGCAAAGACTCCCAGAACCTGACGAGCCATGCTGTGTCGTGCGTCCCCCCGTCGCACCGTCGTCGGTTGAGACGGTCCAGCAAAAGAAAAAAGAAGAGGGGGCATGCAATGCGCAGCAATTGAGAGCCGCATGAGCCGAACCAACCGCGCACTCGCCGAACCAAACCCCGTATGTATTTTAGCCGGCCGGACCTGCCGGTCGGTCGGAACCGATCGCCGTGGTGCGCCACCACCAACTCCCCGCCTCGACGAACCTCATCGAGAGACGGTCCTAGTCTCGAAGAGTCGTGTATACGAATACAAGTTTATACACACGCGTTGACGTATGACGTACCTCCCTCTTATCTTTCGTTCGAAAGCCGCAACACTCCCGATCTTAGATTGTGAGCGTCAAGTAAACAAGCACTGGGGAGGGCATCATTAACATAAGATGTGCAAGTCACCAAGCCAAGCAAAGCGACGAGTCTATGAGAAAAAGGACAAAAGAAAGCGAGAAAGAAAGCGAGTCAGAGAGGTGGACTCGTCACCGGCTGACTAGACCACCCGCAGGTTGATCGCAACCATGCATGAACCAGGTGGATCACCCGATCGATCTCTCTCAAATGAACAGACATAACACAGGCTTATCTACTCGTGTTGTGCCGATCCTTTCGTTTGGAGAAGGAACCAAAGATTAGTAGCAGTAGGCCGTACGTAAAAGCTGGCTGCTGGCTCGCGGCGTAGCACCCCCGGTCGAGCTGTCGTCGATGCGTTCGAAGCGAAACGGGCCAAAGCTCTGAGTGGCATCTGGCTTTAGACAAAGGAAGTGTTGCACAAAGCTCGGGCTACATAGAACTCTATGGGAGCGTCCCTGTCGGGTTTTGGATTAAAGGCTTGGCCGTGACTTTTGCCTGCTTCGGGCCGAGCTTGGATGCCTGATGCCGGGACATATCGAAGAAGCTAGCTAGCAACACGTTGTCAGATGTCACATCCGCTAGATCTAATACCAATTAACAAAGCGCTTTGGCTTGGTTAACTGTAATCCAGGACGGACGTAGTACACCCTGGATACACTAGTCCCCGATCGCAGAGTCATCCCATCCACTAGTATCAGGTTCCTTACCGTCGAGACGCGAGCTGTAACCATTGCGGCTGTTGGGTGTTGGGTGTTACGGGTACGCGCGAACCCATCAACCGGGTGCAAGAATTCGTCGCCCACTTCGAACCGGCAGTGACTGCGGACGCCGTGCGTACGCACGGTGTTACACCGGGGAGGAGGAGGCGTCCACCCGACCCGACCCGGCCCCGGCCGAGAATCGAGAATTCCACAGCCACGCACGGGGCAGGCCGAGGACGCGGTACGTACCGGCCCCTGCGATAAACGCACGAGCGGACACACGGACGGCCGCGATCCATCCGGCTCCAACTTTCAACCCGCACGGGCTCCCGTCCCGTTCGTACCCGCGATCCGCCCCCCTTTCATATGACCACCGGTCTCGCCGGCCCCGTTGCGTGCGCCGCGCAGCCTTTCCTCTCCTCTCCTCTCCCCTCCCCTCCCACCCTGCGCGCGCCGGCAGCGAACGGTTCCTCCCTACCGTTTGAACGGTTCGGCTCGGAGGCGAACCTGGGCCGGGCCCGCTGCCCAGTCCTCCTCGTTCGTTCCACCGATCGCTGAGTGGCGGACGGAGGTTTTGCTCTGGCCGCAGGGGAGGTTCTCTTGGCGACGGCGGTGGCGGATGGGGTGCAAGGGGTCCAAGCACGCGCTGCATGGCGGCGGGGGCGGCGCGCTGGATGCGCGGAAGTGCGCGTCGGGGCTCGTGGCGCGCCACTCCGTCGCGCTCCGGTCGTCCACGCTCGGCACGCTCAGCCTCGACCGCGCCACGGCCGCGGCGGTTTCTTTCGCAGGAGGGGAGGGGGCGGTGGCGGGGGCGACGGCGGCGAGGTCCGGGAAGGAGGGCGCGGCGGGGAGGTGCCGGTCCTTCGCCGGGTGGTTCCCGGCGTCGCCCAAGGTGGAGCCTGGCCAGCCGGTGAAGCGGCAGAGGCTGGCGCCCCCAAGGACGCCCACCAAGACGCCCGCGCGTGCCCCCGAGGAGATCAACGTGTGGGAGCTCATGGACGGGCTCGACGACGACGGCGCGGAGGACGAGGAGGAGGAGGAATACGATGACTGCGTGGACGGGCAGGTGGAGTCGGCGCCCGGATCGCCGGAGTTCGACCCCGACGTCCTGTCGGCGTTCCGGGAGGCGCTCGCCGAGCTGTCGCCTCCTCCGCCGGAAGCCGACGACGCGAGCGACGGAGGGGCCGTCGTCAAGAAGGACGAAATCGAGGTGTTCGCCGACGTCGCGAGCGACGGAGGGGCCGTCGTCAAGAATGAGGAAATCCAGGTGTTCGCCGACGTCGTGAGCGACGGAGGAGCCGTTGTCAAGGAGGAAATCCAGGTGTTCGACGACGTCGCGAGCGACGGAGGAGCCATCGTCAAGAAGGAGGAAATTCAGGTGTTCGCCGGCGTAGTGCGTGCGCGGCTGGACGTGCTCCAGGGAAGGATCGACAGCAGGTCACAAAAGAATCCCCCGCCGCCACCGCCCCCGCCGGAGAGCGCGAGGCGGGTGGTCGTCTACCTGACGAGCCTCCGCGGCATCCGGCAGACGTACGAGGACTGCTGGGCGGCGAGCACGATCCTGTCCAGCTACGGCGTGCACGTGGACGAGCGGGACCTGTCGATGCACGCGGGGTACAAGGAGGAGCTGCGCGACGCGCTCGGCGCAGGCGCCCCCGCCGCAGGCACCGGCGTGCTGCCGCAGGTGTTCGTCGACGGCTGGCACCTGGGCGGCGCCGAGGAGGTGCGCCGCATGCACGAGTCCGGGGAGCTGGCGGAGGCCCTCGAGGCCTGTGAGCCGGCGCCGGGCGCCGCCGGAGGCGGGAAAGATGGGCCGGGGGGCTTCGCCGCGGAGCCGTGCGGCGGGTGCGGGGGCGCGCGGTTCGTGCCGTGCGACGTCTGCTCCGGCAGCTGCAAGTTGTTCGTCGAGGACGAGGACGGCGCCGGGGCGTTCAGGCGGTGCCCGGACTGCAACGAGAACGGGCTACTGAGATGTCCAATCTGTTAATGGAACCACTCTGTTTTAATTGCTTGGATTTTTTGTTGTTGTTAGTGTGCCTTCTCTCTAGCTAATACCGACGTGTTCATCCAAAAAATGGTACAGAGTTAAACAAAATGGGAGGAACAGCGCGTCAGAAAAGACTCAACCGGAGGTAGCTTTTTCTTTCCCCCCTCTCGCACGACCAGGAAAATCCTACTTGCCTTCGATCTTCGCCGGCGCGTGCGTGGAGTCTCCTCCCCTCTGCTTGCCGCTCCGGCGGACGGTGGCAGGAGGGTATTCCTGGTGCCTCGACTTAGATAGATAGGATTTTGGTTCTCGTAAGGACGGCGCTTGGACAGATGGAGACGCTTCTTCTTCGAGTCTGTCTTCAGGGCTCCGATTATCCTTAAGTTTGTTCGTCGGGACAGACTAGACGGAGCTTCGGCATAGATTTCTGCCAGCTACTCAAAGCGGCGAGGTTATGGTTTCTCGTCGTGCGTATGCAATGGTGAGATTTGATGCCAGATTCTTCAGATCGATTCAAGGGTTCAATGGCTACTACTGCGGCTCCTGAACGCTGGTCCTTAGGGGCATATATACGAAGACTTACCGGTTGTCATCGACAAGGTCAGGCCGGCTTCGGTATTAGAGCGGTGACAGCGACATGTCGGCAGCTCGTTCAGGCGGTGCCAGTGGTCCTTCGGTTGTCCACGGATCTCAATGTACTTTCTATTATATTTGAGGTGATTTGTACTTTCAGTAAATCTTTATAATAGATACGATATTTCCGCAGAAAAGAAGGGAAAAAAAAAGAAGGGAGGAACAGAAATTTGCCCTCCACCCATCCATGCTAGGACTGATCCGTTGATCGGGTCGAGCTGTGAAGACACAAACACGCAAAGAATAAACAGTTGCTTGTGAGAACCACTGCAGTGCGCTCGCCCTGTGACTGTCTGACTGAACCATGTGAACAGATGTTCTTCAGAGTCGAGCTACGACTCTAGTAGATGTTCGGAGTGTGAACCATGCGTCCTAGGATTCACGCCATGCATGATGTACCAGCCGACTATAATATGGCCTCGTGACTTGTGGGCGGTGGTGAGCAGAAATGGAAAGAAAATAGGGGGCCCAAAACAACACCGGACAAAAGTGAAAATTGAAGCCAGTTGCGCCCACGTTGTACATGTACCCCCTCGGAGAATCAATGCCGTCGAGACCATGGTGGCCATGGCCTCCTATGAGCAACCAGCTGCCCTCAAGGACAAAAAGGTTTTCACCGAGGTGTAGGTTTTGCAAGCCCAACGACCCCCGGCATTGCAAAAGGTGCAGGTTTTGGTCTAGTGACCGTAGCTCCAAGGTAGTGAGAGTACTCTGTACAACGAAGGACTCGTCAATCCTGAAGTAAACAAACGATAAAGCTATTCAGCTGCCGGATGAATGAATAGCTGTTAGCTTCTTTTGATTTTCCTTTCTTTTTGTAGCTTGCGGCTAGCCTGCATTTTTTGTGCGTTCCAAGCTTCAAGCTGCTCGTGGTTTTGCCATGCATTCAGATATAAGGTACACACTGCTGTAACTTCTGTTTCATTTAAAAGAAGGTGGACAGTGAAACTACTCTCCCCGTCCCATAATATAAAGACCTTTTTGCAAGCTGAGTAGATCAAGAAATTGACAAATAATCATTGTATGAATCTAGCTAGCCCTAAAAGATGGGGCAATTACCCCTCTCTATATAATATTGTGCAACGTAAGGAAGATTATGTCGCCATAGTATTAAACTCAGTACCACTTAATATCCAATTTAGAAGATCCCTTGTAGGGGAACGTTGGAATGCATGATTACACCTGGTACGTAGGTTGATGAATGTTCAACTTTCAGATCAGGCGGATACAATTAGTTGGAAGTTAACCACGAATGAGTATTCTCTGTCAAATCCACGTATTTGGACTTAATAGATTCTGGGCCATTGTCGAGGTCTTTGCACATATGGAAGATTAAAGTTCCACTCCGCATCAAGATCTTTATGTGGTTTGTCCACAAAGGAGTCATCTTGACCAAAGATAATCTGATGAAAAGAAATTGGGTCGGACAATCTAGATGTTGTTTTTGTGATCAAAATGAGACAATTAAACACCTCTTTCTCGAATGTCCACTTGCAAAACTGTTATGGCGATCCATTCATATAGCTTTTAAGGTTAATCCCCCAATGAGTCTAAACACGTTATTTGGGACGTGGCTTAATGGAGTAGACATACACACAGCTAAACATATTTGGATAGAGATATGTGCACTTTTATGGGCTATATGGAACACTCGAAATGATATGATTGTTAATGGGACAAAATTCACTAATTTTTGCAGGTTATCTACAGAGCTACAGCCTGGGTCCGTATGTGGTCCTTACTCACTCATGCGGACTACATGGAGATTATGGTTATTGGGTGCAGCCGATGAGAGACGGTAGCACGGTCTATTTTCAACCGATTTGAATGACGAACTAATAATATGCTAGGTGTGTAGGCATTGTAGCTTGTTTTTTATAGCCGGATGTGGCGTATCTTTCTTACTCAGATTTTGAGTTTCCGTGGAACTTATGACCTTGTTTTGATTTTAATAATATGGCTGCATGCATCGATTGATGCAGAGGCCGAATGTAAGCCTCCTTTTCAAAAAAAAAAGATGGGGCAATTTCAGTTCAGTGAATACTGCTTCTGTTGGAATTTGAGAACACATGGCAGCATTAAAGACATGAGAGCATTTTCATCGCTGGATCAACCTGTGAGGTCCATGGACTGTTTCAAGGTCGACCACTCGAGAATCCACGAGCTTGGAAATGCCTTAACTGGTGAAGATAGCCTGACAGTGAAAAACCCACTTTACCAGTTTGTCATGAGGCAATAAAGTTTGAAGTGAAGTTAGGTAAAGTCGGGACATTGGTCGAACAAACATCTTGAAAGCTGAAGCTTACATTACATTATTGATTGCTCCCGAAGAATCGTGTGGAAAAGCCTGAAGCTCGAGGTGCAGGTTGCTCCAAAATAAGGAAACAATTATGCACTTCAAGATTCATATAAAACGAACATGTTGACATTCTCACTACATTCCCCGAGAATATAGAAAGAGATCCACATTAGAGGAGTAGGAGTCAAAATGCTGAGCAATTTTCTCTAGTCCTTAATTGGCTTGCTCTTATTTCAGTTTGGGGAATTTGTGCGATGTGTTCTTCCGTGGAGATGGCAATTGGGATCAATTTATTTGAGAGATTTTGGAGTAGATTAATCAGATGAAAATAGTTATGCAAATTTGTTTGTTGTGGCAGATAAGCAGCACGCTAGATTACAAGGTTATAGTCATAGTTTATTTTTCTAGTGGAATACACATAGTTTAGTTGTTGATCAAAGATTTCCATGTTCATGGAACAGTTGGTTTCTTTTGTATATGAAGTTGTTATGTAAACACCTTTGGACTAGGGGGTGCCTCGAGTAACGTGATTAGCATCGAGAGTGCCGAGGATGTCTTCAAACAATAAATATTTTAATTGGGTTGTGTACGATGGCCTTATATCAAAAGTCGCCATACAATGAAAAGATTGAAACAATGGTTTACTTTCAATAGGTTCGATCTCCTCGGCGGGGCGATCGAATCATATTATAGAAAGGCATCTAGGGGGTTGGTACTAGTTCTGAGTCGGAAGGAGCTTTTGAGATCTCACTCCCAAATGCCCTTTCCCAATGTCGGTCGAGGCGAACGTGAAGGAAATATGACCTAGAGGCAATAATAGAGTTGTTATTTATATTTCCTTATATCATGATAAATGTTTATTATTCATGCTAGAATTGTATTAACCGGAAACTTAGTACATGTGTGAATATATAGACAAACTAAGTGTCCCTAGTATGCCTCTACTTGACTAGCTTGTTGAATCAATGGTGGTTATGTTTCCTAACCATAGACATGAGTTGTCATTTTATTAACGAGATCACATCATTAGAGAATGATGTGATTGACTTGACCCATCCGTTAGCTTAGCACGATGATCGTTTAGTTTGTTGTTATTGCTTTATCCATAACTTATACATGTTCCTATGACTATGAGATCATGCAACTCCTGAATACCGGAGGAACACTTTGTGTGCTATCAAACGTCACAACGTAACTGGGTGACTATAAAGATGCTCTACAGGTGTCTCCGATGGTGTTTGTTGAGTTGGCATAGATCGAGATTAGGATTTGTCACTCCGAGTATCGGAGAGGTATCTCTGGGCCCTCTCGGTAATGCACATCACTATAAGCCTTGCAAGCAATGTGACTAATGAGTTAGTTGCGGGATGATGCATTACCGAATGAGTAAAGAGACTTGCCGGTAACGAGATTGAACTAGGTATTGAGATACCGACGATCAAATCTCGGGCAAGTAACATACCGATGACAAAGGGAACTACGTATATCATTATGCTGTTTGACCGTTTAAGATCTTCATAGAATATGTGGGAGCCAATATGAACATCCAGGTTCCGCTATTGGTTATTGACCGAAGACGTGTCTCGGTCATGTCTACATAGTTCTCGAACCCGTAGGGTCCGCACACTTAACGTTCGGTGACGATCGGTATTATGAGTTTGTGTGTTTTTTATGTACCGAAGGTAGTTCGGAGTCCCGGATATGATCACGGACATGACGAGGAGTCTCGAAATGGTCGAGACATAAAGGTTGATATATTGGACGGCTATATTCGGACACCGGAAGTGTTTCAGATGATTTCGGAGAAAACCGGAGTGCCGAAGGGTTACCGGAACCCCCCCGGGGAACTAATGGGCCACATGGGCCTTAGTGGAGAGAGAGAGGGCCGGCCAGGGCAGGCCGCGCGCCCTCCCCCTCTAGTTCGAATTGGACAAGGGAGGGGGGGCCCCTTTCCTTTTCCCTTCTCCTCCTTCCTTTCCCTCTCCAGGCGCGCCACAAGGGCCGGCCGGCCTCCCCCTTTCTCCTTTATATACGGGGGCCGGGGGCACCCTAGGACACACAAGTTGATCATTGATCCCTTAGCCGTGTGCGGTGCCCCCTTCCACCATAATCCACCTAGGTCATATCGTCGTAGTGCTTAGGTGAAGCCCTGTGCCGGTAGCTTCATCATCACCATCATCACGCCGTCGTGCTGACGAAAATCTCCCTCGACACTCAGCTGGATTGAGAGTTCGTGGGACGTCACCGAGCCGAACGTGTGCAGATCGTGGAGGTGCCGTACTTTCGGTACTAGGATCGGTCGGATCGTAAAGACGTACGACTACATCAACCGCGTTGTCATAACGCTTCCGCTTACGGTCTACAAGGGTACGTGGACAACACTCTTTCCCTCCCGTTGCTATGCATCACCATGATAGATCTTGCGTGTGTGTAGGAATTTTTTTTGAAATTACCATGTTCCCCAATAGTGGCATCTGAGCCAGGTCTATGCGTAGATGTTATATGCATGAGTAGAACACAAAGGAGTTGTGGGCATGGGTATATACATATTGCTTGCCGTCACTAGTTGATTCTTGATTTGGCGGTATTGTTGGATGAAGCGGCCCAGACTGACATTATGCGTATGCTTACGCGAGACTGGTTCTACCGACGTGCTTCACACACAGGTGGCTAGCGGATGTCAGTTTCTCCAACTTTAGTTGAATCGGATTCAATGAACAAGGTTCTTTCTAAAGATCAAAAAACAATCACTATACCACATTGTGGTTTTTGATGTGTAGGTAAGAACGACTCTTGCTAAGCCCGTAGCAGCCACGTAAAACTTGCAACAACAAAGTAGAGGACGTCTAACTTGTTTTTGCAGGACATGTTGTGATGTGATATGGTCAAGACGTGATTATATAAATTGTTGTATGAGATGATCATGTTTTATTAAAGTTTTCGGCAACTGGCAGGAGCCTTATGGTTGTCTCTTTATTGCATAAGATGCAAGCACCATACAATTGCTTTACCTTATCGCTATGCGATAGCAATAGTTGCAAAAGCAAAGTTGGCGAGACGACCATGTGACGACACGTTGATAGAGATCAAGATGATGGAGATCATGGTGCCATGCCGGTGACGATGGAGATCATGACGGTACTTTGGAGATGGAGATCAAAGGCACAAGATGATAATGGCCATATCATGTCACATATTTTGATTGCATATGATGTTTATCTTTTATGCATCTTATTTTGCTTAGTATGGCGGTAGCATTATACGATGACCCCTCACTAAATTTCAAGGTATAAGTGTTCTCCTGAGTATGCACCGTTGCGACAGTTCGTCGTGCCGAGACACCACGTGATGATCGAGTGTGATAAGCTCTACGTTCACATACAACGGCTGCAAGACAATTTTGCACACGCGGAATACTCGGGTTAAACTTGACGAGCCTAGCATATGCAGATATGGCCTCGAAACACTGAGACTGAAAGGTCGAGTGTGAGTCATATAGAAGATATGATCAACATAGTGATGTTCACCATTGAAAACTACTCCATCTCACGTGATGATCGGACATGGTTTAGTTGATATGGATCACGTTATCACTTAGATGATTAGAGGGATATCTATCTAAGTGGGAGTTCTTAAGTAATATGATTAATTGAACTTTAATTTATCATGAACTTAGTCCTGGTAGTTTTTGCATATCTATGTTGTAGATCAATAGCTCGCGTATAGCTCCCCTGTTTTATTTTTTTATATGTTCCTAGAGAAAAATAAGTTGAAAGATAATAGTAGCAATGATGCGGACTGGGTCCGTGATCTGGCGATTATCCTCATTGCTGCACAGAAGAATTATGTCCTTGATGCACCGCTAGGTGACGAACCTTTTGCAGGAGCAGATGCAGACGTTATGAACGTTTCAAAAGCTCGGTATGATGACTACTTGATAGTTTAGTGTGCCATACTTGACAGCTTAGAACCGGGACTTCAAAAACATTTTGAACGCCACGGAGCATATGCGATGTTCCAAGAGCTGAAATTGGTATTTCAGACTCATGCCCGTGTTAAGAGGTATGAGACCTCTGATAAGTACTTTGCCTACAAGATGGAGGAAAATAGCTCAGCTAGTGAGCATCTTCTCAGAATGTCTGAGTACTACAATCACTTGAATCAAGTGGGAGTTAATCTTCCAGATAAGATAGTGATTACTAGAGTTCTGTAGTCAGTATCACCAAGTTACTAGAACTTCGTGATGAACTATAATATGCAAGGGATAACAGAAACGATTCCCGAGCTCTTCACGATGTTGAAATCGACGAAGGTAGAAATCAATAAAAGCATCAAGTGTTGATGGTTGACAAGACCACTAGTTTCAAGTAAAAGGGCAAAGGAAAGAAAGGGGACTTCATGAAGAATGACAAGCAAATTGCCACTCCCATGAAGAAGCCCAAAACTAGACCCAAGCCTGAAACTGAGTGCTTCTACTGTAAAGGAAATGGTCACTGGAAGCGGAACTGTCCCGAATACTTGGCGGATAAGAAGGATGGCAAAGTGAAAGGTATATTTGATATACATGTTATTGATGTATACTTTACTAGTGTTCATAGTAACACCAGGGTATTTGATACTGGTTCAGTTACTAAGATTAGTAACTCGAAACAGGAGTTACAAAATGGACAAAGACTAGTTGAGGACAAGGTGACGATGTGTGTTGGAAGTAATTCCAAGGTTGATAAGATCACCATTGCACACTCCCTTTACCTTCGAGATTAGTGTTGAACCTAAAATAAATGTTATTTGGTGTTTGCATTGAACATAATATGATTGGATCATGTTTATTGCAATACGATTATTCATTTAAGTCAAAAAATAATTGTTATTCTGTTTACATGAATAATACCTTCTGAGGTCATACACCCAAGGTGAATGATTTACTGAATCTCGATCATAGTGATACACATATTCATAATATTGATGCCAAAAGATGTAAAGTTGATAATGATAGTGCAACATATTTGTGGCATTGTCGTTTAGGTCCTATTGGTGAAAAGCGCATGAAGAAACTCCATGCTGACGGGCTTTTGGAATCACTTGATTATGAATCACTTGATGCTTGCGAATCATGCCTCATGGGAAAGATGACTGAGACTCCGTTCTCCGAAACAATGGAGCGAGCAACTGACTTATTGGAAATAACACATACTGATGTATGCGATCCGATGAGTGTTGAGGCTCGCGGCGGGTATCATTATTTTCTGACCTTCACAGATGATTTGAGCAGATATGGGTATATCTAATTAATGAAACACAAGTCTGAAACTTTTGAAAAGTTCAAAGAATTTCAGAGTGAAGTAGAGAATCATCGTAGCAATAAAATAAAGTTTCTACGATCTGATCGCAGAGGCGAATATTTGAGTTACGAGTTTGGTATTCAGTTAAAACAATATGGAATAGTTTCACAAACTCATGCCACCTGGAACACCATAGCATAACGGTGTGTCCGAACATCGTAACCGTACTTTATTACATATGGTGTGATTTATGATGTCTCTTACCGATCTACCACTATCGTTTTGGGGTTATGCATTAGAGACAACTGCATTCACGTTAAATAGGGCACCATCTAAATCTGTTGAGACGACACCATACGAATTGTGGTTTAGCAAGAAACCTAAGCTGTCATTTCTTAAAGTTTGGGGCTATGATACTTATGTGAAAAAGCTTCAATCTGATAAGCTCGAACCCAAATCAGAATGCGCCTTCATAGGATACCCAAAGGAAACTGTTGGGTACACCTTCTATCACAGATCCGAAGGCAAGATATTCATTGCTAAGAATGGATCCTTTCTAGAGAAGGAGTTTCTCTCGAAAGAAGTGAGTGGGAGGAAGTAGAACTTGATGAGGTAATTGTACCTTCTCCCAAATTGGAAAGTAGTCCATCACAGAAATCAGTTCCAGTGATGCCTACACCAATTAGTGAGGAAGTTAATGATGATGATCATGAAACTTCAGATCAAGTTACTACCGAACCTCGTAGGTCAACCAGAGTATGTTCTACACCAGAGTGGTATGGTAATCCTGTTCTGGAAGTCATGTTACTAGACCATGACGAACCTACGAACTATGAGGAAGCGATGACGAGCCCATATTCCGACAGATGGCTTGAGGCCATGAAATCTGAGATGGGATCCATGTATGAGAACAAAGTATGGACTTTGGTGGACTTGCCTAATGATCGGCAAGCCATAGAGAATAAATGGATCTTCAAGAGGAAGACGGACGCTGATAGTAGTGTTACTATCTACAAAGCTCGAATTGTTGCAAAAAGGTTTTCGATAAGTTCAAGGTGTTGACTACGATGAGATTTTCTCACTCGTAGCAATGCTTAAGTCTGTCCGAATCATGTTAGCAAATTGCCACATTTTCTGAAATCTGGCAAATGGATGGATTTCTTAAAGAAGAGTTGTATATGATGCAACCAGAAGGTTTTGTCAATCCTAAAGGTGCTAACAAAATGTGCAAGATCCAGCGATCCATCTATGGACTGGTGCAAGCATCTCGGAGTTGGAATATACGCTTTGATGAGTTGATCAAAGCATATAGTTTTATACAGACTTGCAGTGAATCCTGTATTTACAAGAAAGTGAGTGGGAGCACTACGGCCTTTCTGATAAGTATATGTGAATGACATATTGTTGATCGGAAATGATGTAGAAATTTCTGGAAAGCATAAAGGAGAATTTGAAAGGAGTTTTTCAAAGAAAGAATTACCTGTAAAGCTACTTACATATTGGGCATCAAGATCTATAAAGATAGATCAAGACGCTTGATAAGACTTTCGATGAGTATATACCTTGATAAGATTTTGAAGGAGTTCAAAATGGATCAGTCAAAGAAAGAGTTCTTGCCTAAGTTGTAAGGTGTGAAATTGAGTAAAGACTCAAAACCCGGCTATGAGAGTCCTGGATTAGGGGGTCTCCGGACAGCCGGACTATCTCCATTGGCCGGACTGTTAGACTATGAAGATACAAGATTAAAGACTTCGTCTCGTGTCCGGATGGGACTCTACTTGGCGTGGAAGGCAAGCTAGGCAATATGGATATGTGTATCTCCTCCTTCGTAACCGACCTTGTGTAACCCTAACCTCTCCGGTGTCTATATAAACCAGAGGGTTTTAGTCCATAGGACAACATACAATCATACCATAGGCTAGCTTCTAGGGTTTAGCTCTCCGATCTCATGGTAGATCTACTCTTGTACTACCCATATCATCAATATTAATCAAGCAGGACGTAGGGTTTTACCTCCATCAAGAGGGCCCGAACCTGGGTAAAACATTGTGTCCCCTGCCTCCTGTTACCATCCGCCTTAGACACACAGTTCGGGACCCCCTACCCGAGATCCGCCGGTTTTGACACCGACATTGGTGCTTTCATTGAGAGTTCCTCTGTGTCGTCGCCGTTAGGCTTGATGGCTCCTACTATCATCGATAACGATGCAGTCCAGGGTGAGACTTTTCTCCCTGGATAGATCTTCGTGTTCGGCAGCTTTGCACTGCGGGCCAATTCGCTTGGCCATCTGGAGCAGATTGAAAGTTACGCCCCTGACCACCAGGTCAGGTTTGGATGCTTAAACTACATGGACGATACCCGCGGAGACTTGATCTTCAACGGATTCGAGCCTCTGCCTTGTGCGTCGCGCGGTCACGATGAGTATGATTTAGCTCTACCGTCGGACAGTGTTAAGATCGCACCGACAGCCGCTCCGACCCTTGATTCGGAGCCAGTTGCACCTTCCGCGGACGGGTGGATGGACCCCACCGCGGAGGCCTTACCCTCAGCAGCGATCGAGCCGAACATCGACTTTACCTTGCACGAGAGCCGTGTTGTTAAACTGTCAGATACTTCTCCGGCCACGGACTCCGAACCGCCTACGCCCGTTCCGATTGAATCCGTTTGGGCGCCAATCATGGAGTTTACCTCCGCGGATATCTTCCAGCACTCGCCCTTCGGCGATATACTGAATTCATTAAAGTCTCTCTCCTTGTCAGGAGAATCCTGGCCGAACTATGCTCGGCAGGATTGGGATGCGGATGACGAAGAAATTCGCCGCCCACCCACCACCCACTTCATAGCCACTGTCGATGACTTAACCGACATGCTCGATTCCGACTCCGAAGACATCGACGGTATGGACGACAATGCAGGAGATGAACAGGAACCTCTGCCCACAAGGCACTGGACGCCCAATTCACCACCTGACGTATACATGGTGGACACACCAAAGGAAAATGACGACGAGGAACGGAGGGACACAACGAAGGGTTGTTCCCTCGAGAAGCAGTCAAAACGGCGGCGTAAGCGCCGCCCCAAATCCCGTCTCAGCAGAAAGAACGATCATACAAACCCAGCGTTAGAGCAGGGGGAACCATTGCCGGACCACGGCATCACGGAGAATCAAGCCGAACAACCCGACTCTGTCAAAGATCATAGTCCAGATGACATCACACCGGATAGACACCCGGAGCAATAGAATGCCCATCAAAGGCTCGTTGCCACCGCGAGGAGTCTAAAAAAGCAGAAGCAAAGGCTCAAGGCTACGCAAAACACACTCCAAATCAGATGGAACAAAGTACTCAACACAGCAGCGAAGTACGACGGTAATCACCCTACCAAGAGCTACCCGAAGCGGAAGTTGCTACCTGAATTCGATGAGGAGGCCTTAGATCCCCCACAACCAAAAATCAGAACAGCCATCTGGCCGGATAGGTGACCTCACGACCAACATAGAGCGGCAAACAACGCCGCACATAAGCCAATACGCGATCCACGCGAGGACTCGCATCAAAAGGACGGCACAACCAGATCCATCTATGGACCACGTAAGCACGCTCCAGCATACAACGCAACACAACAAACATCCGAAGAACGCGGTACACCCGGATACAGGGGTGCCGCACACCCCCTATGTTTCACCGATGAGGTGCTGGATCATGAATTTCCAGAGGGATTCAAACCCGTAAATATAGAGGCATACGACGGAACAATAGACCCTGGTGTCTGGATTGAGGATTATATCCTCCATATCCATATGGCCCGAGGAGATGACCTCCACGCCATTAAGTATTTACACCTCAAACTCAAAGGGCCAGCTCGGCACTGGCTTAAGAGCCTCCCCGAAAGTTCCATTGGAAGCCGGGAGGAGCTCGAAGATGCTTTTCGGGCAAATTTTCAGGGGACTTACGTCTGACCTCGAGACGCGGACGATTTGAGTCATATAACTCAACAACCCGGAGAGTCAGCCCGAAAACTTTGGAACATGTTTCTTACTAAAAAGAACCAAATAGTCGACTGTCCGGATGCCGAAGCCTTGGCAGCTTTTAAGCACAGCGTCCGTGACGAATGGCTTGCCATACACCTCGGCCAAGAAAAGCCGAGAACAATGGCATCATTAACAAGCCTCATGACCCACTTTTGCGTGGGTGAGGATAGCTGGCTAACCAGATGTAGCATCAGCGACCCAAGTACATCCGAAGTTAGAGATGGAAACGGGAAATCACGGTGCAACAGCAATAACAAACGCTGGAATAAAGAAGACAACACGAAGATCACGACAGTAAACGCCGGATCCAGAAGCTCTCGGCAAGGTCAGCAAAAGCTACCTCCTAAAGGCACCAGAGACGAACTGTCCAGCCTAAACAAAATTCTGGATCAAGTATGTCAGATCCATAGCACCCCTGGTAAACCCGCTAATCATAACCACAAAGAATGTTGGGTCTTCAAGCAGTCCGGCAAGCTCAATGCCGTACACAAGGGGGAGGATACACCAAGTGAAGACGAAGATGAGCCTCTCAAGCAAGACACCGGGGAACAAAAGAAGTTTCCACCAGAAGTCAAAATAGTCAACGTGTTACACGTGATCAAGGGGAGAAACAAAGCGGCACTCCCAGAAAAATATGCCCAAGGGCCTATACTGCGGAGTCCTGCCACTGGTCGTCTCAACCGATCACTTTCGACCATCGTGATTACTCAGCAAGTATCCGGCGTGCAGGATGGGCTGCCCTGGTATTAGACCCAATAATTGACGGATACCACTTCACACGAGTCCTGATGGACGGCGGCAGCAGTCTAAACCTGATATACCAGGATACAATCCGCGAAATGGGGATAGACCCAACAAAAATTTACCATAGCAACACTACCTTTAAAGGAGTAACGCCAGGCCCAGGGGCTCACTGCACGGGCTCCATGCTACTAAAGGTTATATTCGGCTTCCTCGATAACTTCCATAGCGAACATTTAACCTTCTGCATTGCTCCGTTCCAAAGTGGCTATCAAGCACTACTTGGACGCGAAGCTTTCGCTCGCTTTAATGCAATACCGCATTACACTTCCCTTACGCTCAAGCTTCCCGGTCCACGTGGCATCGTTACAGTGAATGGAAATATTGAGCGATATTTGCGCGCCGAAGAGAGTGCGACAACCTTGGCAGCCGCACACTAAAAACAGCCTCACCAACTAAAGCATTTGATAGGTCGTCAAGACCACGGACACGGTTAGACGAGTCCGGCTTAGCTATATGTAATTCACACCGGATTGATGGCCACACCCCTATTACAAGTACAAGGGGCTCAACGCGCGAAGACAAGTGGCAATTTTTACTCATCTTTAATTATACATGGTTTCTTTAAAAACTACCTTTTTGCACGACAACTTTTCACCTAAGTTCCTCTCTTTTACAGATGACCATCGTGCTACACCCGTCCAGGATACGGCACAATGGAGACACAGGCGCAGACGTGCAGCAGGGACCCGCTCCAAGGATTCTTTTTAGATTAAGACCCTGCGTAAACCTTTTTTACTTGTCTCTTGTTGATATACATCCCTCGGATTCTCAGTACAATTGAGAAGGATGCCGACGTCTTGGCATGTGGCCACGTCAGAATAACGCATGTACGCGGACACAAGGGGCTTCTTACAAAGGGCACTATTTAGGCCCGGTGTATACCATAAAGAGCGAATACCTTAGGGAGTGTTCGGCGTCGCGAGTTTGGCCTTATATGCATCAGCTTTGAATCATGTCTTTGGTCAAATGTTGGGTTTGCCCGGCTCCTGTGTTTTGGTGCGTTATGTTCCGTTCTATCGGCTAAGGCAGCACCAGGAGAACTACTGCGATTGTGCCCTAGTTCGCCCGGACGAGCACCTCAGTAGAGAAAGCCGAAAACTGGCTGTCATGATATAGTGCGAGACTGGTCAACCACTCGATGACCTATCGGAATGTTAGAATTCCTCCGCTTTAACGAAGGACCGTTTCCCGGCCAGGCATATACGCACCCCGAGTTTGGGAGAGTGCGGAGCCACCAGGGGCTATATAGTAGCCCCACCGTCAAACTCCTATGGCTAAGTGAAAGTGTTAAAGCATCATAGTCCGGTTGCCTCGTTCGCTGCGCTATCACCTCCTTAATAGGACCAAGACGTTGGGTTAAGTGTGAAAATGCATTTTTTGCGAGCACTCCCGCATTATATGCGTGGGGGTTGAAGCCGACGACTACAATCTTTTAGGTTATATACATATATACATAAACGGCCGCACATGAGGCATCATATTACTTTCCGGCAAAAGTATAAATACAGCCTTACTACATTTCATAAAAACATTGTGTTTACAATGGGAATACATGTCACTCAAACATAATATTCTTCGAGCACTGGACTCTATCAAATGAGCACCCTCAAGAACCTCTTCAAAATAGTGCTCGGCAGCTACTCGGCCTATGGCCGAACCTTGCGCCGCAACAGTGGCAGCATCCATCTCTGCCCAGTATGCCTTGACACGGGCAAAGGCCATTCGTGAGCCTTCTATGCACGCCGACCTCTTCATCACATTGATGCGCGGCACCGCACCAAGGAACTGCTGCACCAAGCTGAAATAGCTGTTCGGCTTCAGCTTCTCTGGCCACAAATGATCTACGACGGACCTCATGGCAAGTCCGGACAACCTATTAAGTTCGGCCCATTCGGCTAGCTGGTCAGTCAAGGGAAGCGGACGCTCTGGAACGTTAAATTGCGACCAGAACAGCTTGTCCACTTCACGACCTATCTGATCTCGGAAGTATTCGACCGCATCGACATCGCTTGCCGCCAAGTCCATATATGCGTCTGCCGAACTCCACAGCCGACCCAGAGGGGTATACCGCGGATCTCCGAACTTCCTCTGCAGCAGAAAGGGCTTCCCAGCCGCAATATCCCCGGCTTCGCGCAACTCCTTCTTCTTCGCCCTCATAGCAGAACGAGTGTCTTTGGTTACCACCGTGGCCTTTTCAAGGTCCGCCGCCTTCACTCGGTTCTCTTCTTCAAGGAACCGGCAACGGTCAGCAGTGTCTTTTAATTCTACGGCCATCTTGGCCATCTTCTCTTTGCTTTCGCAATGCGCGGCCTTCTCGGCTCTTAACTCTTCGGCCGCCTTCAAAGCAGTCGCATTACTAACTCTTGCTTGTTCCTTGGCTCGGGCAAGTTCAGCCCGAAGGGTCTCCACGGTGGCAGCTCCGTCTGCAGTCACAACATATTAAAGATACTGGCATCATGCTGCTCTTATTATGTGACATTCACCAGAAAACATTACTTACCCTGTGACTCATCAAGCCGTTTGTTAACAAGCTCGATGTCGGCGTCTGCCGCATCCAGTTGCTGCTTTAGTTCGGCAAACTCATTAGTCCGACTAGCCACCGGAGCTTCCACCACCTGCACATAAAGGCAGTCTGGTTATCACCTAGGACTATGATCCTCTATTCACAGCCGTTCTCGACGACAACCAGAGTCTCAGGGGCTACTATCTACATAGGGCACACCTAATATGTGTGGTATTATCAAAAAGTATATCATTTCACGTACCTCAAAGCCCGTCAGTAGACTCATAAAGGCTTCATGTAATCCGCTTTCGGTGGACGAAATTCTTTCCATCACCGTACCCATCAACGTACGGTGTTCTTCTAAGATGGCCGCTCGCTCCAACAGCTCCCTCAGAACGTCCGACCGCATACCAGACGATGCCGGACTCTTTTGTTTGCTCTCTTCGAGAGCCGGACGTTGGGGACTTCGGGTGATTATGGGATTATCTTCTGGCCTCACCGGATCCGGAGAGGCCCTCCGTGACGACACTTCGAGATCGCCCGCTTCTTGAGCGGGGGAGTCCGGGGGAGGCGTTCCGCTCTCCATCCTCTCCGGAAGAAGATCCCCCGAAGGCGAGCTCAGCTGAGAAGGGCTAAGATCCGAACTGCAAGATATATGCTTCGGTTATTTTTCTCAGAGGAAAGGTAGTATACCTTCACTATTAAAGTATTTTTTGATCACTTACAACTCGTTGGAGGGCTGATCCCCGCGCGGACTTTGTGCGGCAAGAGCACCCCCCGAGGCAGGACCCTCTGTTGGAGATTTCTTCTCCTGTTTGGAGGCCTCGGTTTCCGGATCCTCAGAGGCAGTCCTCTTCCTCCCCCGTAGCGAGAGAAGGTCAGAATCTTTTCCTTGGTTATCCTCCTTTATGGAGGCGCTCATTCCCTTGGTTGGAACTGGCAGCGATGGGGGCCCGCTTTCGCCCATATTATCCCCCCCCGTGTCTTCCTTCGAGGGCTCCGGGCAAGGTGCGAGCTCGAGCATCTTTTCCAGTACCGGATTTTCCAAACCCTCAGGGAGGGGGCCGAACACCGAATCATCTTCGCCTTTGTTAGCCAGTCCTGGTCAAAGGGTGATTTCTCAGAAATGACATCATGGTAAATAAAAGATGGTGTGTTCGGCTAGATGATTACTTACTTGTTCGTCGGCGCGGTTGCTACTCAGGCCCACGTCCTCGGTAGTGTCCGGACACTCTGCTTGAGGTTCGAAGAATGACTTGTACATCTCCTCGTGTGTCAGGCCGAGGAAACTTTGAATAGCGTGCGGTCCTTCTGGGTTGAACTCCCACAAGCGAAGGGGCCGGCGTTTGCAAGGCTGGACTCGACGAACCAGCATGACTTTCATTACCATAACCAAATTAAAATCGCCCTCGAAGAGATCTTGAATGCGGCTTTGCAGTATGGGCACGTCCTTGGCTGGACCCCGGCTCAGCCTTCTGCTAATCCATGACGTCAGTTGTGGTGGGGGGCCCGAGCGGAAAGCGGGGGGAGCCACCCACTTGGCACTTCTGGGAGCTGTGATGTAAAACCACTCCTGTTGCCATAATCCGGACACCTCTGGAAAGGTACCTTTTGGCCACGGAGCTCCTGCAATTTTTCTTATTAATGCTCCTCCGCACGCTGCGTGCTGTCCCTCGATTATCTTCGGCTTCACATCAAAGGTCTTAAGCCACAGGCCGAAGTGCGGGGTAATGCGGAGGAAGGCCTCACACACGACAATAAATGTCGAGATGTGAAGAAAGGAGTCCGGGGCTAGATCGTGGAAGTCTAGTCCGTAGTAAAACATCAAACCCCTTACGAAGGGATCCAGAGCAAGGCATAGACCTCGGAGGAAGTGGGAGATGAACACAAAATCTTCGTTGGGTTCAGGAGTAGGGACGACCTGCCCTCGGGCAGGCAGCCGATGTGAAACCTCGGCGGTCAGGTATCTGGCCTCCCTCAACTTCTTGATATCTTCTTCCGTAATGGAGGAGGGCATCCATCGGCCTTGAAGGCTGGATCCGGACATGGTTGAAGATCTAAAGCGCCTGACCTGGGCTTTGGGTGTTAGAACTCGAGGCGGGGGAAGGATTCAATTGAGCACGGGAGGGAAAAAAGTGAAAGCTTTGGCCCTTTATAAAGAGGGTGAATTCCAAGCGTCCTCTCCTTAGCCTTCTGGGGCTTGCCTATAATCTAGGAGTCCTAGACGCGGTTGGTGTCGTGGTTTCGTCACGGCAGATGTCCTAGAGAAAGGACTTAGTCGTGGAGCCATCGCGATGGGTTAGCTTGAAGGGGTTAAAGCGGACACAGGGACGCAAGAGAGTTTATACTAGTTCGGCCCCTTCGATGAAGGTAAAAGCCTACGTCTAGTTGTGATGGAATTGATGGGGTTTCGATGACTAGGGAGCAAACAAGCTTCGCCTAGGTCTCAAGTTGTTGTCCGTTGTCTGAAACGCCGCCGGGTTGTCCCCTTATATACACGGGTGACACCCGTCGGTTCACAGATTCCCAATACCATCTCATAGATGTGTCCGGTTTGGTCTCTACTTATTCCTAACTTACAATACAAGTTACATACCAACGCCGGTTTATGGCTACAGGCCTTAAACCGACTATGGGCCTTGAGCTCTCATCTGCCTTCTTGGGCTTTAACATAATTAATTACTGATGAAGTTAACCCGGCCCAGATAGGCCGGTTTACGCTCAGTAGTAATATTCCCAACATTAGGCCCCAGATTGATTTGAACAAGTTCATGTCAATCCTTAGCTAAAATCTTCACCTTCAACATCTTCTTATAATTTGTTGAACCGCCGTGATGTCATCTTCTCTGGTTTTTGTAAACCGGCGTGACATCACCTGTTGTAAAGAACCTTATCCATGATACCCCTGTTTTGTTTTTTTAATAGGTCTCCGACAATTAAGGCGACCACTTCCTTTCCAAACCCACGGTCCCTTGATTTTCGCGCCTGACTCCTGTCCCTTGCCTTATAAATAGGACCGAAGGGTCATTTCTTTTTCCCCTTCGTGCCCTTTTGCTTCGTCTTCCTCGCGTCGTCCAGCTTCGGAGCTCCGCCACCGCCGCCGACGACCTCTGCTCCAACCTTGGCCACTGCATCACCCTGACTGTACCAGAGCATCGCGGCGACCTCTTGTTTCTTCCTCGGCTCCGGTGAGTTCTTCACCTTTTCCTCCGTAGATCCGTTCTAGGGTTTCCAAGTTCTTCAGAGTTCATCGTCTGCTTCGTACTCATATGATAGATCCTAGATGAACCTGTGAACCTTTGCTCTATGTAGCGGTAGTTCTTAGCATCCGCCTTTACTCATATGCCTCAAGACCGTAGATCTACCTATATCTCTGCCCATTGATTCGGTACTGTTCTTTTTTGAACCTTGAATATTTTCCTTCTTTTCTGAACTTGCTTCAGATCCGTCGCTGTAAATAAATCTTGTGAAATCTATTTCTGTATACTTATCTATCTGCAATCTCAACTATTTCAATGCTTAGATCCGGCGGTTTAACTTTATAGAAAAATTACCAAACCGGTATAACCATTAGTCCCCTTGTTGAACCGCCTGCTGCTATTGCTTCATAAAACTCCGGTTTAGATAGAGTTGTCTCTGGTTTAACATTGTACATACCAGTGCACTGTAATCAATGCATTCTTGAACCGGAATTACCTATCTTGTAGATTTCATCATGGCCAAGCAAGTATATGAGTGCAACTGGGTTCCTTCTCGCGTCACAGAGACTCAACTAAACAATTTAGTCCTGATCGGCGCTTTAGGCAGCAAAAACACCATCCATTGGAGAGCCCCTGGCAAAGAATGTCCTCCCACGCCTCAAGAAGGAGAGGTCTTCGTTTTCGTAGATCACTTAGCCCGGGACTTTAAGCCGCCCGGTTCTAAATTTTATCGGGACGTTTTAGCCGATTTTCAACTCCATCCACAAGACACTGGCCCCAACTCTGTTACAAACATGTGTCACTTCCAAGTGCTCTATGAGGTGTTCTTTCAAGAAGAACCCACATTGGAGTTGTTCAGAGACTGTTTCCATCTAAACCGCCGTACTGAGTTTTCTGACGGTTCCAATATGGAATTGGGAGGTGTGGCGATTCAGAAAAGGAAAGAAGTCACATACCCTCACGCCAAGCTGCACAGCCACCCCAAAGAGTGGAATCAAACATGGTTCTATTGCAAAGACACCTCCCCTGCTGGTGAAAATCCTTTGCCTGGCTTTCGTCCGGAGGGGCTTAGCAATACACACCCCTTTCCGCAAAGGTTGACTGCCAAGGAGAGAAGCAAATACGCTCCTCAACTGTCCAAGCTCAGAGCTTTCATGGCCAATGGTTTAACAGGAGTTGATCTCGCTCGCTGTTGGATATCGTGGAGCATACTGCCCCTGAGTCAGCACTCCGGTTTGATGTGCGAGTATACTGGCAGTGTTGATGACCCATTGCGACATGCTAACATCCAGCTTACTGACGAAGAAATCACAGAGGCTATGAATAAAATGCTGAATGAACCGGAACACGTCTGTGCTCGAACCGGCCTGCTCCCCTTCTGTGCCACCAACAAACCGCCAGCTGTAAGAGTTTGATTGTTCTTTTTTCTGAACCTGTTTTTGATATATCTGGTCCTTGTTTAATATCAATGTCTGTTTAACCAGGGTAATGATCCATTTTGGAGCAAGAAACTTCCCCAGGAGAAGCCAGAAAAACCATACAAACCAGAGCGACCAACCCGGCAAAAGACTAAAGCTGTGAAGAAGACTACCCACAGGAAAAGAACCACTGCATCCTCTGATCCGGCCCCTGATGATGATGTGGATAATCCGGACCTTGAGGTAGAGCTTGACTCACTTGGCTTATTTTTCATGCGTCTTATTGATGATGATATTTGTCAGGATGATGCCGAAGCCAGCCATGCTGATGCTGTAGAGGTAATTATTCTCTCTTCCAATTCAGACCCTTTGCCTTCCCTAAAAATCCGTCGGGCAAACCGGAAGGTTAAATTTTCTCATCCTCTTGCTTACTTGGATCCCAAATTTCTTATGAAGACCCAACAACACGAAGCTCGCCGCACAACCTGGCACAGCGGCCAGGTAGTTACCTCCGCCGGTTTACCGAACAGTCCGGTTCGGAAACGCTGTTCAGAGGTCTCTAATTTGCTTGTCAGTGCTTGTCCTAAAACGGGCTGCTTTCGTCAACCTCTTAATCCATCTGACTCCGATTATCAGGTTACTTCCCACTCATCCTCTGGCGAGTCATCGGCTACTCAGCTGCCACCGCTCAAAACGGTGCTTGGGTAAGCTATACTTATCATAATATTTCCGGTACATCACCTTGGAACATATGCTGTATGTGACTTTGTTATTCCTTTCAGGGCCAAGCCCAGGCCGAGCAAGAAGGCTCGCCTGGATAAAGCGATCGAGGAGGATGCCGTCCTTGAACCGGGCAAAACACCAGATCTTGAAGCGGCTATTCCTGAAGATATACCCAATGATCCACCGCAGCGAGATGACGATCTTATTGCTGAAGAGAGGCCTATTGATACCTCAAGTCCTATCAATCAGCCCACAAGCCCCATCTGGATTGAGAAATCTACCAATCCAACAAAGCCTACTGATAAGCCAACGGCCCCAGTGCAAACCGGCGACACCAAGGATGATGAAGTTGTTATTACTGGAATTGGCCATACAGAGCCAAGCAATCCTGTCGCTTTGTCTAAACATACTGCCAAGGAAGAATTTGCTACCTTTGGCAAAGGCAAGTGGAATGTTGATCTGGCGACTTACACTGCACTGAACGCCCAAGACATCCATTCCGGCTATCTGAACCGGCTGTATACCAGTCGTGACTATGAAGCCGGTCTGGTTAACATGATGAAAGATAAATATGAGGTAATTTCCATATGCTCTTTCCTGCTTGTATGTTTCAATTCTTGCCGACTCTCTTAGCCCCCAAGGACCAGTTTATAATCTTCTTTCAAACCGGGACTTACTAATATGAATCTTAATGACTCAAAATTCGCTGATGTAGCCCCCAAGGGCCGGTTTAACTTAGTGTAGTTAAACCGGGACTTAAGTAATTAATATCGCCGGATCAGAACTGATTTGAACAAACATCCATTAGCCCCCAAGTGCCAAGTTGAATATTTGTATTGAGCTTGGGACTTTGTAAGCAGTTGAAAGATGAAGATCGAATATGCATTAGCCCCCAAGGGCCAAGTGCATAACTTGTTATGTGGTTGGTACTTCAATTCTTGTACCGTTTTGCTGAATCATATAACTGTCTGTATGCAGGCTGAGCTGAAGACCAAAGAGACCCAAATCGCCGATCTCCAAGAAAATCTGAAGTCCCAACAGACTGAAACCTCAAAAGCAAAAGAGGAGTTGACCAGCGCCTTAAGCGTCATGGAACAACTTAAGAAGGATTTCAAGAAGGAGCGGGCGTATTGGGCTACTGAAAAATCCGCTTTAACCAAACGAGCAGAAGACGTCGAGGCTGCACTAAAACCGGTCGTGGATGAATTGACCAGCATAAAGCGGCACGTGCATGCCATGACCACTGCTATCTTTGGTAAGATGGATTTTTGAATTGATTCTACCGTCTTACAGAGCTGTTGGTTTGTTCACCCTTTGTGATATTTCAGGGACACGCATTGGTCATTTGGGGTCAGATGTGCGGAAGAAATTGAAAGCCGCCTATATGTTGATCAAACAGCTGTACACTGGTGCACATCGGATCATCTGTACTGCATCCCACAACAAGCCGGCGCCCACTTTGATTCAAGACACTCTGTAGAAACTGTTGGTGCTTCCTGCCCGGGTTGAAGAGCTGAAGAAATCTGCTGCTCGAACCGGTGCGATCAATGCCTTAATCCGGGCAAAAGCTTGGGTGCCGGATTTTGATCCTATTGAAGCGGCTCAGGGCTATCCTAGCTTGAAGGAAGACGGGTCAGAGTTTAGTGAAGCAGATCTGCGAGCAATAAACTGGGAGGTGCGTCCGCTAGCTTGTCAATTGGCTGAAGAAGCAGACTTGTCTTATTATCAAGACCAATATGACAATCAAAACAAGCGAGTAGCTGCACCAATTCATGAAGCGGAAAATCTTATCCCTCCAATCCGTAAGCATACTTACGCTCCCAATATTGAACCATCGTTGCTGATCCATGATGAAGCTGTCTTTCGAGCATTAATGGGAATTGACTGGACAACTGTTGATTTCCAGCCGCTGGGTAGAGAAACTAAAGTTGAAGCGACGCAGGATGACCCACAACCATCAGGCCAGGCTGGTGACCAAGCTTGAACCGGCAGCCGGTTTAAACTGCTTCTCCTTTAAAAAAGAATGATCTTGTTTTGGGCACCATGTTGCCTTGTAATAGGCTAGCTGATACTCTTGATCTTAATATGCCTTCGTGCATAACCATTGCAACTTGTGCTTTCTTTGGGTGATGAACTTTCCAAAGTATTTTCTGCAATATAAAAATCTTAAAGTGCCACCGTGGTTGTACCGTCAGGCGGAGTATGATGTCTGCATATGTGAAATCAAAATATCTGAAATGTAAGCATATGATCAAATCTTTGAGATACATGATACCTGCCATCATTGGGCATGAAGTTGGCTTAGCCAATCTTGAAACAGAGGTTTCATAAACCCACACTGTTGGAGGAGATAGAAGCTCCTGTATATATATAATGCCGGTTTACCATGTAAACCGTGCCAGGCTATAATAAAGCACCGTGTTACTCCATAATAGGATGTTACCAAAAAATCAAACCGGGCAAATAGTCTCCGGATTAAAAATGAACCGTGTTCCGTCAATTGACAGTGTGAACCGGTTTAAAATTTTGTCGGTTTAAAAAACGCAACCAAAAAGAAAGAAATATCTATCAAAAAAGATTGTGAAGCAAAGGCAATGATAAAACCGTTTGCAAAAAGAGGCTTATTTGAGCCGATCAGATGGCATTACCATGGTCGGACATGACCAAGCTCCCGACAGGTGTAGCTATGGTTCAAGTCAGCCAGGTCCCCAAATGAAACCGTGGCATTTATGCCAATCAAGTGGCATGGCAACGGTTCGGGTTCGACCAAGCCCCCAAGTGATTTTGTGGCCTTAGGCCGATCAAGAGGCGTGACTGGTTCAGACGTGACCTAGTCCCCAAGTGATCTGGTGGCTTTCGCCTATCAAGAGGTGTTGCATTGGTTCGGACACGACCAAGCCCCCAAGTGATATAACATGATGCTTTGAAAAGCTAACTCAAGGGGTAAACCGGAGGCCGCTTTAGAACAACTCCGTGTAACCACACATGATGTAAAAGAACAGATACCCCGCTTTAGCTGAGGTTCCGGTTTATTATATTTAATCATAATATATACATCGTCATAATATGTACATAAGTAGAGCCAATGGTTCAAGTATAGTAAGGCCGAAGATGAGCTATGTTCCACGGCCTGTTGGTCTCCTCCTCTGATGTACGTGAGTCTTTATGCTCTCGAATATCGATCAGATAGTATGACCCATTGTGCAGATTCTTGCTGACCATGAAAGGTCCCTCCCAAGGTGGGGATAGCTTATGCATATCAGTGTGATCTTGGATGAGCCGAAGCACCAAATCTCCTTCCTGAAAGATTCTGGTTCTTACTCGGCGACTGTGATAACGACGAAGATCCTGTTGATAAATCGCCGAGCGGGCGGCTGCTATGTCACGTTCTTCATCCAACAGGTCCAAAGCGTCTTGCCGTGCTGTCTCATTGTCCGCTTCAACATAAGCCGCCGCACAAGGTGAGTCATGGCGGATATCACTGGGGAGAACGCCTCCGCTCCGTAAACCATGAAGAACGGTGTGTATCCTGTTGATCTGTTGGGTGTAGTATTGATGCTCCATAACACAGATGGTAACTCTTCTACCCAACAACCCGGTGTTCTTTGTAAAGGAACCATAAGCCGGGGCTTGATGCCTTTCAAGATCTCTTGATTAGCCCTTTCTGCTTGACCATTGGACTGTGGGTGTGCCACTGATGAAACGTCAAGCCGGATGTGCTCCCGTTCGCAAAACTCCTTCATGGCACCCTTGGACAGATTGGTACCATTATCTGTGATGATACTGTGTGGAAAGCCAAACCGGAAAATCACTTTTTTGATAAACTGAACCGCCGTGGCCGCATCACACTTGCTAACCGGTTCTGCCTACACCCACTTTGTGAACTTGTCAACCGCCACCAGGAGGTGGGTCTTCTTATCTTTGGATCTTTTGAAAGGCCCAACCATATCCAGCCCCCAAGTCACAAACGGCCAAGTAATTGGAATCATTCTCAATTCTTGAGCCGACACATGAGCACGTCTTGAAAACTTTTGGCAACCATCACATCGTCTGACCAGATCCTCCGCATCAGCATGAGCAGTTAACCAATAGAAGCCATGGCGAAACGCTTTAGCTACCAAAGATTTTGAACCGGTGTGGTGACCACAATCTCCTTCGTGGATCTCACGCAAAATTTCACAGCCTTCTTCAGGAGACACACAACGTTGAAACGCCCCTGATATACTGCAATGATGCAACTCGCCATTGACAATAGTCATGGACTTGGACCGCCGAACTATCTGTCGGGCCAGAATCTCATCCTCTGGTAACTCGCCCCGGTTCATGTACGCCAGGTAAGGAAGCGTCCAATCCGGAATGACATGAAGAGCTGCCACCAATTGAGCCTCCGGATCAGGAATAGCCAAATCCGCTTCACCAGGGAGCTTGACCGACGGGTTGTGCAGCACATCCAGAAAAACATTGGGCGGGACCGGTTTGCACTGAGAGCCCAACCGGCTTAAAGCGTCCGCTGCTTCATTCTTCCGTCGGTCCACGTGGTCCACCTGATAGCCTTTAAAATGACCTGCAACAATATCCACCTCACGACGATATGCTGCAATGAGTGGGTCCTTGGAGTCCCAAGTGCCAGACACTTGTTGAGCCACGAGGTCCGAGTCACCGAAGCACTTAACTCGACTTAGGTTCATCTCCTTAGCCATCCGGAGACCATGGAGCAAGGCTTCATACTCAGCTGCATTGTTAGTACAAGGAAACATTAAGCGGAGAACGTAACAAAACTTATCACCTCGTGGGGAAGTTAATATGACTCCAGCCCCCGAGCTTTCCAATTGCCTGGATCCGTCAAAATGGATGGTCCAATATGTGTGATCCGGCTTTTCTTCAGGTGCTTGCATTTCCATCCAATCATTGATGAAATCAACCAGTGCTTGAGACTTCACCGCCGTCCAAGGCACATACTTCAATCCGTGTGGCCCAAGCTCTATAGCCCACTTGGAAATCCGGCCAGTCGCTTCCCGGTTCTGGATGATATCCCTCAAAGGAGCAGAACTGACCACCGTAATTGGGTGCCCTTGGAAGTATTGCTTAAGCTTCCGGCTTGCCATAAAAACTCCATACACCAGCTTCTGCCAATGCGGATACCTTTGCTTGGACTCAATGAGTACCTTGCTGATATAATAGACCGGACATTGAACCGGATGCTCCTTACCTGCCTCCTTTCGCTCCACCACAATAGCCACGCTGACCGCACGAGCATTAGCAGCAACATATAGCAGTAACGGCTCCTTGTCAATGGGAGCGGCGAGCACAGGCGGATTGGCCAATTGCCGCTTTAAGTCCTCAAATGCTTCATCAGCAGCAAAACTCCAGACGAACTGATCCGTCTTCTTCAACATCTGATACAAAGGGATTGCCTTCTCACCAAGGCGGCTGATAAACCGGCTTAACACGGCAATCCGGCCTGCCAGGCGTTGAACATCATTGATACACTTCGGTTTAGCCAAGGAGGTGATGGCTGTGATCTTCTCTGAATTAGCCTCAATTCCCCTGTTGGACACCAGAAAACCCAATAACTTGCCCGCTGGTACACCAAAGACACACTTGTCCGGATTAAGCATCAACTTGTACGTCCTCAGGTTATCAAAGGTTTCCTTCAAATCGTCAACCAGAGTCTCCTTCTCCCTGGACTTAACCACGATATCATCCACGTAAGCATGTACATTACGGCCAATCTACTTGTGAAGACAATTTTGTACACACCGTTGATAAGTTGCCTGGGCACTTTTGAGCCCAAAGGGCATAGACACATAGCAGAAGGCTCCAAAGGGAGTTATGAATGCCGTCTTCTCCTGGTCCTTAACTGCCATTTTTATCTGATGATAGCCAGAATATGCATCCAAAAAACTTAAACACTCACAACCCGCCGTAGCATCAATGATTTGATCAATACGGGGGAGGGCAAAAGGATCTGCTGGACAAGCCTTATTAAGATCTGTGTAATCCACACACATGCGCCAGGTGCCGTTTTTCTTAAGGACTAGCACCAGATTGGCAAGCCACTCACGGTGAAAAACTTCAACAATAAAACCAGCTGCTAAGAGCCCAGCTACCTCTTCTCCAATCGCCTTGCGTCTTTCTTCGTTAAACCGACGGAGGAACTATTTCACCGGTTTGTATGTAGGATCCACATTAAGAGTGTGCTCAGCGAGTTGCCTCGGTACACCTGGCATGTCAGAGGGCTTCCATGCAAAAATGTCCCGATTCTCACAGATGAACTCGATGAGCGCACTTTCCTATTTCGGATCCAAGTTGGCACTGATGCTGAACTGCTTGGACGAATCGCCAGGGTACGAAGTCAACAAGCTTAGTTTCTACTGCCGATTTGAACTTCAGGGCCGGATCATGCTCCGTAGTTGGCTTCTTTAATGGAGTCATGTCCGCCGGATCAACACTGTCCTTATAATACTTCAGCTCCTCGGTGGCACAAACCGACTCTGCTTAGGCCGCATCTCCTTCCTCGCACTCCAAAGAAATTTTACGGCTTCCGTGAACCGTTATTGTCCCCTTATAACCCGACATCTTGAGCTGCAAATACACATAACAAGGCCGTGCCATAAACTTGGCGTAGGCCGGTCGCCCAAACAGGGCGTGATATGGACTTTGGATTTTCACCACTTCAAACGTCAATGTCTCCGACCTGGAATCATGATCATCTCCAAAGGCCACTTCCAGAGCTATCTTACCAACAAGATATGCTGACTTGCCTGGTACTACACTGTGGAACACCGTATTAGACGGTTTGAGATTTTTATCTGTTAGTCCCATACGATGGAAGGTCTCATAGTACAAGATATTAATGCTGCTCCTTCCATCCATGAGCACTTTGGTGAACTTGTAACCTCCCACCTGAGGTGCCACCACCAGAGCCAATTGACCCAGATTATCAACCTAGGGAGGGTGATCCTCTCTGCTCCATATGATTGGCTGTTCAGACCAGCGTAGATAATGGGGCACGGCCGGTTCAACAGAGTTGACTGCCCGCCTCTGAACCTTCCGGTCTCGCTTGTCCAAGCTAGTGGTGAAGACATGGTACTGCCCACTATTCAACTGCTTTGGGTTGCTCTGGTAACCTGACTGTTGCTGCTGCTGGTTATAACCATCCTGGTTGTTCTGATTATTTTGATTATTATGTCCGCCCGGATTACCATTAAATCCTGAACCGGAATTTCCTCCACCGTAACCCGGCCTGGATCCTGAGCCACCGCTGGAGCCGTGATCATACCAGAAAGCATTAGAATTCTTGAACTCCTGCATAATAAAGCAATCCTTCCAAAGGTGGTTTGCTGGCACCTCCTTCGTCCCATGTCTTGGACAGGGCTGGCTCAATAGATAATTTAGGCGATCCGGGTTAGGGTTGGGTGCCCCACTGCGAACTTTACCCTTGCGTCGCTGGCCCTTGTCCTGCGCATTGGTATTAGCCACAAAGTCCATGTTACCATCTGCTTTACGCTTGGCTCCGCTACCATTGCCTGCCCAGTGATGCTGCTGACCTTCGGAGTTGCTGTTCTTCTTTCCCTTCCCTGCCTTGTCATCATCAGATTCGGGATCCTTGGTACTATCAGAATCAACATACTTTACCAAAGCGGCCATGAGGGTCCCCATGTCAGTGCAATGGCGCTTCATCCATCCCAACTTCAGCTTTAGGGGCCCAAACCGGCAATTGCCTTCTAGGGTTAAGACTGCGGTGTCAGCATTGATGCGGTCTGATGAATGCAACACTTGTGAGACCCGGCGCACCCAATGAGTCGTTGATTCTCCTTCCTCCTGGACACAGGCAGCTAAGTCCACTATCGACATAGGCTGCTTACATGTATCCTTGAAATTACTGATAAACCAGGCTCGTAATTGGGCCCACGAGCTGATAGAGTTGGCCGGTAAGCTTTTTAACCAAGTGCGGGCCGTTCCTTCAAGCATCATGGTGAAGTACTTCGCACATGCCGCATCATCCACATCAAGCATCTCCATGGCCATCTCATAGCTCTCCACCCATGTCTCTGGGGGTTGATCTGCCGTGTAATTTGGTACCTTGCGCGGGCCTTTGAAATCCTTGGGCAGGCGCACATTGCGTAAAGCGGGGATAAGGCAAGGCACCCCCAAAGAGCTAGAGGTAACACCGGGTTCGATCGAAATAGTTGGACGAACCGGCGTAAGCTACCGAGCTTGATACTGCGCGGCTAACTCGGCCTCCCTGCGTGCTCGGGCCCGGTCCACCACTTCTTGAGCGTTATCAGCACCACCCGCCGGGTTGTTGTCGCAGGGTGCTCCACGTCGTTCATTACTTGACACTGCTGGTTCATCCATACGCCTGCTATAGCTCCAGCTTGGACGAGGGGTCGAGTGGATCCGGTCATGGCTGGAGGAGTACGCTTCCTGTTGGACCAAAGCTGTCCTAAGAAGCTCCTTGACCCGTCGTGTCTCTACCACCTGCGGCGAGTCACCTTCAATTGGAATGGCCTCCAGCCGTGCAGTAGCGGCAACGAGATTGTCCATTGGGTTGGAGTAGTGACCCGGAGGTGTTAAAACAGCCTGAGGTATAACAATGTTTTGACGAGGCGGATTCATCGGACGGGGCTGAACCGGTGCACCGGTCCCCGGAGCTTCCGGCCGGTTTCCCTCCAGCGGATTGCTGGTTCCTGCTCCTGGGGTGTTGAAAAGGTCTCTGGCTGTAACACCCTTGATGCGACTATATCTCCCACGTGTCGAGGCACGACTTAGAGGCATAATCGCATTGAAGGCATGTGTCGCAAGTTAGGCAATCTTCACAACATCCCATGTAATATATATCATAAAGGGGAGATAACATAGTTGGCTTACACTCGCCACATCAATCAAGTACATAAATAACATTACATCAACCAAACACTCATGGCCCGACTACGGCGCCAAAATAAAAGAGAACCCAACATGCGACACGGTCCCAATCACCCCCAACTGGGCACCACTACTGATCATCAGGAAAAGAAACATAGTAACATTGAGTGTCCTCGTCGAACTCCCACTTGAGCTCAAGCGCGTCTCCTGGAGCGGAATCATCAGGCCCTGCATCTGGTGTAATAGTAATCTGTGAGCCACAGGGACTCAGCAATCTTGCACCCTCGCGATCAAGACTATTTAACCTTAAAGGTATGGCAAGGTTAAAATGTGGAGCTGCAGCAAGCGACTAGCAAGTATGGTGGCTAACTTATTCGCAGCAGAGAGCGAGAAGAGGAGGCAAAGTGCGAGCGAGAAACTAGAGAACAACCTGCGCAAACATAACTCCAACACCGTGTCCACTTCCCGGACTCCGCCGAGAAGAGGCCATCACGGTAACACACTCAGTTGATTCATTTTAATTAAATTAAGGTTCAAGTTATCTACAACCGAACATTAACAAATTCCCATCTGCCCATAACCGCGGGCATGGCTTTCGAAAGTTCAAATCCCTGCAGGGGAGTCCCAACTTAGCCCATGATAAGCTCTCACGGTCAACGAAGGAATAGACCTCCTCCCAAGACGCTCCGATCAGACTCGATACCTCGGTTATTCAAGACACTTCGACAGGTTAAAACAAGACCAGCAACACCGCCCGAATGTGCCGACAAATCCCGATAGGAGCTGCACATATCTCTTTCTCAAGGCACACTCAGATTGTCTAAACTTCCGGTAGGCCAGCCCAAAGTTGCCCCTGGTAGCCACCGGCGGCTGACAGTTTGGACCAGGGGGGGGGGGGTTAAAATAAAGATGACCCTTGAGTCTGCAGAACCCAAGGGGAAGAAAAGGCTAGGTGGCAAATGGTAAAACCAAGGTTGGGCATTGCTGGAAAAGCTTTAATCAAGGCGAACTATCAAGGGGTTCCCATTATAACCCAACTGCATAAGGAACGCAAAATCCGGGAACATAACACCGATATGACGGAAACTAGGGCGGCAAGAGTGGAACAAAACACTAGGCGAGAGGCCGAGCCTTCCACCCTTTACCAAGTATATAGATGCATTAAGATAACAAGATAATATAATGATATCCCAACAAGTAAATAAAAGTTCCAACAAGGAACGGCCTTCAATCTTCACCTGCAACTAGCAACGCTATAAGAGGGGCTGAGCAAAGCGGTAACATAGCCAATCAACGGTTTGCTAGGACATGGTGGGTTACAGGTTTGACATGGCAATTTGGGAGGCTTGAAATCAAGTGGTAGGCATCGTAGCATTGGCATAGCAAAAGAGCGAGCAAACTAGCATAGCAAAGATAGTAGTGATTTCGAGGGTATGATCATCTTGCCTGCACAGTTGTCAGAGTTGACTGGATCCTCGAAAGCAAACTCAGCGGGCTCCTCATTAGCAAACTCGTCTCCCGGATCTACCTAAACAAGACAAACAAGCAACAAGGATACAATCAACCACATGCAACTCAAACAACATGATGCAAAGATGATATGCTATGCGGGATGTATATGCAAGATATGACAGGAAATGCAAGAACCTGGCCTCAACTTGGAAATCCAAGTGTGCCACTGGAAAGATGAGATGAAATCGCTTGAAAACGATATAAAGATCATCGGAATCGGAGTTACGGTTTGGAAACGGCAAGCGATTCAAATATGACACCGGGCTGCGATTTACAGCAAGTAGGCATCTAAATGCAATGAAATGAACATGCTACATCACCCAAACATGACAACAAAATACATGGCAGGGATGAATACAATATGCTTAACAAAAGTCTAGCACTGAGCTACAGCCAATTCATCCATTAACAGGTTCAAACAAGCATGGCAAAAATGCATATGGCAAACAGATCTCAGACTTAGTGAAATTAACACTTGTCTGGAATTTCAGATCAGGTAGCACTTTCCGGAGCAACAAAACTACATGCTACAGGACCTGAACATGGCAAAGTAAAGCCTGGCATGGAGCTACTCAAAGAGCTTAACAAAAGTCCCTTAGTGACCTTGAGCCAAAAGGGATCAGAAAATACAATTGCAAGCATGTGAACATAGCAAAAACATAATCGGATTTCAGACTTAGTGAAAACTGACACATGCTGAAACATAACTCAAGTAGGCATGTTTACGAGCTCGATGCACTCACTACGGTGCAAGGCATGACAAGCTAGGCATACATCCATCAAGAAGGCACAAAATGCAAACTAGACATGGCAAGAACAATAACATAGCATGCACGGATCAACTACAACATCATCGGCAAAATTGCAAACAAGTTGACAATCTGCCCAGATTCACAAAGTAGCAAAAGTAGAGCTTGATTGACTCAAGCTAGGGTGCTCCATAATTGCAAAAAAAGACATGGATGGATAGAGCACTACAATATTAACAAAACAACCTTACTGATCATCCTCAAAAGAGGCACGGATCTCTAGGAAACAACATGAACAAATGGCATCATGAGATAAACAGCTCAAGGACTTAGTGGAAATGCTAAGTCCCTGAAATCAGAATTACCAAGTGTACCAATTTGCAAGTTTGCACAAGACACCACACACATCACAAAAATACATGGGTTGCACCTCTGGAAAGATGACAAAACCCTTAACAAAACATATGTAGAGCACTAGGGCATATCATGCACACATTAATCATGGCAAAAATGACAAAAAGCTAAATGGAGTAGCAGATCTGACAATTATCTCAAGTAGCCCTCTTCTAACAGCATTTCGGGCATCAAGATGAACTCAAATGAAAATGATGCAATGGAATGAAATGATGTACTCTCTGAGATAAACATTCTGATATGCTATATGCATGAATCGGAGCTACGGATGCAAAGTTACGGGGCTATGAACAGGGGCACTTGAGCTAGGGTTAGGAGAGAAAAAGTCAACCGAAAATTCCAGATCTGAGATCTGCACGCGGATGGAGGACGGCCAGCGAGGTACTATTCACCGGCGGGGGAGAGAGCTCGCCGGAGTCCGGCCGGAGAAGGATGAAGACGGAGAGGCGGCGCCGGCCTCGGGCGGCGTGGGCGGAGGAGACGGGCGCGGGCCCGGGCGGCGAGGCGGCGGGGCCGGCGAGGAGCTTCGGGCGGCCGGCGGGCGGTGGTGCGCGGCGGCCCCGGTCGTCGGGCGGAAGGAGGCGGCGGCGACGGGGCGAACGAGGCGACACGTGGCGGCGGCGGGGTCGGCCCGGACGTGTCCGTCGGTGGGATTTTTGTCCGGCGGCGCGCGATGGTGAGATCTAGGGTTTGGGGGAGGAGGAGACCCGGGATTTCGTGGAGGGATCTATTTATAGGCATAGAGGGAGCTAGGAGGGTCCAAATGAGGTGCGGTTTTTGGCCACGCGATCGTGATCGAACGCTCTAGATAATGGAGCAGGTTTTGGTGGGTTTTGGGCCAAAATAGAGGGGTGTTGGGCTGCAACACATACAAGGCCTTTTCGGTCCCTCGGTTAACCGTTGGAGTATCAAACGAAGTCCAAATGATACGAAACATGACAGGTGGTCTACCGGTAGTAAACCAAGGCCGCTTGGCAAGTCTCGGTCCAATCCGGAAATGTTTAATCCCCACACACGAAAGAAAGGTAGAAATGACCACCGGAGGAGAACGAAGCGCCGGAATGCAAAACGGACAATGGGGAAAAAGCTCGAATGCATGAGATGAACACGTATGCAAATGCAATGCACATGATGACATGATATGAGATGCATCACAAGGATAACAACACATGGAGACAAAGAACCCGAACCCGAGAAAATAAAATAGCTTAACGCCGAAACGACAAGAGTTGGAGTACAAATTGGGAAAGTTACATCCGGGGTGTTACACTGGCCTCGAAAACCGAAGGCAAACGGGCTCGGTACTTCCTCCTCATGACTTCATGCGTCGCGTTCTGGTCCAACATGAGCCTGTAGGCTTGTGCGTCTAAAGCGGCCCGCTCTCTGGTCATCCTGGCATTCTCAGCTGCCAGGTCCGCCTTGGCCTGGGTGATCTGTTCCTTCACCTTCGCAATCTCCGCGTTGTGGACTTCCTGATCCGCCGGATTAGCTTCTGCCATAAGCGCAGCCAATGCATCAAATAGATCTGATAGAACTTGAGCCGGCGGGCGTGCAGAGCTTCCTGCCCCGGCAAATGTCGCCGCTGCTGAACCGGAGTTTATTGGCGCAGCGGTCAAAGAATGAAGCGCTGCTTGTGTGCCGGCCATGAATATTCCAACTCGGTTGGGTAGATCAGAGGGGTCTGGAATACTGTCGCCATCGGAATAGCCCCCAATCCGGCCATCTTGTAGCTGATATAGAGATTCGGTTTCTCCGGTTGATGACTCGTCGCCGGAATAAACGACGGTCTCGCCGCGAGATTCTGATCCATCCTCGTAACTTCCTCCATGGATGACTCCCACGAAGGCACGCTTCACGGCCGGTTTAACCTAGGCGGACCGCGCACGCTGAGCCGTTTCGACGAGGTCGGTGCAGATGTCCGGCTCAGGGCCCGGTTCACCGATCTTGCCGATGAAAACGTGTATGCCACCAAAGGGTACCCGGTACCCGTACTCAACTGAGCTGGCCTCGGGGCCCCAGCCTGCATCATCGATGTAGAGCTTGTCGCGACGACTCTTAGTCATCTGACCCACAGCGTAGCCCTCGAGTCCTTCAAAGCGGCCCTCCAAGAACTTGAAACCATCATGCGATAGCCCCATGATGGGCGCCAACTGTCGTGGTTTCATCATGGCAGATGTCCTAGAGAAAGGACTTAGTCGTGGAGCCATCGCGACGGGTTATCTTGAAGGGGTTAAAGCGGACACAGGGACGCAAGAGAGTTTATACTAGTTCAGCCCCTTCGATGAAGGTAAAAGCCTACGTCTAGTTGTGATGGAATTGATGGGGTTTCGATGACTAGGGAGCAAACAAGCTTCGCCTAGGTCTCGAGTTGTTGTCTGTTGTCTGAACCGCCACCGGGTTGTCCCCTTATGTACACGGGTGACACCCCTCGGTTCACAAATTCCCAATACCGGCTCATAGATGTGTCCGGTTTGGTCTCTACTTATTCCTAACTTACAATACAAGTTACATACCAACGCCGGTTTACGACTACAGGCCTTAAACCGATTATGGGCCTTGAGCTCTCATCTGCCTTCTTGGGCTTTAACATAATTAATTATTGATGAAGTTAACCCGACCCAGATAGGCCGGTTTACGCTCAGTAGTAATATCCCCAACAGTTGGGTTACCCATGCCCGTATTGATGAGAATCCCGTGATAAGGGGACACGATCTTTGCTTTGACGAGACGTGTCAAAAAACTGCCTTGCGTTATGTGCGGGGCTAGTTAAAAGAAACGGTTCGAATAATCACCGGGCCGTGACGTAATGTCGTGTTGCCAAAACAAGTCAGCAAATTGGATTTGTGGGAATATTATTCTCTCTGCGGTGGTATGTGGAACTTATTTTGCAGGGTTGGATACTATCCTTGTATTCAAATTCTTCCGTGATATATTCGGAGGAGGAACCCGCCTTGCAATGCCGAAGACAATACTGCGCGCCGGACTCATCGTCATTGAAAGCCTGGTTCAGGGGGCTACTATGAGAGTCCTGGATTAGGGGGTCTCCGGACAGCCGGACTATCTCCATTGGCCGGACTGTTAGACTATGAAGATACAAGATTGAAGACTTCGTCTCGCGTTCGGATGGGACTCTACTTGGCGTGGAAGGCAAGCTAGGCAATACGGATATGTGTATCTCCTCCTTCGTAACCGACCTTGTGTAACCCTAACCTCTCCGGTGTCTATATAAACCTGAGGGCTTTAGTCCGTAGGACAACATACAATCATACCATAGGCTAGCTTCTAGGGTTTAGCCTCTCCGATCTCGTGGTAGATCTACTCTTGTACTACCCATATCATCAACATTAATAAAGCAGGACGTAGGGTTTTACCTCCATCAAGAGGGCCCAAACCTGGGTAAAACATTGTGTCCCCTGCCTCCTGTTACCATCCGCCTTAGACGCACAGTTCGGGACCCCCTACCCGAGATCCACCGTTTTTGACACCGACACCGGCCATGGCAGAAAATAGAAAGAGAATGAAAAGTCATTCCCTATGCCTCAGTCATAGGCTCTATAAAGTATGCTATGTTGTGTACCAGACCTATTGTATACCTTAGCATGATTTTGGCAAGGGAGTACAATAGTGATCTAGGAATAGATCACTGGACAGCGGTCAAAATTATCCTTAGAGGACTAAGGAAATATTTCTCGGTTATGGAGGTGATACAAGAGTTCATTGTAAAGAGTTACGTTGATGCAAGCTTTTTACACTGATCTAGATGACTAAGTCTCAATCTAGATACATATTGAAAGTGGGAGCAATTAGCTAGAGTAGCTCAGTGCAGAGTATTGTAGACATAAAAGTTTGCAAAATACATACGAATCTGAATGTTGCAGACCCGTAGACTAAACTTATCTCACAAGCAAAACATGATCACTCTTTGGGTGTTAATCACATAGCGATGTGAACTAGATTATTGACTCTAGTAAACTGTTTGAGTATTAGTCACATGAAGATGTGAACTAATCACATAAAGATGTGAACTATTGGTGTGAAATCACATGACGATGTGAGCTAGATTATTGAATCTAGTGCAAGTAGGAGAATGAAGGAAATATGCCCTAGAGGCAACAATAGAGTTGTTATTTATATTTCCTTATATCATGATAGATGTGTATTATTCATGCTAGAATTGTATTAACCGGAAACTTAGTATATGTGTGAATACATTGACAAACAGAGTGTCCCTAGTATGCCTCTACTTGACTAGCTCGTTGAATCAATGATGGTTTTGTTTCCTAACCATAGACATGAGTTGTCATTTGATTAACGAGATCACATCATTAGAGAATGATGTGATTGACTTGACCCATCCGTTATCTTAGCACGATGATCTTTTAGTTTGTTGCTATTGCTTTATCCATAACTTATACATGTTCCTATGACTATGAGATCATGCAACTCCCAAATACCGGAGGAACACTTAGTGTGCTATCAAACGTCACAACGTAACTAGGTGACTATAAAGATGCTCTACAGGTGTCTCCGATGGTGTTTGTTAAGTTGGCATAGATCGAGATTAGCATTTTTCACTCCAAGTATCGGAGAGGTATCTCTGGGCCCTCTCGGTAATGCACATCGCTATAAGCCTTGCATGCAATGTGACTAATGAGTTAGTTGCGGGATGATGCATTGCGGAACAAGTAAAGAGACTTGCCAGTAACGAGATTGAACTAGGTATTTGATACGTCTTCAACGTATCTATAATTTATGAAGTATTCATGCTATTATATTATCCATCTTAGATGTTTAATGGGCCTTTATATGCTATTTTGTATGATTTTTGGGACTAACCTATTAACCTAGAGCCCAGTGCCAGTTTATGTTTTTTTCCTTGTTTTTGAGTATCGTAGAAAAGGAAAATCAAATGGAGTCCAATTGACCTGAAAATTCACGGAGATTGTTTTTGGACCAGAAGAAGCCCACGGAGTACCGGAGATGGACCAGGGGAGTCCCGAGGACACCATGAGGGTGGGGCGGCGCACCCTACCCCCTGGGCGCGCCCCCTGTCTCGTGGCTGCCTCGGGGACCCCCTGACTTGTTCCCGACTCCAACACCTCTTATTTATACCCAAACTTCCAGAAAGAAACCTACTAGATCGAAAGTTCCACCGCCGCAAGCCTTTGTAGCCACGAGAAATCAATCTAGGCCCTCTCTGGCACCCTGCAGGAGGGGGCCATCATCACCGAAGGCTATGGAGGAGGATCCCGGAGGGGCCATCATCACCATGAAGGCCAAGGACCAGAGGGAGAACCTCTCCCGAACCAGGGGGAGGCCATGGAGGAGGAAGCACAAGGGGGAGAACCTCTCCTCCTCTCTTTCGGTGGCACCGGAGTGCCATCAGGAGGGGAATCATCGCCGCGGTGATCGTCTTCATCAAGATCACCATCATCATCACCATCCTCATCTCTTTTACGCAGTCCACTCTCCCGCACCCCGCTGTAATCCCTACTTGAACATGGTGCTTTATGCCACATATTATGATCCAATGATGTGTGCCATCCTATGATGTTTTGAGTAGATATCCTTTGTCTTTGGGTTGATTGATGATCTAGATTGGTATGAGTTGTATGTTTTATTTTGGTGTTGTCCTATTGTGTCCTCCATGTCGCGCAAGCGTGAGGGATTCCTGCTGTAGGGTGTTGCAATACGTTCATGATTCGCTTATAGTGGGTTGCTTGAGTGACAGAAGCATAAATCCGAGTAAGGGGGTTGTTGCGTATGGGATAAAGGGGACTTGATGCTTTAATGCTATGGTTGGGTTTTACCTTAATGATCTTTAATAGTTGCGGATGCTTGCTAGAGTTCCAATCATAAGTGCGTATGATCCAAGAAGAGAAAGTATGTTAGCTTATGCCTCTCCTTCATATGAAATTGCAATGACGACTATCACTCTTGTTAACAATTGCCTAAGACAATTCCGCATACCGATCCACCATTATTCCACACTCATTATTTATAATATTTAGTAATATATTCTAACTTTATGATAACAGCACCTACTTTATATTTTATCTCTCCCATGCCATGCAAAGTTATCCTCTTCATACCCACAACGTAGTTTTATTTCTCGTTTCTAGTTGGAAGCAAATGTTCGGTGTACGTAGAGTCGTATCAGTGGCAAATAGGACTTGAGAGAATATTGATCTTACCTTTAGCTCCTTGTGGGTTCGACACTCCATACTTATCACTTCCACCATTGGGAATTGCGACGATGATTCCCTGCACTTGGGGATTATCAGTATTGAGATACCGATAATCGAATCACGGGCAAGTAACATACAGATGACAAAGGGAACAATATATATCGTTATGCAATTTGACCGATAAAGATATTCGTAGAATATGTGGGAGCCACTATGAACATCTAGGTTCCACTATTGGTTATTGACCGGAGACATGTCTCAGTCATGTCTACACAGTTCTCCAACCCATAGGGTCCGCACGCTTAACGTTCGGTGACGATCGGTATTATGAGTTTGTGTGTTTTTGATGTACCCAAGGTAGTTCGGAGTCCCAGATATGATCACGGACATGACAAGGAGTCTCAAAATGATTGAAACATAAAGATTGATATATTGGATGGTTATATTCGGACACCGGAAGTGTTCTGGATGATTTCGGAGAAACCCGGAGTGCCGGAGGGTTACCGGAACCCCCTCGGGGAACTAATGGGCCACATGGGCCTTAGTGGAGAGAGAGGGAAGGCCACGCGCCCCTCCCCCTCTAGTCCGAATTGGACTAGGGAAGGGGGGCGGCGCCCCCTTTCCTTCTCCCTTCTCCTCCTTCCTTTCCCCCCTCCTAGTAGGACTAGGAAAGGGGAGTCCTACTCCTACTAGGAGGAGGACTCCTCCTCTCCAGGCGCGCCACAAGGGTCGGCCGCCCACCCCCTTGCTCCTTTATATACGAGGGTAGGGGGCACCCTAGGACACACAAGTTGATCATTGATCCCTTAGCCGTGTGCGGTGCCTCCCTCTACCATAATCCACCTCGGTCATATCGTCGTAGTGCATAGGTGAAGCCCTACGCCGGTAGCTTCATCATCACCGTCATCACGCCACCGTGCTGACGAAACTCTCCCTCGACACTCAGCTGGATCGAGAGTTTGTGGGACGTCATTGAGCCGAGCTTGTGCAGATCGCGGAGGTGTCGTACTTTTGGTACTAGGATCGGTCAGATCGTGAAGACGTACGACTACATCAACCGCGTTGTCATAACGCTTCCGCTTACGGTCTATGAGGTACGTGGACAACACTCTTTCCCTCTCGTTGCTATGCATCACCATGATAGATCTTGCGTGTGCGTAGGATTTTTTTTGAAATTACCGCGTTCCCCAACAGAACGAGGGTCCTAGGATCCAACCCTAGAGTTTCATGAGCAAGGTTGTGGGAGCTTTAGCGCCTTCCCCTTGATTCTTATTGTGTGAATGATTACATGCCCATGGGGCTTTATGTAGACTTTGGTGTCCTTGAAAAATGATCAAGGCTACCTTGAAGAAAAGAGGTGAAAGGGCAAAACTATTTAATCTTTGGCCAATGAGTCAATGGGTACATGGTAGACTAGGAGGGAGAGGTGAAGTCCATAGCCTTCTCACGGAGCAACCCCTCTCATCCTTCGACCTTGATGGGCTTCTCCACTTAGGCCTTGAAGCTTCCCTTGGTCTTCTTTCATCATTCTTTTCCCTTTGACTTGGTATCCTTATCTTTTTGTCCTTTTTAACTTGTTCATCATGACAAGGCTTTATTTGAGTTGACTTGGTCTTGCCTTGATAATCAACTTTGAATGTGCTAAGCATTGATAAGTGAACCCATGGTTAATTTTATTTATTTCCCACGAAGTGATCGGCATGGAATTGGAAAGTGAGCAAGAGGTGGGATGAGAACTTTGAGTTAAAATTGTGCCAGAGCGAGTGATCGACGTAAGCTTGGGAAGGGTAGAGGTATATATGCCCGCCGCCTCAAGGTCTCCCTCTGCTGTGGTTTCACAGCGGCTCACGCGACATACCTTTTACGTGGCAATCTCTACTCTCTACCTAATAATAAAGGGGCTATTGCTTCTGGCGGTACGTCACTAAAATTGCGAAAATATTACCCACGATGCCACCTATAAGTGATAAAAAAATCCCCGCCTGGGCCGGCCCATGCAGTAGGAACCATCTATAATGCGCTCTGCACATAGGGAGGAGACACAGCGCGCCTGTTTGGGCTGGCCCATGTCCGGGCGGCCTATTTTTAATTTTCGTTATTATTGTTTTTCCTTTTATGTCTTAGTTTATTTCTACTTTAAATAATTTGGGCCTTCAAAAAAGTTTCAAAAATTAAAAAATGAGAACTTTTAAATAAAATATTTAATAATTCATAAATTTTTGTGGAATAAAAAGTGTTCCCATATTCAAAAATTGGTCTCAGTTTTGAAAACAAATGTTCGGGAAATAAAAAATATCGATGATTTTTTTAAAGTTCATGTATTAATTTTTTTATGAAATTGAACAAAATTTTGCCAATTCAATAAATGATCATGAATTGATAAATATCCTAAAAATTCAAAAATTATTCGTGACTTACAAAATAGTTTATTGATTCATAAAATGTTCGCTGATTCAAAAAATGATCATGCACTTAAATAGTGGTTGTTAAATAAAAAAAGTTCAGAAATTTCAAAAATTGTTCCACCTACTTTCAGAAAAAATGTTCGTCTGTTCTAGAAATGTTCGCTTATTTGAGAAAATTGTTTAATAAAATGTTCATAATTTTTAAAAAATGTTTGTGAACATAAAAAATGTTCATTAATTCCTAAAATGTTCATTAATTCCTAAAATGTTCTTGATTTTAGAAAATGTTGAAAAAAATTGTAAAAGTGTTCATGATTTGAAAAATGTTAACAATTGCAAATATGTGCATGAGTTTAAAAAATGTTCACGATTTCAAATATTGTTCGGGACTTTACAAAACTGAAAGTGATACGTAGTAGTGATGCAGCAAAATATGGTCATGGCCACTTGAGATTATGACGTTGTTTTTCCCGTTGCAACGCACGGTCCCTTTTGCTAGTAATGATCAATCACATAGCGCAACATAGAAACAAAAAGACCACCACCTGGAAAGGAAGACACTGTCTATTCATTAGTTTGGGTATAATTCAGCACCGGGTGCCACGGGTTAGAATCATAGGGTAGTACTCACCATATCCTGATTATTTTGCTAGGTTATTTGCTTTAACCCGTACGTGCCGCACGGGGTGTAACAGGCTCCGGAGCCTCACCTTATATGTGGCTATATGTGGCGAGTTGCTACCCTACTTTACCGGTGTGGTACTAATTAAATATCAACACAACACGTACAGGTACAGAACCCGGCCGGCCATGAGACAACGCACGTAGACGGCGATACGGAGGCAGTAGTGAGCTTTCCAGCCAGAGAAAGCGGCACCGCGTGCGGCCGCGCGCGCGCGTCGACGAAAGCCCGACCGGCGACCGGTGGTGAGACAACAGTGAGCGAGCGGCTGCAGTGCGCCCCGTTTTTTATGCTATCTGCTGGTGGGCTGGGTTCAGCGTCAGTAGGCCCTATGCCATAACTACTACTAGTACAATGCTTGTGTGTTGCTACCGGTCATGAATGTATTTTTGCCGGTTGCACATATGAACATAATGCATGTCAAATTTTGCATGCATAGAAATGATAGAACGTAAAAGTAATTGAAATTCACTTCATTTGATAAAAAACCTAATAGAACGATGTGTACACAAAGAGTAGTTCAGAATATTGATGGGTAAAAAGCAGCCACTCCTCTCCTTACTCCCGCATAGTCAGCCAACCACTGGTTGTCGCCGCATCTCATCTCCCCGCCACAACGTTGTCGACGTCATCTCTTTGATCAACCTCCCCTCCACACCATGGTAAAGCCCACCCGCTCCTCTCTCCACCGTCTCCCCTCTCATCCATGGCATCGCCAGCCCCCTTCTCCCTCCGCCACGACATGGCCCGCCTCCTTCAACCCTTCTAAACCTCTCGCGTCGTTGTGTTCAAAATTTCCGAAATATCTTCAATTTCAAAATTTCTAGTAGAACGCCCTTGCGTTGCTACGGGCGACATACAAATAAATCAAATAGGTGACTAAGCAACATGTCGAAGTCCTTCGACTATATATCCACTTTGTAAATTTGTTTAGTAAATGCTATGTGAAAGACCATATGTCAGTTGTTTACATTTTTTTTGCACCAACCAAATACCGTGCACACCATCTTTTCTTCCTCACCTTCGTCTTCCTTCTTCCAGCCTCTTGACCCACCGTTCGAGGCTAGTCTAACCCGTGCGCGCCGCCCCTCCCCGCCCATGTTGGCTCCTCCATATCTCGGCACCTGATTCTTATAGACTGTGACACTACGAGTGTCCACTGGTGCATAGAGACCCATTATTGTTGTATGTTATTTATACGCATAATATATGTGTTGACACAGTGCAAAAGCAAGACATGAAGAAAAATTATTAGTTTAAGTGCTTTTTTTCTAAATGGCACAAATATCATCCAGACAAAAAACTTTTTTTTTGAACTAACCAGCCTAAACAAAACTGAATACAAATATGAAAACCTAAGCCTTTCTTTTCAAGGCAATCGATGCTCATTAAGCTCATTTGAGAATTTATATTTCAATAAGTGGCCTGCTTGGAACGGAAACAGAAGTTTAGATCATCAATATTGCCTCAACCGCAACACAGATAACGCTTCTAAGGACCACAAGGAACACATAAGTGCGAAAAAAGATGTATAGCTGAGAAAATCAAATTAAAACAAAGACCCAAATAATTAAAGTGATTTCCTTCCTTAAGTTCTTCCATTTCATTGTGCATGTGAACATTTGTGTATGGGAAAGGTAGTTCAATAGTAATAGTAAAAAAGTATATTACAAACAAACTTGTAACTAAATGAGTTTCAAAAATAGCTAAAAAATCTAATTTAGGTTGTGATGTTATACGGCCTCCCACCTGTGCTTTCTTTGGAGCACGCATGCATGTCTTTCAAAGATGAAAGAAGCCACATGCATCGCAACCTTTCAGTTTAGATCATTTATCTTAGGCTGCATGCAACATAACACACCATAGTGTTTCCATGTCCATACACATCCATCTTCACTTCTCACAATAGAGTAACGTGCTACAAAAAGTATGCTTACCATCAATGAATACTGATAAGCATTAAGAGGTAAATTAAAAACAACAAGGGGCTCAGAAGTTAAAAATGAACGACCAGGTTAGCAATCAAAATTGGTTCGATAATATTACAATACTACACTGTACCCAAGCACAACAATTTTCACTGGCACCTGCCATCGCAACCATGCCCGTTCTAATGAATGCCTCAACTCCAGAGAGGTTTCATTACTAAAAAATCAAGCCTGATCACCATATTGAAAACTGAAGAAACGACACCTAATTGTCATAGATATCTTTGACGGTGTAGCCATCCTTGATTGAAGAAATTATTGGGCACAAGAGACCAAACTGTGTGGTAAGTGCTAAAGCACTTACTAACCCACGAGCTGGTGAGAAATCCAAGAAAGAGCAGGGAATTAGTGATTTGAACAGCAAAAGTAAGCAAGTAGCTTGGTGACAACAAACTGTAAGCCATGAAAAATTGGCAAGAAGTGATTGGCACATTGCGATCTCCCAAGATGAATTCATGCAGATCCTGGATGGACCACCAACCAACATCCATAGTAGAGTCTCTTGGAAAAGTAATCCGACTTCGAAATATTGCGTCTGTAACTATCTTCTGCACATACAAAAGATGGTTTCAAACAAGCCACTTTATTGAAATGGAATAAGCAGAATTTGCTCAAGAAATAATGTGTTTGACAGTAAAATTTTCTTCGAACGATCGCAAGGTTCAAACAATTCTATCAAACAGAAAGTATTTCAAAGAATATGACCACATTGTAACTTTGTATTAACCTATGCCAATATGGTAAAACCGGGGCCTACAAAACAAACTGCAATGACAAAGTTAGCATAGCTCCAAAAATTACTGACGCAGCTAAATCATGAGAAGTCAATACTTTAACCAGCCCAAAATCACCTGTTTCAGACAACAACATATATATTCAGGACACAAAATATTGCCGTCAGTTCTTACCAGTATTCACAGTGCAGTTATTTCAAGTATTTTTCCAACCTGGTTTTGTTAGAGAATACTTATCGAGCCATATATTTTGGTCCTTTGTAAGAAATATATTTGAACACTGAAAAAAATACAATGCATGGTGAGTGGTGAGTGACCTGCTAGGATTAAGTGAACTGTGAATATCAGATAAAGTTGCTACTTATCAGAAGCTGAGCAACTAAAACTGCATAGACAGACTCACTCAATTTATGAGCAATCTAAATAACCTGAAGAAGTCCGGTAAGTAGAACAAGTCAGGCTGGAGGCACAAGCACGAGTGAATCTGTGAACTACTGCATTCAAAATTATATGAAGCAAAAACATGTGTATATTTCAATACTGCTGCATTAATCACGGACTTACTTGTATGTCACCCGTAGCAATGCCCGTTCTTCAATTTCAAAATTTATGAAATGTCAATTTCAAAATTATAGTCTTTCACAGTGTGTGTAGTGTCTAATATTGCTCGAGAGTGAAAACGATTATGTATATGACTGAACCTATCTGAGCTTAGTGTTGATATCTGAAATTCTTCTCTAACATCCCAAAGCTCGGTACTCAAACCTTGTTTTTAGTTGATACGAGACAGATTTTCTGTAACCTCATGCTCCTCAGCATCTTCA